>NC_082704.1:70546040-70860305 GCF_949987515.2 Delphinus delphis
TTTAGAAGTGGGAGGAGAATGGGGAAAGACAGTGAATCCTTAAGTCTCATTTTTTCCCCTGTCACCCTGGTGAAATTGAAAATAAGGAATAGCAACCTGACAGGAATGCTGTGGGGATTACCTTACGAGTACATAGCATGTACTCAGAATATGTTAATTCTCTCTCTCCTCTTTCTTGATATTTTAAAGCATGAAGTGTCTGACGTTAATTACATGTTCATCATAGAGTGTATGGAAAGAGCTGTAAAGCAGAAGAAAAGAAAAATATGAAACGATCTCCCTCACAAAACCCCACAACTCAAAGTTAACAACCACTTGTTAAATTTTTGGTGTGTTTCCTTCCAGGATTTTTTATACGTTCCTTTTTTTTTTAAACAACTCTATTGAGATATCATTCAAATCATAAAGTTCACTGTTTTAAAGTGTACAATATAATGTATTTTAGCATATTCCCAAAGTTGTGTGACCGTCATCACTAACTAATTTTAGAACATTTAATCACCCCAAAAAGAAACTTTATACCCATTAGCAGTCACTCCCATTCACCTCCACCTCACCTCCTGCCCTAAGTAACCATTCACATACTTTCTGTCTCTATAGATTTGCCTATTCTGAGAATTTCATAAAAATGAAGTCATACAATATGTGGCCTTTTGTGTCTGGCTTCACTTAGCATGATTTCAATGTTCACCCAAGTTGTAGTATGTATCAGTACTTCATTCCTTTTCATGGCCAAATAATATTTCATTTTATGTATATAGCACATTTTTTATCCATTCTTCAGTTGATGGGCATTTAGGTTATTTTCATTTTTGGCTGTTATGAATGATGCTGCTATGAACATTCATATACCAGTTTTTGTGTGGATATATATTTGGATATATACCTAAGAGTGGATATATACCTAGGAGTGGGCCTGCTGGGTCATATGTAACTCTATGTTTAATAGTTTGAGGAACTATCACGCTATCAACATTTCTTTCTTCACAGCTATGGTGATGCTGTAATACAATCACCTATACTAGCTTTCTGAGACTATTTGATTTTCCCTAGTTTCTTAGTGAAATATTTTTTCAAATGTCCTTTAAAAACACATTCAATTCAATAAGGCATGGGATAAGCCCTGGGAATATAAACACGAATAAAAGCTGGCCACTGCCATCAAGCAGCCCACAATCTAGTGGGGAAAGCAGACTCAACAAGTTAAATCCCATGTGATCTGTGCTATAGTAGAGCAATGTACTAAATGCTTGGACAGCACAGGGGAAAGGGCAAAAATCTTCCTGTGGGGTGGTAGGGAAGGCCTCCTAGGGAAGGTGACATTTGCAGACTCTGGGAAGATGAGTGTGGCTTCATCAGGGAGATGAGGAGGAAGAAGAGGAGGAGAAGGAGAGGGGGAGGGAGAGGGGAAAGTCAAGCAGAGGCAACAAAACGTGCAAAAGCATGGAAGCATGAAAGAAAATGGTACCCAAGATGCTGCAAATAGATTGATGTGACTAGCGGCCCAGGTACTTTAAGGAAAAGAGCAGTAATGATGCTGGTAATGTAGGTCGGGGCCAGATGTTGAAGGGCTTTTAGTGACAAGGAAATAATTTATAGTTTAACATGTATCATTTGAAGGGGGGAGCCTTAGAAGGATTTGAGGCCAGGAGGGGACAGAGTTAGAATTACAGAGTTTAAAAAGTACTTTTGAAATCAAAATATTACACATGTATATGGTTAAAAATCAAAGAGCAGAAGTGTTCAATATAACAACCAACCATCCCTTGCCCCATCCTTTCCCATGCCAGACCTTCTCCTCTTTTAGTGGTTTCTCCTGGTAATTAGTTTCCTCATTTATTCCTAATTTATATACATAAGCTGCTATTTCTTTATTTTTCTTCCAGTTTTATTGAGATATAACTGACATACAGCACTGTATAAGTTTAAGGTGTAGAGTATAATGATTTGACTTACATGCATCATGAAACAATTACCACAATAAGTTTAGTGAATACCCATCATCTAATACAGACACAAAATTAAAGAAATAGGAATGTTTTTTTCCTTGTGAAGAGAACTTTTAGAATTTACCCTCTTAACAGGTTTCATATATAACATACGGCAGTGTTAATTATATTAATCATGTCATACATTACATCCCTAGTACTTAATTTATCTTATAACTGGAAGTTTGTACCATTTGACCACCTTCATCCAATTCTCCCCCACCCCCAACCTGCCCCATTAACCACCTCTGGTCACCACAAATCTGATCTCTTTTTCTATGAGTTTGTTTGTGTTTGAAGTATAATTGACCTACAACACTATGTTAGCTCCTGGTGCATGATACAGTGATTCTATATTTCTATACATTTCAAAATGCTCATCACGATAAGTCTAGTTACCACTGTCACCATACAAATATATTACATAATTATTGACTGTATTCCCTACACTGTACATTTCATACCCATGACTCATTTATTTTGTAACTGGAAGTTTGTACCTCTTAATCTCCCTCACCTATTTTTCATTCCCTAACCCCTTCCCTCTGGCAACCACTTGTTTATTTTCTGTTTCTATGACTCTGTTTCTGTTTTGTTGTATTTGTTCATTTGCTTAGTTTTTTAGATCATACATATAAGTGAAATTGCAGAGTATTTGTCTTTCCCTGACTGACTTATCATAATACCCTCTAGGTCCATCCATTTTGTCATAAGTAGCAAGATTTCATTTTTTATGGCTGAGTAATGTTCCATTGTGTATGTACACCACATCTTCTTTACCCATTCATCTATCAGTGTGCATTTAGTTTGCTTCCACATCTTGACTATTGTAAGTAATACTGCAGTGAACATAGGGGTGCATATATCTTTTCAAATTAGTGATTCCGTTTTGTTTCGATAAATACCCAATAGTGGAATTGCTGGATCATATGGTAGTTCTATTTTTAGTTTTTTGAGGAACTGCTATACTGTTTTTCATACTGGTTGAACCCATTTACATTCCTACCAACAGTGTACAAGGGTTCTCTTCTCTCCACATCCTCTTCAACAATTTGTTATTTGTTGTCTTTTTGATGATGGCCATTCTGACAGGTGTAAGGAGATATCCCATCGTGGTTTTGATTTGCATTTCCCTGATGGTTAGTGATATTGAGCATCTTTTCATGTTGGTCACCTGTATGTCTTCTTTGCAAAAATGTTTATTCAGATCCTCTGTCCATTTTTTAATTGGGTTGTTTGTTTTTTGATACAAAGTTATATGAGTTCTTTGTGTATTGGGGATATTAACCCCTTATTGGATATATCATTTGCAAATATCTTCTCCCATTCAGTAGGTGGTCTTCACAGTTTTTGGATAGTTTCCTTCATCATGCAAAAGCTTTTTAGTTTGATGTAGTCCCATTAGTTTATTTTTGCTTTCATTTTCCTTGCTTGGGAAAACATATCCAAAATATATTGCTAAGACCAATGTCAAAGAGAATACTGCCTGTGCTTTCTTCTAGGAATTTTATGGTTTCAGGTGTTACATTTATCCCTCGAATCCATTATGAGTTTACTTTTGTATATGGTGTGAAAAAGTAGTCCAGTTTGATTCCTTTGCATGTAGCTATCCAGTTTTCCCAACACCATTGATTGAAGAGACTGTCTTTCCCCCATTGTATATTCTTGCTTCCTTTGTCATAGATTAATTGACCATATAAAGGTGGGCTCATTTCTGGACTCTCTATTCTGTTCCATTGATCTATGTGATTATTTTTGTGCCAATATCATACTGGTTTTGATTACTGTAGCTTTGTAGCATAGTCTGAAGTGAGGGTGCATGATGTTGCCAGCTCTGTTCTTTTTTCTTAAGATTGTTTTAGCTATTCAAGGTCTTTTGTGTTTCCATACAAATTTTAGAATTATTTGTTCTAGTTCTGTGAAAAATGCCATTGGTATTTTGATAGGGATTGCACTGAATCTGTAGATTTCCTTGGGGGGAATGGTCATTTTATCAATATTAATTCTCCCAATCCATGAGCACAGTATATCTCTCCATCTGTCTATGTTGTCTTCAATTTCTTTCATCAGTGTCTAATATTTTTCCAAGTACAGGTCTTTCATCTCCTTAGTTAGATTTATTCTTTTTGATGTGATTATAAATGGTATTGTTTTCCTAATTTCTATTTCTGATAATTAATTGTTAGTGTATAGAAACACTACAGGTTTCTGTATATTCGTTTGGTATTCTGCAGCTTTATGAATTCATTGATGAGCTCTAGTAGTTTTTTGGTGACATCTTTAGGATTTTCTATGTAGAGTATCATGTCATCTGCAAATAGTGACTGTTTAACTTCTTCCTTTCCAATTTGGATCCCCTTTATTTCTTTTTCTTGTCTGAATGCTGGGGCTAGGACTTCTAATACTATGTTCAATAAAAGTGATGAGAGTGGAATTAAGATAATTTAAAAAAACAAACCAAAAAAATGTGGTGAGAGTGGGCATCCTTGTCTTCTTCCTGATCTTACAGGAAATGCTTTGAGCTTTTCACCATTGAGTATGATGTTGCCTATAGACGTCATAAATGGCCTTTATTATGTTGAGGTATGTTCCCTCTATACCCACCTTGTTGAGAGACTTTATCATAAATGGATGTTGAATTTTGTCAAATGCTTTTTCTGCATCTATTGAGATGATCGCATGATTTTTTATTCTTCAATTTTATTTTTTTTTCTTGCGGTACATGGGCCTCTCACTGTTGTGGCCCCTCCCGTCGCGGAGCACAGGCTCTGGACACGCAGGCCCAGTGGCCACAGCTCACGGGCCCAGCCGCTCCGCGGCATGCGGGATCTTCCCGGACCGGGGCATGAACCCGTGTCCCCTGCATCGGCAGGCGGACTCTCAACCACTGCGCCACGAGGGAAGCCCTCTTCAATTTTTCAATGTGGTATATCATATTGATTGATTTGTGGATGTCAAACCTGGGATAAATACCACTTGATCATGGTGTGTGATCATTTTGTATTTGGTTTGTAATATTTTGTTTAGGATTTTTGCATCTATGTTCATCAGAGATACTGGTCTGTAATTTTCTTTTTTTGTGATATCTTCGTCAGGTTTTGGTATCAGGGTGATGCTGGCCTCATAGTATGAGTTTGGAAGGGTTCCTTCCTCTGCAATTTTTTGAAATAGTTTGAGAAGGACAGGTGTTAACTCTTCTCTGAATGTTTGGTAGAATTCACCTGTAAAACCATCTGGTCATAGACTTTTGTTTGTTGGTGATTTTTTTGTTTGTTTTGTTTGTTTTTAATGATTCAATTTCATTCCTGGTAATCAGTCTGTTCATATTTTATATTTCTTCCTGGTTCAGCCTTGAGAGATTATATGTTTCTAGAAATTTGTCCATTTCTTCTAGGTTGTCCATTTTATTGGTGCATAATTATTTATAGCCATCTCTTATGATCTTTTGTATTTCTGTGGTATCAGTTGTAACTTTTCCTCTTTCATTTCTGTTTCTGTTTATTTGGATCCTCTCTTTTTTTTTTCTTGATGTTTCTGGATAAAATTTTATCAATTTTTAAAATCTTTTAAAAGAACTATTAGTTTCATTGACCTTTTATTTTTTTTTTGACCTTTTATATTTTTTATTCTCTATTTTATTTACTTCTGCCCTGATATTTATTATTTCTTTCCTTCTACTAACTTTGGGTTTTGTTTGTTCTTCTTTTTCTATTTTCTTTAGGTGTATGGTTAGGCTGTTGATTTGAGATTTCTCTTGTTTCCTGAGGTAGGCTTGTATCACTAAAAACTTTCCTCTTAGAACTGCTTTTGCTATGTCCCATAGATTTTTAATTGTTGCATTTTTGTTTTCCTTTGTCTCCAGGTATTTTTCTTATTTCCTCTGATTTCTTCAGTGATCCATTGATTGTTTAGCAGCATATATTTTAGCCTCCACATTTTTATGTTTTATACAGTTCTTGTAGTTGATTTCTAGTCTTATAGCCTTCTGGTCAGAATAGATGCTTAATATGATTTTAATCTTCTTAAATTTACTAAGACTTGTTTCATGGCTTAGCATGTGATTTAAAATCTTGGAGAATGTTCCATGTGAACTTGAAAAGATGTGTAATCTGCTGCTTTTGGATGGAATGTTCTCTCTCTCTCTCTCTCTCTCTCTCTCTCTCTCTCTCTCTCTCTCTATATATATATATATATATATATATATATATATATATATATATATTCCTAGTACGTATGTTAAGGTTTTCTTTATCATGAAATGGTGCTGGATTTTGTCAAATTCTTTCTCAGCATCAATTGAGATGATCATGTGGATTTTTCCTTCATTCCATTAACATGGTATATTATAATTTTTTTGACATAGAAAACAAATTTATGGCTACCAAAGCGGAAAGGTGAGGGGGAGGGATAAACTAGGAACCAGGGATTAGCAGATACACACCACCATATATAAAACAAACAACAAGGACCTATTGTATAACACAGGAACTACAAAATACTTAATATTTTGTAGTAACCTGTATAAGAAAAGAATATATATATGTATAAATGAATCACTTTGTTATATACCTGAAACTAACACAACATTGTAAATCAAATATATGTCAATTTAAAAAATTAATTAATTAAAAAAATACTTAAAGAGAATACTTACTTTTAACATATAGTCCTGATGTACCAAACCATTACTTCAAACAGCTGGATATTTTAAACAGTTATCTCCCCAGTGCCCTCCTACTGTTCTAAAAATCACCTCTCTTAAATAAAGAGACAAATAGGTCTCCTTTCTTGAGTGTGTAATTTTTATAAATTGCATCAGACCCGCAGTGAGTGTCTTTCTGGGAGTTTCACCAAAACCAAAAAGAAGTTCTGATATAAAACTGCAGCAGGAAATCAGGGAAAGTGTGTGGAACTGCAGGGTCATAGAACTGACCTGCGAGCTACCCTCAGCCAAACCCACAAATCGATACCCCAGGGGTGTGAGGGCCCTGGGGGCCAGCCAACAGCAAGGCTGGCCCTATCTCCCCTGCAGAGGTCTCAGGTGCAGCTCGCGTTCCAGCTGCTGGGCAATCAGGGTGCCCTGGATGGCCCCACAGCCTGGGTTGAACACGGAGTACCCGCTTTTCCCCCCTCTGTCTTCTCCTCAGGGCCTCATTTCCCCACATGCATCCAGTAGAAGAGGGACAGGACAAAATAGGCCAGACCAAATTCCAGTTCCACAAACAGTCCCAGCAGGACCAACCAGAGGAGCACCTTCAAGAAGGTGATGTCGGTCAGGGGAGACTGGCACCCCTAGGGCAAGGGCGGCAGAGGTGGTGGCTTGGCTGGATTCCGCGGTGGCTGTGACATGCAGTCTACAGGCTAAGCTGCTCCCTGAGCAAGGCTGGGCTGGGCCTGGGCACTCAAGGGCCTCGGTTTCCACACCAAGAACTGTTTTAGCCAGCCTAGGGCTGCCTTTGGAGTTGCAGCTGCTTCCGCCTTCTCTCCCGAGGTTTGTGCACAGTAGCTCTGAAGTGCTGGGTTCTGCCGCCAACCTGGCTGGTTTCTGGGCCCTACCTCCAACTCAGCTAACCGCTGCTCTGTGGCACATGCCCTGTTCTCTGTGTGCCCAGGAGTGCATGTGCCCATGCTGGTGTATTATATTGATTGATTTTTATATGTTGAAAGACCCTTGCATTCCTGGCATAAATCACTCTTGGTCTTGGTGTATAATACTTTTAATATACTGCTGAATTCAGTTTGCTGGTGCCTTGTTGAGAATTTTTGGATATATATCCACAAGTGATATTGATCTGTGGCTCTCTTTTAATGTGATATATTTGTCTATCCTTAGTATCACGGTAATGGTGGCCTCATAGAATGACTTAGGAAGTGTTCTCTCATCTTCTTTAGGAAGATTTTGAGAATTGGTGTTAACTTATTTTTAGGTGTTTGGCAGAAATAACTAGTGGAGCCATTTGGTCCTGAGCTTTTCTTGCTTGGGAAGTTTTTGATTACTGATTCAATCTCTTTATTCATTATTGCTCTAATCATATTTTCAATAAGATATAACAATTATGAACATATATGCACCCAACAACAGATCCCCAAATATATGAAGCAAAAATTGACAGAATCAAAGGGAAGAATAAACAATTCTATAATAATAGTTGGAGATTTCAATACCCTGCTTTTATTTTTTTATAAATTTATCTATTTATTTATTTTTGGCTGCACTTGGTCTTTGTTGCTGTGCACAGGCTTTCTTTAGTTGCAGCAAGCAGGGGTTACTCTTTGTTGTGGTGCGCAGGTTTCTCATTGCGGTGGCTTCTCTTGTTGCGGATCATGGGCTCTAGGTGTGTGGGCTTCAGTAGTTGTGGCACGCAGGCTCAGTAGTTGTGGCTCACAGGCTCTAGAGCACAGGCTCAGTAGTTGTGTCACGTGGGCTCTGCGGCATGTGCTATCTTCCCAGACCAGAGATCAAATCTGTGTCCCCTGCATTGGCAGGCAGATCCTTAACCACTGTGCCACCAGGGAAGTCCCTCAATACCCTACTTTTAATAATGATAGGACAATCAGATAGAAGATCATTATGGAGATAGAGAATTTAAGCAACACTATAAACCAACTAGGCCTAACAGACATACACAAATCCTCCAACCAACAACAGCAGAATGCATATTTTTCTTCCAATTGCAGGTAGGACATTCTTCACAACAGAACATATGTTAGGCCACAAATCAGGTGTTAATAAATTCAAAAAGACTGAAACCATACAAAGGATATGCTCTGAACACAAAGAAATGAAACTAGAAATCAAGAACATTAGGAGAACTGGAAAATTCCAAATATGTGGAAATAAAACCATACATTAAATAGCCAATGAATGAAAGAAAAAATTCAGAAGGGAAATCAGAAAATACTCTGATACAAGTTAAAATTAAAAACACAATATACCAAAACTTACAAGATGAAATGAAAGCCATGCTCAGATGGAATTTTATAGCTGTAAATGTCTACATTAAAAATGAAAAGAAATCTCAAATAAGCAACTTATCTTCATACCTTAAGGAAGTAAAAAAAAGAAGAGCAAATTAAACAAAAAATTATCAGAAAGAAAGAAATAATAAAGAATGGAGCTGAGAATAACAAAATAGAGAACAAAAACATAATAGAGACAGTCAATGAAACTAAAAGTTGTTTTTTTAGAGATTATTAAAACTGACTAACATTTATCTATACTTACCAAAGAGAGAGAGGGAGAGACAAAGAAGAGAGAAAGAACTAAATTTCTAAAATCATAGGCGAAAGTGGGGACATTGCTACTATACCTTACAGAAAAAAAAACTTATAGGAAAATATTATGAAAAATTGTTTGCCTACAAATTAGATAACCTAGATGAAATAGACAAATTTCTAGATACAAACTACCAAAACTGATTAAAGAATAAATAAACATCTTAAATTTGTACCAATTAGTTTGAAGTAGTACCAGCTTAGCTTCATTACTGTACAAAAATATTGCTCTTATGCAGCTCCATCCCATCTTCCTCATGCTGTTATTTTCACAAATCACATCTTTATACATTGTATACCTATTAACATAGATTTGTAATTATTGTTTTATGTGTTTTTCTTTTAAATCGTATAGAAAAAAAGAGGATTTATGAGGTAGAAATCAATAATACTGGCTTTTATGTTTACCTACATAGCTACCTTTACCTTTGTTTTTTATTGCTTTATATGGCTTTGACTTACTGTCTAATGTTCTTTTATTTCAGCCTGAATTAGTACCATTAGCATTTCTTGTAGTACAGGTCTACCAGTGACAAACTACCTCCGTGTCTGTTTATCTGGGATTGTCTTGATTTCTCCTTCATTTTTGAAGGATATTTTTGTTGAGTATAGAAGTTTTGGGTGACAATTTTTTTTCTGTAAGTATTTTAAATATGTCATTCCACTGTTTACTAGCTTCCATGATTTTTGATAAGAATATATATTCTGGGCTTCCCTGGTGGCGCAGTGGTTGAGAGTCTGCCTGCCGATGCAGGGGACACGGGTTTGTGCCCTGGTCCAGGAAGATCCCACGTGCCGCAGAGCGGCTGGGCCCGTGAGCCATGGCCGCTGAGCCTGCGCGTCCGGAGCCTGTGCTCCGCAACGGGAGAGGCCACAACAGTGAGAGGGCCGCATACTGCAAAAAAAAAAAAAAAAAAAAAAAGAATATACATTCTTCCCAAGTGCTCCTGGAGCAATTACCAGGATAGACTATTTAGTAGGCCATAAGAAAAACCTCAGTAAATTTAAAAAGATAGAAATCATATAAATTATGTTCTCTGACCACAGTGAATTGAATTTAGAAATAGAAAGATATTTCAGGAACTCACAAATATGTGGAAACTAAACAACAAACTCCTAAATAACCACTTGGTCAAAGAAAAAACTCAAAAGAAAAATTAGAAAGTACTTTGAGATCAATGAAAATGAAGATGAAACATTCCAAAACTTAAGATGTGGTTAAAGCAGTGTTCAGGGGGAAATTTATAGCTGTAAATACTTATGTTAAAGAAGAGGAAATATTTCAAATCAGTAACCTAATTTCCACCTTAAGACACTGGAAAAAAAGAATAAACAAATGTAAAACAAGCAGAAGGAAAGAAATAATGAAGTGCAAATTAATGAAATAGAGAGTAGAAAATAGAGAAAATCAATGAAACCAAAAGCTGGTTCTTTAAAATGATTAACAAAATTGACAAACTTATAGCTATATTCACAAAGGGAAAACCATAGATGACTCAAATTACTCAATCAGAAACTAAAGAGAAGACATTCCTACAGATATTACAGAAATACAAATGATTAAAAAGGAATACTCTGAACAATTGTGTGTCAATAAATAAGACAATTCAGATGAAATCGAAAAATTCCTAGAAAGACACAGACCACCAAAACCAATTAAACAAGAAACAGACAATAAGAATGGATCTATAACATGAGTTGAATTAGTAATTTTAAAAAACAGCTACAAAGAAAGTATTAGCACAGATGGATTCATTGGTGAATCGTACCAAACATTTAAAAAAGAACTAATACCAATTCTTCAGAAACTCTTCCAAAAAAATAGAAGCGGAAGCAATATTTCCCAATTTCCCAACTCATTCTTTGAAGCCAGTATTACCCTGATACCAAAACCAGACAAAGAGATCACAGGAAAAGAAACCTAAAGACTAGCATCTCATAATAATAAAGATGCAAACATCCTCAACAAAACACTAGAAAAGAGACATCTATAGAACATTCCACCCAACAACAGAATATATATTCTTCCCAAGAACATATGGAACATTCTCCAGAACAGACCATATGCTAAGCCATAAAAGAAAACACTGACAAACCAAATTCAGCAACATAAATGATTTATACACCATGGTCAAGTGTGATTTATCACAGAAAAGCAAGGATGGTTTAATATCTGAAAAATAATTAATATACCATATCAATGGAATAGAAAATGAAAATCACAGCTATCTCAGTAGATACAGAAAAAAAACAGTCAACAAAATATAACACCCTTTTATGATAAAAACACTCAACAAACTAGGAATACAAAAGAACTTTATTAAGTATATAGAAGACATGTAAGATATCCCCACATCTAACATCCATAAGATCAGTTATGAGACAAAGATATCTGGTCTTACCACTTCTATTCAACATGGTACTAAAGGTTCTAGCCTGGCTAATTGGGCATAAAAAAAGCAATAAAAGGCATCCAAAATGCAAAGAAGAAGTAAACCCATCTTTATTCACAGATGACAAGATCTTATACATAGAACATCCTAAGGAATCCACTAAATACCTGTTAGAACTAATAAACAAATTCAGTAAGGTTGCAGGATACAAGATCTATATACAAAAATAAACGGTATTTCTATATACTTGCAATGAACAATCTGAAAATGAAATTAAGAAAACAATTGCATTTACAATAGCATCAAAAAGAATAAAATATTTAAGAATAACTTTAATAAAAGGAGTGTAAAACTTATACATGCTCTAAAAACTACAAAATTTTGTTGGAAGAAATTAAAGATCTAAATACACATAAAAACATCCTGTGTTTGTGGATTAGAAGACTTAATATTTTTAAGATGGCAATACCCCCCAAATTGATTTACAAATTCAATGCAACCCCTATCAAAATCTTCGCTGCCTTATTTGCAGAAATTGGTAAGCTGATCCTAACATTCATATGGAAATGCAAGGGACCCAGAATAGTCAAAACATTCTTGAAAAAAGAACAAAGTTGGAGGTCTCACACTTTCTGATTTCAAAACTTACTACAAAGCTATAGTAATTAAGAACATATGGTACTGGCATAAGGATGGACATATAGATCAATGGAATAGAATTAAGAGTCCAGATATGAACTTATATGTCTATGGTTAACTGGTTTTCAACAAGGGTTCCAAGGTCATTCAATGGGAAAGAATAGTCTTTTCAAAAAATGGTACCATGACAACTGGATAGACATATGCAAAAGAATGAGATTGAACACTTACCTCACACCATATACAAAAATTAACTCAAAGACCTAAATATAAGGGCTAAAATTATAAAACTCTTAAAAGAAAACATGGAGATAAATCTGCATGACCCTAGGTTTAGAAACAGAATCTCATATATGACACCAAAGCATAAGAAACACAATCAAAATATATAAATTGAACTTCATCAAAATAAAAAACATCTGTGCTTTAAAGGACACTATCAAGAAAGTGGAAAAACAATCCCCACGATGGGAGAAATGTTTTCAATTTACAGGGAACTTGTATCTAGTATCCATAAGCGACTCTTAGAACTGATTAATGAAGAGACAACCCAATTTTAAAAATGGGCAAAGTATCTGAATAGACATTTCTCCAAAGAAGATATACAAATGACAGATAAGCACATGAAAATGTTCTCAGGGGAATGCATATCAAAACCACAATGGGATACCACTTCACTTCTACTGGAATTGCTATAATCAAAAAGCCAGATAATAACAAGTGCTGACAAGCATGTGGAGAAATCAGAACCCTCATACACTGCTGGAGGGAAAGTAAAATGGTGCAGCCACTTTGAAAACAGTTTGGCAGTTCCTTACATGGTTAAACATAGAGTTATCATATGACCCAGCAATTCCAATCCTAGGTATATACCCAAAAGAAATGAAAACATACATTCACACAAAAACTTGTTCATGAATGTTTACAGCAGCATTATTCAAAACAGCCAAAAGGTGAAAACAACCCAAGTATCTATCAACTGATGAATAGATAAATTAAATGTGTTATATCTGTACAGTGAAAATTTATTCCGCAATAAAAATAAATGAAGTACTAATACATGCTACAAGATGGATGCACCTTGAAAACATCACATTAAGTGAAAGAAGCCAGTCATACAAAGCCACTTATAGTATAATCCCAATTACATGAAATGTCCATTATAGGCAAATCCACAGACACAGAAAGTTGATTAGTGGTTTCCAGGAGTTGGAGACAGGGGGAAGGGGAATGCCTGCTAACAGGTATAGGATATCTTTTTGAGGTGACAAAGCATTCTAAAGTTGACTGTGGTAGTGGTTACACATATACTAAAAACAGTTGAATTGTATGCTTTAAATGGATGAATTGTATGGTATGTGAATTATATCTCAATAAAGCTGTTCTTTTTAAAGGAAGCTCCACTTCGAACATTAAAAAAAGAAGCTGTGATCCACTCAGACCAACTCAATTAGTGAAAAATTGGGAAAGAAACATGGGACTTGAAGAGACAGAACCTTAGGATGATCTGGCCTCATGGAGGTTGGAACTGAAGCCGAAGCTATTCTGGAGACCTCTGCAGCAGAACTTTATTCACTCTTAGCCTTTTTTTTCATTTTTTCAGATTCAACTCCCAGTTGAATCTCCCAGTCAGCTTCTTGATTTTCTCTAGTTCCCAGTTCAGAATCCTTTTTGCATAGAAGTTCCTGCCAGACCACTTTCAAGGCACCACCAAGCAGACTGCCCTTTGGTCAGATGGACAACTTGATCCAACTAACCATGCTCACCCTTACCCCACCTCACTGGATTCAATTACTTCCTCTTCTCTCCCTTGCTCCAACAGCACTCTGAACCTCTGTCTATTATATACTTTAGCCTCTTGGGTTCTGGCCAGTAACTATACATTTCTCTCCCAGAAACCTGGCCTAATTTTTCTCTACTTCCTGCAGGGCATCTGGTACAGCCAGGTACAATATATGTACTAAGAAAAAAGCATTCAAAAATAATGATAGGGCTTCCCTGGTGGCGCAGTGGTTGAGAGTCCGCCTGCCGATGCAGGGGACACGGGTTCATGCCCCGGTCCGGGAAGATCCCACATGCCGCGGAGCGGCTGGGCCCGGGAGCCATGGCCGCTGAGCCTGTGCGTCCGGAGCCTGTGCTCCGCAACGGGAGAGGCCACAGCAGTGAGAGGCCCGCGTACCGCAAAAAAAAAAAAAAAATAATGATAATAGCACTTACCAAGTGTTTACAATGTGACAGGTATTAAGCCCTTTTCATGAATTAACTCATTCAATCCTCACATCAGCCCTATATGGTAAATACTATTATTATCCCCACAGTACTGATAAGGAAACTGTGGCTTTAGAGAAGTTAAGTAGCTTGCCTCAAATCACACAGCTAGTAAGTGGCAGACCATGGAATGAAGCACAAGCATCCTGGCTCTTGAGAATTTGCAAATTACATACAACCCAGAGGACTAGCAGATCTCTAGGATTATAGTGATTCAAGCTTCAGAGAGTTCTCTACAGGCTGAAATGATGAGTTGAAATGTTCTAGCACCAAATGCCCCAATCCAACTGCACAAGTCTAGGAAGAGGAAGATGGGCTTAGCAGCAGCAAATTTGGAAGCCCCTTTGAACTTTCCCTTTTCCCCTCAACCATTTGCCAAGTGAGGTTGCGGTCACTTCCATGATATTTGCCCCACCTTTGCCCTACTCTCCATTCTCACTGACTCTGCCCTAGTCTAAGACACCACCATCCCTTCCCTAGACCACAGAAAAGTCTCCTAGGTGACATTGCCTGCAGCCACCCCTTTCTCCACACCTAGGCAGATTATAAAACCCTACTTGGCACACTTCCCCTTTAAGACTTCTATCTATCCTTACTAAATTGTGAGTCCTTGAGGTAGAGTCCAGATTTGTTTATTTTTGTATTTCTCCCCACCACCACCAAAAAAAGAAACACACACACACAAACACAAACACACACATACAATGTGCTCAGTGCCGTGCCTGGTATGCTGAATGCTTCTTAAGTTTCCTGGGTCTACCTAAGAGGGCAGATTTCTATTTCCTCACTGAGGATGGTAGGGGAAAGGCCTGCACCACCACCACCCTCATGTCCCTGTGCCCCCAACCTACCGTGACCCTGAGCATTGTTACCAGCTGATGAGGAAGTATCCTTTCCCTCCTTGTGTTGGGTCACCAGCAGCTCTGTATGACAGATATAGACTCATCTTATCAACAATTAGGTGAAACCACTCAGAGTTTTATCCAAGGGCCAGACACACAGATGGCTAGTGGAGCTAAGTTGTTTCCACCTCTCAGGAAAGACTACACCAGGGTGGCATCCACCAAGGGCCTTGATACACTGCTGTAAGCTTTCCACGTCATTTTTATCTTTAAAAATGCTGTAAGGGAGGTAGGGCAGGGGCTTCATATTTCAAATGGGGAAACTATGGCTCAGAGAGTGAACTGCCCCGAGTCAGCGAGGCTGCCCATGCAATCCTAACTCCGACACACACACGCAGTGCTGGAGCACGCTTGTGGATACATTAGCAGCAGTTTCACTCACAAGCATTCCTGCCATCCTGATAAGTGCAGGGACCTGAAATAGCAGATACAATCTGCATTGGTTAATCAGACTTGTTGGTCACACCACTGAAGAGCACCAGTCTCAGCTGAAAGGAAGTAAGGTGAAGCATGACACATAAGCCACCAAGAAGTAGCTCTGGGACTGTGACGGTGGATGTGCTATTTCTATGTGTGTATGTGGTGAAGGCAGGGGCTGAGTGGGACATGGGAAGAGATGGGACTGCAGGCGCCGTGCAATTCCAGGATCAGCCCAAACTCCAGGGTTGCCAGTTTGGTCGCTGGCTCCTCATTATAGCCTCCCTCCACTTGGAGGCCTGTTGGGGAGCTTGCTATTGCTCGCACCGCCAGTCCCCTCTACAATGTCCCCTCACCACAGGAAAGGCTTCTAACCTCCTGCAGGCCCATGACTCCCCTACTTGTAATTGAAACATATGCCCCTTCTAGCAACTTCTTAACTCCCTTCCCTCCTTAATTTTTCTCCATATATATATAACCATCTAGCAGTCTATAAATTTTATTTATTTTGCTTTTGGTCTGTCTCCCTTCACTAGAATGTGAGCTCCATGAAGGAAGGGATTTTTTTTTAATTGAAGTATAGTTGGTTTACAATGTTGAGTTAGATTCTGGTATATACATACTTTTTCAGATTCCCTTCCCATTATAGATTATTATAAGATATTAAATATAGTTCCCTGTGCTATACACTAAATTCTTGTTGTTTATTTTATGTACAGTAGTTTGTATCTGTTAACCCCAAGCTCCTAATTTATCCCTACCCTCCTCTTTCCCCTTTGTAACCATAAATTTGTTTTCTATGTCTGTGAGTCTGTTTCTGTTTCATAAATATGTCCATTTGTGTCAATTTTTAGATTCCACATATAAGTGATATCATATGATATTTGTCTTTGTCTGTCTCACTTACTTCACTTAGTATGATAATCTCTAGGTCTACCTATGTTGCTACAAATGGCATCATTTCATTCTTTTTAATGGCTGAGTAATATTCCTATATATATATATATATATATATATATATATATATACACACACACCACAACTTCTTTGTCCATTCATCTGTCTATGGACATTTTTGTTACTTTCATGTCTTGGCTATTGTAAATAGTGCTGCAGTGAACATTGGGGTACATGTATCTTTTCCAGTTAGAGTTTTTGTCTTTTCTGGATATAAACCCAAGAGTGGGACTCCTGGATCATATGGTAACTTTATTTTTAGTTTTATAAGAAACCTCCATATTGTTTTCTATAGTGGTTGCACCAATTTACCCACCAACAGTGTAGGAGGGCTCATGAGGGAAGGGATTTTTGTATGTATTTGCCTCTTATATTCACTGCCGAGTTCCTCAGTGTATAGAATAGTGCCTGGCATAACATAGGTGCTCAACTAATATTTATGCAGTGAATGAGGTCTCACGAATCTCCCTCTGCCAGCCATCCAGGCTGCAAAATACCCCGGTGTGCAAAAGCACACAGCCAGCCTCTACAGTGGGGAATGAGCAGTGTGGTTACAGAGAACCATCTGGTTTGCTTGAAGAGCTAAATCTGGTGCCTTTCCTTCAGGTCTCCATGGCACAACACCCACCCACACCTGTGGCCTGGACCGGCTTCCCCTTCTCTCAACTCATGTAATCCTTCCTAGCAAGAACTTTGGCTTCCAGCCGAAACTCTGCTCCACTACCTCAAACTCTTTTCTAGTCCTATGCCGTTTCATTGACATCCCCATCTACTGCTTCTTTCCTGGATAGCAATTCAAGCCGATAAACATTGGCTTACTATGTATAAGGTACCAAGCCATTTCAACATTCATTCGACACACATTTATTAAGCACCCATATATAAAATGCCATACAAGGACAAAAAAGACATAATTCCTGTCCTCAAGGAGCTCCCAGTCTAGTGCGGGAGTCTGGAATGTAACCAGATAAATACTAGTCAGTGTGATCAGCTCAGTCACAAAGAGACACCCAAGGGTTGTGGGGACCCAGAAGAGGAACCGCCAACCCAGGCTGGCTCCCAGAAGGAGAGGTTGTATGAGACGAGGCTCAAAGGATGAGAAGGAGTTTGCCAAGTGATGAAGTAGGAAGAAAGAAGATGTTTTAGGCAGAGGAGGCAGCATGTGCCGAAGTCTGGAGATGGACAAGAGCTGTTTTGTAAGATAGGAGTGTTGCCATCTACAAGAGGAGTGGAAGAGATGAGGTTGCAGAGGAAGGCAAGCACCAGACCACACAGGGCCTTGGAGACCATGGAGAAGAGTTTGGACTTTAACTGGGGAGCACTGTTGAGCCATTGAAGGGTCTTTCAGGGGTGCGGAGTATGGGTTGGAGAACTCAAGCGTGAACTCAGGGAAACAGGAGGCACTATGTTATTCCGGTTGAGGGGGCAGGGAGAGGTAAATTAGGAGTTTGGGATTAACATATACATACTACTATATATAAAATAGATAAACAACAAAGTCCTACTGTATAGTACAGGGAACTATACTCAGTATCTTGTAACAACCTATAATGGAAAAGAATCTGAAGAAGAATATATATATATATATATATATATATATATATATATATGTATATATATATGTGAATCACTTTGCTGTACACCTGAAACTAACACAACATTGTAAATTAACTATACCTCAATAAAAAGAATATGGACGGGTGAGTGCTGAAAGATGATGATGGTGTGGTAGTAGCAGTGTGGATATGGAGGTGGGGACAGACTCAAACGTGAATGGTAAGGAGGAGAGAAAAACCCCTGGACTTGGGGACTGATTGACCAGAGGATCTGGCTCAAGAGGGAAGAGATGCTGAGTTGGGGTAGAACTATGGTGACTTTGAGGTGCTGATGGGACATCCAAGGGGAGATATCCAGCAGGCAGGGAGACTTATGAGTGCCAACATTTCCCTCCAGTAGCTCTGTCCTGTCCATCTTTGGATTCTCCCTTCTCTCATTTTCACCCCTTCGCCCTGTCATTTCTACCAGATCTCTTTGTTCATACCTCTCTTCCCTCTTCTTTGTGAGGCCATCTACTAGTCTGCCCACCTCCTTCCTGTTACCTTATTCTCTGTTCCACCCCAACTAAATATCCCTAAGTATGTCTGAGTACAACTGCATATTTCTAATGAATACATTACTCTTTCCTGTCAGTCAGTTTCTTCCCCATAGTGAATTTTTAACTGCAGATATGCACATTAACTCTTGACATAGCATCATCTGATCAGAGGCTTTTGGGTTACTAAATAGAAAGGCCCTTGGAATGTGAAGCTCAGAGAGGGGAATTGAATTGTCAAGGTCACACAGTGAGTCCATAGCAGAGACAGACTAGAACCTGGAACTTCTGTAGCCCAGGCTGGTCCTTGAATGCATAGAGCAGATTCTTCCTAGAATAAAACGGGTTCTTGAGATACTGAGCAAACACAGAGGGCATCCACTTACCATGAAGACATGAAGAGGAGCTAGGAAATCTCGTCTTCCAAACTCCTTCAGCAGAGAGTCACTCTTCAGTTGACTCTGGCTCTCCTGCTTCAAGACAGGGGTTGTACTAGGCTAACCTCTGCCCCCCCCCATGTGTTCTCACTGGGGTAAATGTCACCTAGCAAGTATTAGGTAAGCTATTGGGACCAGCTCTTTGGAGGACAATGGAGACAGGCATCTTCTTCGCCGACAGTATCTCATTCAAGTAGAGACATCGGTGCCTTATCGGCCAGTTCAGAGATCACCTGGAGATGACACCCTTGTTCAAACAGTGGCTGCTGAGAGCCAAGAGCCCTATGGAGAGCAATGAAGGTTAATTATCCACAAGGACAGGTTCCATCTCTTCCAGACCTACCCTAGGGAGAGGGAAGGCATCACAATGGGAGTAGGGAACCCCTGGGGCCTCTAACCCACTTGGTGACCTCTCTGAGACCTGGAATCTGTTCCAGGATTCATCCAACTGACACAGAACTGCCCGTAATTATCACCCAGGGGCAGACCTGGAGCCAGATTTCTTCTCCAAGACTTAGTAGCTGAGTGATCTTGGGCAAGTTACCTAAATTCTCTGAACCCAATTTCTAACTCTGTAAAATAGAAGTAATTCGTGTCCACCTTACAATGTTGTGGGATGCTTAAAGAAGAGTGTGAACATGAAAGAGCTCTATAAATTATAAACCACTGCACAAATGAGAGGAAGTTTTATTGACAGAAATCTTCCTACTGTCTGACTAGCAACCCACCTCTATCATGAATGCCCCTTGTTGTAGTTTCAGCCCATACCATCTTGCTAGTCCTTCTTCTTCAAAGTGGAATGAGGTGTTGTCCAAACGGTACAACTGCCTTCCTGAATCTTGTGAAGCCCCCATATTCCTTTTACTTAAAAGTCAAGACTCAAGAGGACATGGTCTCTGACTTTATACCTTGAAGGTGTTGTCACAAGCAGAGCTCGTAGATGGGATCTTGGTGGCACCAGGGTGGGAGAGGAAGGACCTATGCTCAAAATTTGCTTCTTCTCCCAGCTATCCTTCTTCTGATAGCAGAAAACCAGTCCCACAAGACCACCTCAGGAATTTGCATTTTGAACATGCACCCGAGATGATTCCAATGAAGAGTACCTCAGACTGGGCTTTAAGGACAGCTGCTCAAATTCCTCTACATGGCTGGAGCCAGTAATTAGCCCGCCTGTGTTCTTTGCAACTTAACACAAGGCAGTAATTTATCCCAAATGGTGGCAGTGAGACACTGTGAGTGACAGGTGGGAGTGGTATTTGGCATCCAGCCTCTCCACCTCTCTCAGGTGGTACCTCATGCATGTGACCACACGGGCCCATAGGTGCCTCTGCTACAGCTCAGCCTGGGGGAGCTGTGACCACCCTGGGAAGCACAGATCATGGGGAGGCAAAGAGTCAATTTTCACGAGCCTGGGAAGAACACACAGAGTGACTTCATGGAGGAAGACAGCAGGAAGCCCCTTTCAGAAAGGACAAAAGAGGAGTAAAGGAGATGGAGCAACTGAGAGAGATGGTCAGAGGGGCTCTGAGCCCAGGATGCATGTTCAGGGAAGTGTCTTTGAGGGGAGACCGATGGGAGCACAGGGCAGCGGACTGTGTGAGGGTGAGGCATGATACGATTTGCAAGCAGCTTGAGGGGAGTGTCACCCAGTTCCTTCCCTCCATGACTATATCAGTGACAGCAGAAACTGGTGCTATGTATGGTAACAGTGTCATCAGATACACACCAGACAGAGAGGCAGGAATACCAGGTGTGAGTGGCACCCCTACTATAGATGCATTAGGGACGGGGAGAGGGAAGGTATCTATGAACACGTTGCAGCTCTGCGTTTGCAGCCAGTGCAAGGACCTCCAGAAGAGCTGGAAAGCACTTGTCAAGGGTGCTGCACAAAAGACCCCCAACGCAAAATAAATGTGGAATCAGAAAACTTTAAAGTTTTTCTCAACCCTAAGTGTCTGTTTCTGTACCTCTATGCTTAATCCAATCAAGTTTTAGGAGATTTTCCAGGTGGGAGATAATAGTAAAAATCTAACATTCATTGAATATGTTAATATTTTATGCTCCAAACTGTTCTAAGTCCCTTATGTATTGCTCTATTTATTCCTTATGTCCACAGGAGGTTGAGACTTTTATGAACCCAATTTTACAGACAAGGAAACTGAGACACAGAAAGGTTAAGTAACTTGCCCATGATTTCTATTTTAGGTAGCACAGGCCAGATTAGGCTACAGTAATAAATATCACCCAAATCTCAGTGACTTCAAAAGAAAGTTTACTCTCACTCATCTTATATGTCTACTGTGGTCAGCAGGAGGGTTCTAAGACCCAGGCTGGGGAGACAGCAACCATCTTATGACACCACATCTCCATGTGCACTTGCCCCATCACCAAGACTGTGGAAGAGAAAGATGGAGAATTGAAGACCTACAATTAAATGCTTAGGTTCTGATGTGACCCCTGTCACTTCTGCCCTCACTTCTTTGGCCAGAACAAGTCACATGGCCAAATCTAACTTCAAACAAGTGTGAACATATAATCCCTGTGTACCTGGAAGTACAGAGAACTTGACATTGATGAACCCTTGATGATGCCCATCACAATCCAAAGCTGACAAAGATTCAATCCCAGGCTGCCCAGTTTCCAAGCCTCCCTCTTTATCACTGCTCCACTGCTCTCCTCTGCACACCCGGGAGGAATGGCCAATAACCCCTCCTGTGAGACAGCCAGCAATGGACATGGCTTGGGGAAAGTGGGAGGGGTGGGAGATTAGGGCCTCTCCCTGACTGCTCAGTGTCTCTCCCATGACTCTTGCCACCTAATCCCTTATGGTCCCAAGGTGCTCTCTACCCCCACTCCTGGAAGAAGTCCCAGTCCAGTGTCCTTCTATTCTCTGACCTGGGAGAGGTAGGAGTACATAAGCTTCCAGGAAACCACACCTCACCCCTACCCTGTCACTAGCTCAGGTTCACAGAAATACTTTTCTGTTGTGTCCTCAGAGCTAAGTGATAGAGCAATGCAGACAGAAAAGCCAGAGGGAATTGGAAGGTCTTTGTCCTGGTGAGCAGAGGACATTAGCCAAAGTTCAGCTTGAAGTCTGAAGCTCCTACTACATCCTACCAAGGTGATGTCAGGAAGCTGAGGGGGGGCTGGTGTAAAGGAGTCTAGGGTGACATCGTCCTGGACTGCAGCAGGAGAGAAAGTTAGATGCTGAGGACTTCCTGATGACAAAGGCAATTCTTTCTTTATGCCTGTCTCCCTACTCCTTGAAGAAGAAACCGTTAAATTCATCTCTATATCCTCAGCACCCAGCAAAGGCCTGGAGCAGAGCAGGTGTTCAGAAAGTACTGTGGGGAAGGGCCACACTAGAAGCAGATTTTTAAGAACAAGGTGGAGATAGCCAGGCAGACTCAGGCCCCTTCCAGGTTAAAGACTCTCCCACTAAGTGCTCATATACCACGGGTTGCTCGATGAAAGGCAGAGCTGGGCTTAGGCCTGGAGAAGCTTGACAGGCTACTGTTGCTGTAGGAACTGAGCGGCTGGTTTCCTCTGCGGGGCTTCACTCTCCCCCCTTCCAATGGAGCCTGCAGTCCCTGACCCTTGGGTACCTGAAAGAGGATTAGGAAGAAACAAATCCTGCAGGGATCAATTTGCAGGATCAATCTCTTGCCCCAGTCATACCAGTCTCCTAATTCTTTAAGCATTCTAATCTCTTCCCCATCCTGAGGCCCTAGCTTGGTGTAGTTTCTCTTTCTGGAACATTGTTCCCTGCACTTTGATTTGGCTAACTCTTACGCATCCTTAAGTTCTTATTATGGGGTCTTTTCCTCATAGGGGATTTCCTTGACACTTCCCTCCCCACTCCCCGAATCTAAATTGGGCTCCCCTTGCTATACACTCTCAAAGCCACTTTAATTTTTTTCAGAGCATTTATCACACTTTGTAATTCGAGATCAATTTGGGGAATGATTTGCTTTATGTCTGTCTTTCCCAGTAGACTGTAATTTCATGAGGTCAGAGATTGTGGTTTTTCACTCTAATATCCCCAGTACCTAGCCCAATGCCTGACATAGTATGCTCGACAAATGTTTCTTAAATAAATGGATAAAATTATGAATAAATGAATGTCAAACTCTAAAGTCTTTGTTCTTTCCATCAAAGACTTCCCTTTGGTGCTTACCATGGCACCTGGCACATAAGTGAAGTTCAATAAAAATTTCCTCCCTTCCTCTCTCCCTTCTTTTTTCCTTCCCTCACTGACCCATTCCCTGGGAAACTTCTGCTTAGATATGTGTCTTCTTGTGCGAACTTCAGGCACTAAGACTCCAGATGAGTCAGCGGGAGAAAAGAGCGTGGCTGGGCCACCCCAAGCTCAGAATAGGCCAAATTAGGAGGCAGACAACAGGCTACCTGATCCCCAGCATCTCCCACTTCCACCAGGCTCAACTGTAAGAGTGGGCAGATGCCAAACCACAATAGGCTTCAGTGTCCAAGGCTGATCCTTCACCTAGCAACCAAGGCTACACTGAGGGTAGGGACTCAGGTGTACGGGACAGGTAGGGAGAATGACAGGAATATTAAAATGTCTCTCTGGACCACCCAGTAGCCCCAGGGGAAGCTTGTTGACCTGGCTGGGGAACTGCACTCCACTCTCCATCTATGGGGGAAATCTGTGGGGTTGTCTCTGGAGAAAGCTGGGCAGAATATCCATATCACAGCTCTCAAAGCAGAAAAGGACATGGGGATCCACCTAGTTCCTCTCCATGTCCACTGCCACTGGTATCCGATGCCCCAAACTCCTCTACAGCTTCCCCAGCAAGTGTTCTCACAGTGTCTGCTTGCACATCCCCAGCCACAGGGCACTCACTACTCCTGAAGAGGGAAAAACCTGGACACTCTGCTATTTCATCCAGGTGTCTCTCCCCACTGGACCATTCGGTCAAAGCTCAGATCCCATCTTGGGGATGGTCTTGATCCAGGGTACTGGTCTGTCCCTCAGTCAGGGGATATGGAGGTGTGGAGGGCTAGAATCTTTTGTCAGACCTCCAAAAGTTTGATGGACCTTGCTTAAGACCCTAGTATACAGGTCCAGCCAGAGGCCAGACAGAGCGGACTGTACAACCTGCCAACCTGATGGGCAAGGTGCTTATAGACACAAGAGCTTTTTGAGGGTGGGGACAACATCTTTCTTGTTCACCATTCCTATCATATGGCTGTTGCCCAGTAAAGGATAGGATTCAAGCTGTATTCATCTTTGTGACCAGCACAGTGCCTGAGCTTGTCTGTCAAATGAATGGAGGGATGAGTTCTCCTCCTTGGGTAAGTTACTTCAGTTCTCTGAGATTCATTTTCCTTATGCTTCAAATGAGCATCATAATTCTTGTCTCACCTAGCTCCTGAGGATGGTCGTTGGGAGGGGGAATGCAAAGTCAGTTGGCATACTTTGGAAAGGATCTGAGAAATCCTTGGTATTACCTGTCCTTTTATCCACCTTTTATTTCCTTCTATTTGCAGAGGAGTGTCGACCTCTCCTAACTGGTCCTCCTGTCTCTGGCTCCACACCTCTCCTCAGCAGGACCTCCCTCCCACAACTTTCCTCCACCTGAAGCTTACAGGGGTCCCCCAGCCATGAACAAAAGACTCCCGTCTCAAGGGCCCTCTTCCACCATTCTTGACCCCATAGTCTGGCTTCAGCTGCCCTTGCCCCCGCTCATTTCTGGAAGGATATGGTTTCCCACTGGGCCCTGGAAGGTATCCCTAAAGCTATTCTTGTGAGCCTCAACAAAGATTACTTCTTGGCAGCTACCACAGTGGTTGACAAGACAGGAATTGGGATTTGTCACCAAGAAGGCTAAAGCTATAAGCAGCCTGGAACTGGAAGGAAGAGTGTGTCAGCTCAGAGAGCAGACAAAAGTAATCCTAGCTATCGCTGAAATAAACTTCTCAAGGAGAACAAAAGCGACCCCCTTGGAGAGAGAATTTAGCACAAGATGAACTTTAAGAGTGCATATCAACAGTCTCCCTGCCTCTGTGCTGGGCTACCTTGAAACCATCTCAGACTAAGGAGACTCTCTGCACTGTTTAAAACTTGGCAGTTTAAAATAAATTGGAAACAACCTAAACAGCCAACAATAGGGGGTTGTTTAAATTAATACAGCTCACCCACAGGATGGAACACTGGACGTTATTTTTTTGGAAGCTCCTTAATGGTATACTATATATAATATATAATATAATATCATAATATATGAAAGCCTGAAAAGAAATACACTAAAATGTGTACACTGATTTCCCGGGATGGTGGAGTTAAATATGATTTTTATTTTCTTCCCTGTACTGTCAGTACTTAACAAATTTTATCCATTAAATATATGTAATATTGAAGTACTGATCCAGGCTACAACATGAATATACCTTGAAAACAACATTTGGGGGAGTGGCTTCCCACAAACTACAAAGTAAATACTCAGCAAATCTCTACTGGGTACCTAGGACCGAAGTAAATAATGAGTCCCGTGCCCCCGATGGATCTTGGGAGGGGAGGTGGAAAGCTTATTTGGTAGAGGAACGAGACTAGTCCCAGCTCTGCCTTGATCTCCCTGAGTTACCTCGGGGGCACAGTATTTGAAAACTCCCAATTCTCCGAACTGAAATGGGCTCTTAAATACCCTCTAGTCCAAAGAGCGTGGATAGGTGGCACATGTGCTATGCCTCCTCTCTCCCTCATCCATGGCAGATATCACTGGTCCAATCATGGAACTCTTTCTCCCTTAGTACAGATGCCCTCAAAATCTGCCTCCAGACAGTGTTTCAGGTAGCCAGTGCCTATTGGGCAAATTTTTATCCCTAATCTATAAAGAAGATGTGATACGCAGTGGAATACTACTCAGCCATAAAAAGAATGAAATCTTGCCATCTGCAACAACATGGATGGACTTGGAGGGTATTATGCTAAGTGAAATAAGTCAGACAGAGAAAGACAAATACTGTATGATATCACGTACATGTGGAACCTAAAAAATACAACAAACTCTTGAATATAACAAAAAAGAAGCAGGCTCACAGACATAAAGAACGAACTAGTGGTTACCAGTGGGTGGCGAGGGGCAATGTACGGGTAGGGGATAAGGAGGTACAAACTATTAGGTACAAAACAAGCTATAAGGATATATTGTACAACATGGGGACTATAGCCAATATTTTATAACTAAAAAGGGTATATTATTAATTATTAATGTTAATTAATTATTCATATATTTTATAACTTTAAAATTGTGAATCACTACATTGTACACCTATAAATTATATAATATTGTACTGCAACTCTACTTCAATAAAAACCCTTTTATCTCCAATCTGATCTAATCCCCTCATTTTACAGTTAAGGAGAAAAGTTTCTCAAAGCCACAGAATGAGTAAGTAGCCACACCAGGACTTGCACCTGGGACCCCTGCATCCCTGACCAATGTGTGTTCCACTTACCATCTCCCTCTCATAGTACTTCTCTATACAACTGGGGTTGGGAGGCAAATAAAATAATTTATCTGAAAGTACTTTCTAAACTGTTAAATGTAATACATATATGTGGGAGAAGGATGACTGTTATTACAGAAATTTGATGACTTATCAGTCCATAGATATGGACTGTATATATATCAGTGTATGTATGTATATATATATCAGTGCCCAGGCTGTGCAAAGCTTTCTGGAGGATGAGAAATACACAGAAGAACACATGATTCTAGGAGAGAAGCTAGTGAGCAGAGGTGGCCAGTGAGAACAGATTCCAGACATGCAAATAAGCACCAGGCACAGGTCCAGTATCTGAAATAAATTAAGTGGTACGTGAGGATTTGCTGTTTCTCTGCTTTGTTTCTTCTTTGCTTTCTGTCTCAGCTTTTCATGGTCATGACTGCCATAGGCTGGGGCCATTCTGGAGTTCTGGAAGTATCTGCTACAGGAAATATACACATAAATTATTACAATTTGAAAGTTGGAGTAATTTGTATATACTTGCAGAGAGATGAATACACAGCCACCAGACTTGTGGCTCCCACTCTGGACCAGCCCCATTTCTTCTGGGCAGGATGCACCACTCCTTTATAAATTGTTTTGAAACATCTTTATGGTTTGTGAATATTTGTCTGCATAAGGAGCTTTGGTAATATTGTGGTGGTGTCCTCTCAGAAGTGTTTGGTAAGCGGCTGAATCCCAGGGTGTGCTTCGAAGGCATGTGCAGCCTTTAGGGCAAGGCTCACCAGACACAGTGGGCACCACCACCCATGGCGAGCAGAGGGTGTCTCTTCTAGACCAAGACTCTGAAAGGTGAGAGGGCCTGGGCCCTTCTGCGATAATAGAACAACTTCTCCCACAACGCACTGGGACCTGATCCCCAGGGTGGGAGCTTGAGCCTCAGGCTGTTTCCTGTTTTCTACCTTCCCTTCCTTTTCAAAGGCCTTGGCATTCTCATCTGCGACACGGGGATACTGACACTGCCCCACAGGGTAGCTGTCAAGGTCCAAAAGAGAAGATGTCTGGAACACAGAGTACAGGGTTGCCTGTGGAGGGGCCGCAGTAATTGACCACTTCCTTTCCTTTCTCCAGGGACAGAGCCACTCAAGGGCCTTTGCTTCCCTAAACTGCAGCCTCACTCTCTAAGAGAGCCAGCCAATGGACGTGAGGAAACCAGCAAGTTACGGTCAGGTCTTAGTCAAGAGATTTTACTTCCACTGCCAGAGGCTTTTTTTTTTCTCTTCAGAGTTTTTATTAAGAATGAAAGTTGAATTTTTTCAAAGGCTTTTTCAGAACTATTAATGTATTAATATAGTAGTTTATATTAATAGATTTTCTACTATTGAATCATCCTTGCATTTCTTCATAAACCCTCCTTGGTCATGATGTTTTCTTTTCTTTTCTTTTCTTTTTGCGATACGCGGACCTCTCACTGTTGTGGCCTCTCCCATTGCGGAGCACAGGCTCCGGACACGCAGCCTCAGTGGCCATGGCTCACGGGTCCAGCCGCTCTGCGGCATGTGGGATCCTCCCGGACCAGGGCTCAAACCCATGTCCCCTGAATTGGCAGGCGGACTCTCAACCACAGGGAAGCCCCGGTCATGATGTTTTCTTAATGTGCTGTTGAAGTCTGTTCACTTAAGTTTTATTTCAGAATTTTTTGCATCAATATTCATAAGTGATATTCATCTGAAATTTCCTCCTTTTAAAACTATCTTTATCATATTATAGTATATATCATATCATATTTAGATGTTAGTGTTACACTCACTTTATAAAAAGAATGTGGAAGTTTTCCTTCATTTTCTCTGAAGCAATTTACGTAGCACTAAGGCTATCTGGTCTCTTTTGCAGGATTTCCCTATGATATCATCTGGGTCTACTGACTTTTGTGGGATCTAATAATTTCCTTTAATTCTATTATAACTGCTCTGCTTATGCTTTCTATTGACACTTGGGCCCATTTTGATAAATTGTATTTTCCTATGAAATGATGCGTTTCATCTAGGTTTTCTAATTTATGTACATATAGTTATACAAAGTAGTCTTTTATTACTTTTTAAAATTTGCTGTGTATTAATAGTTATTTCTTTCCTGTCATTTCATTTGTGCTTTTTCCCTTTTTAAAATTAAATTTGTTAGTGGTTCATCTCTTTTGTTGATTTTTTTCAAAAAACAAAGATTTTGATTTATTTAATCTCCTGTTTTTCTATTTTCTGCAGAGGCTTTGCTTTTATCCACTGCCCACTCAATCTCTCCAGCTGCCTTTGAGGCAGATGTTATCATTAGCTCCATATTAGGGATGAGGAAGCTGAGGTAGCTCAGCAAGGCGAAGTGACTTGCCCAAGGTCACAGCTTTCACAGACAGCTCTGTCTGTCTTGGAAGGCCAAGCTTGCTTGGTTCATAATGCCACATGAGAGTCACAAGAGATTTCCTGCTCGCTGAACTGCTATGTTCACAGTAGCATGAATGGGAGTGATCAGGAAAGCCTCCCAGTGAGGCCCTGAGTCCCATAGAATCCCCATAGAGTTAAGTAAAACAAAGGAAAGGAAGCAAAAAGGCAGTCCAAATATACATGGCATGATGTGTTGAACACTGAGTAAAGCATCAGTCATGGACGGAGGCTACAACTTTTGTCCCTACAGCCATGTAACCATAGGTGGTTTACCTTACTTCTCTTCATCTCAGTTTCCTCATCTACTAAATGGGTCTGTTATAGGACCTTTGTATAGGGCTGTTATGAGAATTTGATGAGCTAACACATGTAGAGCTCTTAAAATAATATCCGGGTGATAGTAGACATCTCAATAAATAGCAATTAGCACTATTACTTAATAGAAGAGGGAAGATCAAGTGAGGGAGGTAGACTGGGGCTAGGTTATAGACCATCATGGATGTCCACAGTCTAAATTTGGACTTTCTCTATTAAATAATGGGGAACCATTGATGGTTCTTGAGCCAAGGAGTGTCACGAAACAGAGCTGTGTTCTAGGATGACCAGAATAACAGAGTCATTGTACAGACTCTCCTAGAGAGGACTGAAAATTATGACATTTTTCTGATGTCCAGAAGAGATGGGAGCAATTAGTACTTTGGGGATTTGGTGGGGAGGAAGCAGGAGTAGCCTGAGTACCTGAAACCTTTGCTCTGGGATTTGGTCTCATGGGAATGAGACAGACTGTGAGTGGAGGCATCTCTGCACTCTGTGCCCTAACCCTACCACTCCCTCCCTGACTATCAGACACTCAGGTAGCCTCAACCGTAGGAGACTGGTTGCTGGAAATGTCACAATGTTTGGGTGCAGGGAATTGTGAGCAAAGACTTAGTCCCCCTAGCTTAGGCCACCAGCATTCCTTACCTGGTTAGTGATACTGGACTCTGTGTGTCAATCATTTGCCAGTTTACACTCAGATATTGCCTCTACTCCTCCCCCCACCCTGTTCTGTGTTGGGTTTGGCCAATGGGAGGCACTGGTGGGAGACTAGAGGACAAGGCTAATTGGGTCTTTCTCCGCCTCTGTTTCTGCCTGGGGTGGTGGCTCTGGCAGTAGCTGTGTCTCTCCTCTATGCTCCATCTCTCACCGGACAACTCTCTGTGCTTCTAGCTTCCATTGGATTGGCCCAGCTTCCAGGTTCAAGTAACCCCCCTTTTCCCATTGTTCCCCCAGCCTAGGGGTGATAGCTGTCTCCTGCTGCTGCTAAACTGTGGGCTGCCTCACTCTCCCTTGTTTGGCTTCTCAGCTTTTCTGTCCTCTATGTAACCCAGTCCCCATGTTAAATTCCCTCTGTTTGGAAGACACAGGGTGGGTTGTTTTCTTAACTGGACTCTGCCCAATATACCTTCCCTATTGGTCTCTCTGAGTTGGCTCTTGCCTTCTTCCAAACCATCCTTTCCACAGAAGCCAGAATGATCTTTCTAAAATGCAAATCAAACCATGCACTCCCATGTACAGAACCTTCCAGTGGCTTCCTGTTGCCCTTAGATTCAAGTCCAGTCTCTGCCACGGCTTTCATGAGCTCTACCTGTCACATGTCCTCTGCTAGCCGTCTCTTCTGCTTTCACTATGCTCTAACCACATCCGGCTTCTAAAACACTCCAAATGTTTCCAGCCTCAGGGCGTTTGCCCATGCTGTTTCCACTGCCTGAAACAGCCTTCTCCTGCACACCCACCCACCCCACTTTTACCTAATTAATTCCTGTTCATTCTTCAGATTTCAGTTTGTAACATTTTTCCCGTAAGCCTCCCTGGCCCTCCAAGGTAGGTTTGTTCTCCCTATGCATGCTTTCATTATGCCCCATCATTTCCCATTATAGAGCTCACCACAAATAACTGTAATTAACCATCTGACAGATTTACAGCCTGTCTCATCCTCTACTGTAAATTTCATAAGGGAGAGGGGCCACATTTCTTTTGTTCATCACTATATCCCCTGTGCCTAGCGCAGGAGAGACACTCAAAAATATTTGTTTGGATGAAAAAAGTGACCGTCCATCTCCGACTTTCCTAATGAGGTCAGGATGGCAGCGCCAGCTGGGCCTTTTTCAGCTTTTCTTTTTTGCCCTGCCTGTTGAGGCCTGGGGCAGACAGGGTGGGTGCCTGGCACCTGACAGCAGGAAAGTCCTCTGATCCTTCTTTCTCCCTCTCAGCGGTAACTGTTTCCTGACTCTCTGGGAGAGAAAGAAGCTGGCAGGGTCCCGAGGCTCAGCTGGCACTGTGGGACCCTAGACAGGCCTGGCTTCTTAAGTTCCTCTCCCAGTCTGGAGAGGCAGCTGGGAGCACCTGAGGGAGGACAAAGGAAGAAAGCTTTAAGAGCAATTCAGACAGGGCTTCTGAGTGTATGTGTGTGTGTGATTGTGAGCATGTGTGTATGAGCTCCAGTATGTCTCTGTGTGAGGCCTTGTGTCTCTGAAGGGCTGAGGTGTGTTGGCAGCTGCATGTGAAGGTTAGTGCATGGGGGGAGCAAGACCTCATGTGTATGTGTGTGACAGTATGTGAATGAGGGCATCTGTGACTGTGTGAGAGCAAGGAGGATGGGAGGGAGGGAGGCGGGAAGATGAGTGAGAGGCTGGCCTGTTTGCTGTCCCAGAGAGTTTGAATTATGGAAGGTTGGTCACCAACAAGAGGGGTGCTTCTGCCAGAAGAAGGTGCTGCTGCAGGGGGGAAGGAGAGGAGAAGAAATATGTTGACTTCTCTCTACTCCCCTTGTTGCGGCAAAAATAGAAATGAGACTTTTCTGATAAACAAGGAAAATAAGGGAACAATAAACAGGCTGGGGAAACCGCATAAACAGGCCTTAAAGAGTTAAGCAATCTTGGTTATTCTTTAGCTGTTACTACTAACAAATACTTGTAGCTAGACTTGTCCTTCACAAAGCAAATTACTCTCTGACTCCATATGAATTACACTCTGCACCTGGCATTCTTCTCCCCCTACACTCCCTTGTAGCACTCTTCATTTCAGAAAGGTCACAGGCCAAAAACTTCAGGGACACCAGACCCGGTTGCTGAGCCACCTGACAGCAACTTTGGCCATGAATTTACAGAAGAAAAGGAAAAAAATGCAAGACCTTCATTACTCTGAGCCTTATTACCTACCTCAGACCATGAACGCTGGCTATAAAAACCTTTCCCTATTCCCCAGGGAAGGGGGGCACAGTCCTTGAGGTGCTAGCCTGCTGTGTTCCCTCTTTGCCTGGCAAAGAATAAAGCTACTCTCTCTTTCCTCCAAACTCTGTCTCTGCTTCTATTCGACATCAGTGCACAGAGAGTGAAGATTTTGGCATCACCCTCCCATCCCCTGCAGGTGCCTCCCATTGACTGAACCCAACAAGAGCCCAGAGGGCCAGGCAGACAGGTGATGTAGTCCCTAAGGGTCACCTGCCCCCTGCTTCCAGGGGGTAAATATCAGGGGAAAGAATATAGCTGGGGGAGGGGGTTAGGAGCCAAATGGAGTTAATCAAAAAAGGCTTGCTGGAAGAAGTGAATTTTGAGGGAGAGGATAGGGAGCCAGCCCCTGAGAGCCTAGCAGTTGAGATCATCTAGGATAGTGGTCCTCAGTCCTGCTTGCACATTGGAATCGTCTGCAAAACTTAAAAGGAATACCGATGCCTGGGTTCCACATCCAGAGACCCTGATGTCATTGGTTTGGGGTGTGACCTGGGCATCCAGTGATTCTGATGTGTAGCCAGGGCTGAGAGCCACTGATCCAGGGTTTCCTAAACATCCCTGGTAAGAATCACCTGGGTTACTTGTTAAACATCCACATTCTCTCACTTTGTCACAGCTTACCCCTCCCCCTCACCATATCCTCAAGTCCATTCTCTAGTAGGTCTGTGTCTTTATTCCCATCTGACAAAGTGAGAGAGTGGCATGGACATATATACACTACCAAACGTAAAATAGATAGCTAGTGGGAAGCAGCCGCATAGCACAGGGAGAACAGCTCGGTGCTTTGTGACCACCTGGATGTGTGGGATAGGGAGGGTGGGAGGGAGGGAGACGCAAGAGGGAAGAGATATGGAAAGATATGTATATGTATAACTGATTCACTTTGTTATAAAGCAGAAACTAACACACCACTGTAAAGCAATTATACTCCAATAAACATGTTAAAAAATAAGACAGAGGAAAATAACAGTCAAAAAGCTCAGAGACTTTACAAAATCTGTTTCCAAAATCTTCTTTGGAGAAATGTCTATTTAGGTCTTCTGCCCATTTTTGGATTGGGTTGTTTGTTTTTTTATTATTGAGCTGCATGAGCTGCTTGTAAATTTGGAGATTAATCCTTAGTTAGTTGCTTCACTTGCAAATATTTTCTCCCATTCTGAGGGTTGTCTTTTGGTCTTGTTTATGGTTTCCTTTGCTGTGCAAAAGCTTTTAAGTTTCATTAGGTCCCATTTGTTTATTTTTGTTTTTATTTCCATTCCTCTAGGAGGTGGATCAAAAAGGATCTTGCTGTGATTTATGTCATAGAGTGTTCTGCCTATATTTTCCTCTAAGAGTTTGATAGTTTCTGGCCTTTCATTTAGGTCTTTAATCCATTTTGAATTTATTTTTGTGTATGGTGTTAGGGAGTGTTCTAATTTCATACTTTTACATGTACCTGTCCAGTTTTCCCAGCACCACTTATTGAAGAGGCTGTCCTTTCTCCACTGTATATTCTTGCCTCCTTTATGAAAGATAAGGTGACCACATGTGCGTGGGATTATCTCTGAGATTTCTATCCTGTTCCATTGATCTATATTTCTGTTTTTTTATGCCAGTACCATACTGTCTTGATTACTGTAGCTTTGTAGTATAATCTGAAGTCAGAGAGCCTGATTCCTCCAGCTCCATTTTTTGTTCTCAAGATTGCTTTGGCTATTTGGGGTCTTTTGTGTTTCCATACAATTTGTGAAATTTTTTGTTCTAGTTCTGTGAAAAATGCCAGTGGCAGTTTGATAGGGATTGCATTGAATCTGTAGATTGCTTTGGGTAGTAGAGTCATTCTCACAATTTTGATTCTTCCAATCCAAGAACATGGTATATCTCTCCATCTATTTGTATCATCTTTAATTTCTTTCATCAGTGTCTTATAATTTTCTGCATACAGGACTTCATTTCTAATTGTATTAATTTGAGTCCTTTCCCTCTTTTTCTTAATGAGTCTGGCTACTGGTTTACCAATTTTGTTTATCTTCTCAAAGAACCAGCTTTTAGTTTTATTTTTCTTTGCTATTGTTTTCTTTTTTCTATTTCATTTATTTCTGCTCTGATCTTTATTATATCTTTCGTTCTGCTAACTTTGGATTTTGTTTGTTCTTCTTTCTCTAGTTACTATAGGTGTAAGGTTAGATTGTTTATTTGAGATTTTTCTTGTTTCTTGAGGTAGGCTTGTATAGCTATAAACTTCCCTCTTAGAACTGCTTTTGTTGCATCCCATAGGTTTTGGATCATCGTGTTTTCATTGTCATTTGTCTCTAGGTATTTTTTGATTTCCTCTTTGATTTCTTCAGTGATCTCTTGGTTATTTAGTAACGTATTGTTTAGCCTCCATGTGTTTGTGTTTTTTACATTTTTTCCCCTGTAATTCATTTCTAATCTCATAGCGTTGTGGTCAGAAAAGATGCTTGATATGATTTCAATACTCTTAAATTTAATGAGGCTTCATTTGTGACCCAAGCTGTGATCTATCCTGGAGAACGTTCCGTGTGTACTTGAGAAGTGTAATCTGTTGTTTTTGAATAGAATGTCCTATAAATATCAATTAAATCTATCTGGTCTATTGTGTCATTTAAAGCTTCTGTTTCCTTATTTATTTTCATTTTGGATGATCTGTCCATTGGTGTAAGTGAGGTGTTAAAGTCCCCTGCTATTATTGTGTTACTGTCGATTTCCTGTTTTATAGCTGTTAGCAGATGCCTTATGTATTGAGGTGCTCCTCTGTTGGATGCATATATATTTATAATTGTTATATCTTCTTCTTGGACTGATCCCTTGATCATTATGTAGTGTCCTTGCTTGTCTCTTGTAACATTCTTTAATTTAAAGTCTATTTTATCTGATATGAGTATTGCTACTCCAGCTTTCTTTTGATTTCTATTTGCATGGAATATCTTTTTCAATCCCCTCACTTTCAGTCTATATGTGTCCCTAGGTCTGAAGTGGGTCTCTTGTAGACAGCATATATATGGGTCTTGTTTTTGTATCCATTCAGCAAGCCTGTGTCTTTTGGTTGGAGCATTTAATCCATTCACATTTAAGGTAATTATCGATATGTATGTTCCTATGACCATTTTCTTGATTCTTTTGAGTTTCTTTTTATAGGTCATTTACTTCTCTTGTGTTTCCCACTTAGAGAAGTTCCTTTAGCATTTGTTGTGGAGATGGTTTGATGGTGCTGGGTTCTCTTAGCTTTTGCTTGTCTGTAAAGCTTTTGATTTCTCCATCGAATCTGAATGAGATCCTTGCCGGGTAGAGTAATCTTGGTTGTAGGTTCCTCCCTTTCATCACTTTAAATATGTCATGCCTCTCCCTTCTGGCTTGTAGAGTTTCTGCTGAGAAATTAGCTGTTAACCTTATGCGAGTTCCCTTGTATGTTATTTGTCGTTTTTTCCCTTGCTACTTGCAGTAATTTCTCTTTGTCTTTAATTTTTGCCAATTTGATTAATATGTGTCTCAGCGTGTTTCTCCTTGGGTTTAACCTGTATGAGACTCTCTGCACTTCCTGGACTTGGGTGGCTATTTCATTTCCCATGTTAGGGAAGTTTTCTACTATAATCTCTTCAAATATTTTCTCTGGTCCTTTCTCTATCTCTTCTCCTTCTGGGACCTCTATAATGTGAATGTTGTTGCGTTTAATGTTGTCCCAGAGGTCTCTTAGGCTGTCTTCATTTCTTTGCATTGTTTTTTCTTTATTCTATTCCACAGCAGTGAATTCCACCATTCTGTCTTCCAGGTCACTTTTCTGTTCTTCTGCCTCAGTTATTCTGCTATTGATTCCTTCTAGTGTAGTTTTCATTTCAGTTATTTTATTGTTCATCTCTGTTTCTTTGTCCTTTAATTCTTCTAGGTCTTTGTTAAACAGTTCTTGCATCTTCTCGATCTTTGCCTCCATTCTTTTTCCAGCGTCCTGGATCATCTTCAGTATCATTATTCTGAATTCTTTTTCTGGAAGGTTGCCTATCTCCACTTCATTTCATTGTTTTTCTAGGGTTTTATCTTGTTCCTTCATCTGGTACATAGCCCTCTGCCTTTTCATCTTGTCTATCTTTCTGTGAATGTGGGTTTTGTTCCACAGGCTGCAGGATTGTAGTTCCTCTTGCTTCTGCTGTCTGCCCTCTGGTGGATGAGGCTTTCCAGGAGGCTTTTGCACGTTTCCTGATGGGAGGGACTGGTGGTTGGTAGAGCTGACTGTGGCTCTAGTGGGCAGAGCTCAGTAAAACTTTAATTCACTTGACTGCTGATGGGTGGGGCTGGGTTGCCTCCCGGTTGGTTGTTTGGTCTGAGGCAACCCAACACTGGAGCCTACCTGGGCTCTTTGGTGTGGCTAATGGCAGACTCTGGGAGGGCTCACACCAAGGAGTACTTTCCAGATCTTCTGCTGCCAGTGTCCTTGTACCCACAGTGAGCCACAGCCACCCCTCGCCTCTGCAGGAGACCCTCCAATACTAGCAGGTAGGTCTGGTTCAGTCTCCCCTGGGGCCACTGCTACTTCCCCTGGGTCCCCATGTGCACACTACTTTGTGTGTGCCCTCCAAGAGTGAAGTCTCTGTTTACCCCAGTCCTATCGAAGTCCTGCAATCAAATCCCACTAGCCTTCAATGTGTGATTCTCTAGGAATTCCTTCTCCCGTTGCCGGAACCCCAGGTTGGGAAGCCTGACATGGGGTTCAGAACCTTCACTCCAGTGGGAGGACTTCTGTGGTATAAGTGTCCTGCAGTCTGTGAGTCACCCACCCAGCAGATATGGAATTTGATTTTACTGTGATTGCACCCTTCCTATCATCTCATTGTGGCTTCTCCTTTGTCTTTGGATGTGGGGTATCTTTTTTGGTGAGTTTCAGTGTCTTCCTATCAATGATTGTCCAGCAGCTATCTGTGATTCTGGTGTTCTCACAAGAGAGAGTGAAAGCACGTCCTTCTACTCCGCCATCTTGGTTCAGACCCCTGAACTATGTTTCGGTGCATAACTCTTTTTGAAGTATGGCTTTCTCAGGGTATATGCCCAGTAGTTGGGATTGCTGGGTCATAGTGTAGTTCTATTTTAGTTCTCTATGGAACCTCCATACTGTTCTCCCTAGTGGCTGTATCAGTTTACATTCCCACCAACAGTGCAAGAGGGTTCCCTTTTCTCCACACCCTCTCCAGTATTTATTGTTTGTAGATTTTTTGATGATGGTCATTCTGACCGTTGTGAGGTGATACTTCATTGTACTTTTGATTTGCATTTCTCTAATGATTAGTGATGTTGAGCATTCTTTCATGTGTTTGTTGGCAATCTGTATATCTTCTTATTACTGTAGCTTTGTAGTATAGTCTGAAGTCAGGGAGTCTGATTCCTCCAGCTCCGTTTTTATCCCGCAAGACTGCCTTGGCTATTCGGGGTCTTTTGTGTCTCCATACAAATTTTAAGATTTTTTGTTTTAGTTCTGTAAAAAATGCCATTGGTAATTTGATAGGGATTGCATTGAATCTGTAGATTGCTTTGGGTATTATAGTCATTTTCACAATATTGATTCCTCCAATCCAAGTACATGGCATATCTCTCCATCTGTTGGTATCATCTTTAATTTCTTTCATCAGTGTCTTATAGTTTTCTGCATACAGGTCTTTTGTCTCCCTAGGTAAGTTTATTCCTAGGTATTTTATTCTTTTTTGTTGCAATGGTAAATGGGAGTGTTTCCTTAATTCCTCTTTCAGATTTTTCATCATTAATGTATAGGAATGCAAGAGATTTCTGTGCATTAATTTTGTATCCTGCAACTTTACCAAATTCATTGATTAGCTCTAGTAGTTTTCTGGTGGCATCTTTAGGATTCTCTATGTATAGTATGTCATCTGCAAACAGTGACAGTTTTACTTCTTCTTTTCCAATTTGTATTCCTTTTATTTCTTTTTCTTCTCTGATTGCTGTGACTAGGACTTCCAATACTATGTTGAATAATAGTAGTGAGAGTGGACATCCTTGTGTTTTTCCTCATCTTAAAGGAAATGCTTTCAGTTTTCCACCATTGAGAATGATGTTTGCTGTGGGTTTGTTGTATATGGTCTTCATTATGTCGAGGTAGTTTCCCTCTATGCCCACTTTCTGGAGAGTTTTTATCATAAATGGGTGTTGAATTTTGTCAAAAGCTTTTTCTGCATCCATTGAGATGATCATATGGTTTTTCTTCTTCAATTTGTTAATATGGTGTATCACATTGATTGATTTGCATATATTGAAGGATCCTGGCATCCCTGGGATAAATCCCATTTGATCATGGTTTGTGATCCATTTAATGTGTTGTTGGACTCTGTTTGCTAGTATTTTGTTGAGGATTTTTGCATCTATGTTCATCAGTGATATTGGCTTTTAGTTTTCTTTCTTTGTGACATCTTTTTCTGGTTTTGGTATCAGGGTGATGGTGGCCTCATAGTATGTGTTTGGGAGTGTTCCTTCCTCTGCAATTTTTTGGAAGAGTTTGTGAAGGATGGGTGTTAGCTCTTCTGTAAAGTTTTGATAGAATTTGCCTGTGAAGCCATCTTGTCCTGGGCTTTTATTTGTCGGAAGATTTTTAATCACAGTTTCAATTTCAGTGCTTATGATTGGTCTGTTTGTATTTTCTACTTCTTCCTGGTTCAGTCTCGGAAGGTTGTGCTTTTCTAAGAATTTGTCCATTTCTTCCAGTTTGTCCATTTTATTGGCAAAAAGTTGCTTGTAGTAATCTCTCATGATCCTTTTTATTTCCGCAGTGTCAGTTGTTACTTCTCTTTTTTTTTTTTTTTTTTTTTTTTTTTTTTTTGCTGTACACGGGCCTCTCACTACTGTGGCCTCTCCCGTTACAGAGCACTGGCTCCGGACGCACAGACCCAGCGGCCATGGCTCATGGGCCCAGCCGCTCTGCAGCATGTGGGATCCTCCCTGACTGGGACACGAACCTGCGTCCCCTGCATCAGCAGGAGGACCCCCAACCACTGCCCCACCAGGGAAGCCCAGTTACTTCTCCTTTTTCATTTCTAATTCTATTGATTTGAGTCTTCTCCCTTTTTTTCTTGATGAGTCTGGCTAATGGTTTATCAATTTTGTTCATCTTCTCAAAGAACCAGCTTTTAGTTTTATTGATCTTTGCTATTGTTTCCTTCATTTATTTTTCATTTATTTCTGATCTGATCTTTTTGATTTCTTTCCTTCTGCTAACTTTGCGGTTTTTTTGTTCTTCATTCTCTAATTGCTTTAGGTATAATGTTAGGTTGTTTATTTTAGATATTTCTTGTTTCTTGAGATAGGATTGTATTGCTATAAACTTCCCTCTTAGAACTGCTGTTGCTTCATCCCATAGGTTTTGGGTTGTTGTGTTTTCATTGTCATTTCTTTCTAGGTATTTTTTAATTTCCTTTTTGATTTCTTCTGTGGTCTCTTGGTTATTAAGTAGTGTACTGTTTAGCCTCCATGTGTTTGTATTTTTAGGATTTTTTCCTGTAATTGATATGTAGTCTCATAGCATTGTGTTTGGAAAAGATACTTCATATGACTGCAATTTTCTTAAATTTACCAAGGCTTGATTTGTGACCCAAGATATGATCTCTCCTGGAGAATGTTCCATGAGCACTTGAGAAGAAAGTGTATTCTGTTGTTTTTGGATGGAATGTCCTATAAATATCAATTAAGTCCATCTTGTTAAATGTATCATTTAAAGCTTGTGTTTCCTTATTTGTTTTCATTTTGGATGATCTGTCCATGGGTGAAAGTGGGGTGTTAAAGTCCCCTACTACGATTGTGTTAGTGTCGATTTCCCCTTTTATGGCAGTTATCATTTGCCTTATGTATTGAGGTGCTCCTATGTTGGGTGCATAAATATTTACAATTGTTATATCTTCTGTTGGATTGATCCCTTGGTCATTATGTAGTGTCCTCCTTTGTCTCTTGTAATGGTCTTTATTTTAAAGTCTATTTTGTCTGATATGAGAATTGCTACTCCAGCTTTCTTTTGGTTTCCATTTGCATGGAATATCTTTTTTCATTCCCTCACTTTCAGTTTGTATGTGTTCCTAGATCTGAAGTGGGTCTCTTGTGGACAGCATATATATGGGTCTTGTTTTTGTATCCATTCAGCCAGTCTATGTCTTTTGGTGGAAGCATTTAATCCATTTACATTTTAGGTAATTATCGATATGTATGTTCTTATTACCATTTTCTGAATTGTTTTGAGTTTGTTATTGGAGGTCTTTTCCTTCTCTTGTGTTTCCTGCCTAGAGTAGTTCCTTTAGCATTTGTTGTAAAGCTGGTTTGGTGGTGCTGAATTCTCTTAGCTTTTGCTTGTCTGTAAACGTTTTAACTTCTCTGTCGAATTTTAATGGTATCCTTGCTGGGTAGAGTAATCTTGGTTGTAGGTTTTTCCCTTTCATCACTTTAAATATGTCCTGCCACTCCTTTCTGGCTTGCAGTGTTGCTACTGAAAGATCAGCTGTTAGCTTTATGGGGAGTCCCTTTTACGTTATTTGTTGTTTTTCCCTTGCTGCTTTTAATATGTTTTCTTTGTATTTAATTTTTGATAGTTTGATTAATATGTGTCTTAGTGTGTTTCTCCCTGAATTTTTCCTGTAGGAATGGGACTCTCTGTGTTTCCTGGACTTGGTTGACTGTTTCCTTTCCCGTATTAGGGAAGTTTTCAACTATAATATCTTTAAATATTTTCTCAGTCCCTTTCTTTTCCTCTTCTTCTTCTGGGACCCCTATAATTCGTATGTTGGTGTGTTTAATGTTGTCCCAGAGGTCTCTGAGACTGTTCTCAATTCTTTTCTTTCTTTCTTCTTTATTCTGCTCTGCAGTAGTTATTTCCACTATTTTATCTTCTAGGTCACTTTTGCATTCTTCTGCCTCAGTTATTCTGCTATTGATTCCTTCTAGAGAATTTTTAATTTCATTTATTGTGTTGTTCATCATTGTTTGTTTGATCTTTAGTTCTTCTAGGTCTTTTTTAGAAGTTTCTTGTATTTTCTCCCTTCTATTTCCAAGATTTTGGAACATCTTTACTATCATTACTCAGAATTCTTTTTCAGGTAGACTGCCTATTTCCTCTTCCTTTGTTTGGTCTGGTGGGTTTTTACCTTGCTCCTTCATCTGCTGTGTGTTTTTCTGTCTTCTCACTTTGCTTAACTTACTGTGTTTGGGGTCTCCTTTTTGCACGCTCAGTTTCGTAGTTCCCGTTGTTTCTGGTGTCTGCCCCCAGTGGCTAAGGTTTGTTCAGTGGGTTGTGTAGGCTTCCTGGTGGAGGGGACTGGTGCCTCTGTTCTGATAGATGAGGCTGGACTTTTTCTTTCTGGTGGGCAGATCCACGTCTGGTGGTGTGTTTTGGGGTGTCTGTGGCCTTATTATGATTTTCGGCAACCTATCTGCTAATGGGTGGGGTTGTGTTCCTGTGTTTCTAGCTGTTTGGCATAGGGTGTCCAGCACTGTAGCTTGCTGGTCATTGAGTGTAGGTAGGTCTTAGCGTTCAGATGGAGATCTCTGGGAGAGCTTTTGCCATTTGATATTATGTGAACCCAGGAGTTCTCTGGTGGACACATGTCCTGAACTCAGCTCTCCCATGTCAGAGGCATAGGCCTGACACCTGGCTGGAGCACCACCACCCTGTCAGCCACACAGCTCAGAGTAAACAGGAGGAAAAAGAGAAAGAAAGAGAAAGAAAGAAAGAGAGAAAGGAAGAAAGAAAGAAAGAAAAGAAAAGTTATTAAAATAAAAAATAATTATTAAAAATTAAAAAATTAAAATGTAATTTAAAAAAAGAAAAGAAAGAAAGAAGAGAGCAACCAAACCAAAAAACAAATCCAACAGTGATAACAAGTGCTAAAAAGTATACTAAAAAAATAAATAAATAAACTGACAGACAGAACCCTAGGACAAATGGTAAAAGCAAAGCTATACAGAGAAAATTACACAAATACACATACACACTCACAATAGGAGAAAAAGGGAAATATATATATATATATATATATATATCATTGCTCCCATAATCGACTGCCTCAATTTTGGGATGATTCATTGTCTATTCAGGTATTCCAGAGATGCAGTATACATCACGTTGATTGTGGAGCTTTAATTCGCTGCTCCTGAGGCTGCTGGGAGAGATTTCCCTTTTTCTTCTTTGTTTGCACAGCTCCTGGGGTTCAGCTTTGGATTTGGCCCTGCCTCTGCACGTAGGGCATCTGAGGGTGTCTGTTCTTCACTCAGACAGGACAGGGTTAAAGTAGCAGTTGATTTGGGGGCTCTGGCTCACTCAGGCCAGGTGAGGTGGTGGAGGGATGGGTACGGAATGCGGGTGAGACTGCGGTGGCAGAGGCCGTCATGACAGCGTGATGTTGCTCCAGCCTGAGGCACATCGTGTTTTCTCCCGGGGAAACTGTCCCTGGATCATGGGACCCTGGCAGTGGCGGGCTGCACAGGCTCCCAGAAGGCCAGCTGTGGATAGTGACATGTGTTTTCACACAGGCTTCTTGGTGGCTGCAGCAGCAGCCTTAGTGTTTCATGCCTGTCTCTGGTGTCTGTGCTGATAGCCGTGGCTCGCGCCCGTCTCTGGAGCTAGTTTAGGTGGTGCTCTGGATCCCCTCTCCTCATGCACACCTAAACAATGGTCTCTTGCCTCTTAGGCAGGTCCAGACTCTTTCCTGGACTCCCTCACAGCTAGCTGTGGTGCACTAACCCCCTTCAGGCTGTGTTCATGCAGCCAACCCCAGTCCTCTCCCTGGGATGTGACCTCTGAAGCCCAAGCCTCAGCTCCCAGCCCTCACCAGCCCCGGCAGGTGAGCAGAGAAATCTCTCAGACTGGTGAGTGCTGGTCGGCACCAATCCTCTGTGTGGGAATCTCTCCGCTTTGCCCTCTGCACCCCTGTTGCTGCACTCTCCTCCATGGCTCTGAAGCTTCCCCCCCACCACTCCCCCCACCGTCTCTGCCAGTGAAGGGACTTCCTAGTGTGTGGAAACTTTTCCTCCTTCACAGCTCCCTCCCAGTGGTGCAGGTCCCATCCCTATTCTTTTGCCTCTGTTTTTTCTTTGTTCTTTTACCCTACCCAGGTACATGAGGATTTTCTTGCCTTTTGGGAAGTCTGAGGTCTTCTACCAGTGTTCAGTAGGTGTTCTGTAGGAGTTATTCCACATGTAGATGTATTTCTGATGTATTTGTGGGGAGGAAGGTGATCTCCACGTCTTACTCTTCCACCATCTTGAAGCTCTCCCCCATATTGTGGTTTTAATTTGCATTTCCTTAATGACTAGTGATGTTGAGTGTCTTTTCATGTACCTGTTGGCCTTTCATATATATACTTTGGAAACTGACTATTCAGGTCCTTTACACATTTTTTAATTGGGTTATTTGTTTTTTTTGCTGTTGAGTTGTATGTGTTCTTTATATATTTTGAATATTTACCCCTTATCTGTTATATGGTTTGCAAATATTTTTTCCCATTCTGTAGGTTGTCTTTTCACTTTGTTGATTGTTTCTTTTGATGTATAGAAGCTTTTTAGTTTAATGTAGTCAAAGTAAACAAGTCAAACTTGTTTATTTTTATTTTGTTGCTTGTGCATTAGGTGTCATATCCAAAAAAATGTTACCAAGACCAATGTCAGGAAGATTTATTCCCATATTTTCTTTTAGGAGTTTCACATTTTCAGGTATTACATTTAAGTCTTTAATCATTTTGAGTTAATTTTTGTGAGTGGTGTAAGTTAGGGGTCCTGTTTCATTCTTTTACATGTGAATATCCAATTATCCTGGCACTATTTCCTGAAGAGACTATCTTTTCTCTGTAGGGTATTCTTGGCTCCCTTGTCATATATTAGTTTACCATATATGCTTGTGTTTATTTCTGGCATCTTGATTCTTTTCCTTTTTTTTTTTTTCTGTTTTTATACCAGTACCATACTGTTTTGATGATTATAGCTTCATATTACAACTTGAAATCAGGAAGTGTGATGCCTCCAGCTCTGTTCTTCTCTCTCAGGATTTCTTTGGCTATTCGGGGTCTTTTGTGGTTCCATATAAATTTTAGGAGTGTTTTTCCTACTTCTGTAAACAGTGTTATTGGAATCCTGACAGGTATGCATTGAATCTATAGATGACTTTTGGTAGTATTGACATTTTAACAATATTAATTCTTCCAATCCATGAACTCAGGATACCTTCCCACTTATTTGTGTCTTCTTCAATTTCTTTCATTAATGTCTTATAGTTTTCAGAGTAGAGCTCTTTCACCTCCTTGGTTAAATTTATTCCTAAGTATTTTAATATTATTGATGTTATTGTAAATGGAGTCAATTTCTTTCTTTTTCAGAAAATATGTTGTTAGTGTATAGAAATGTTACTGATTTTTGTATGTTAATTTTGTATCCTGCCAAAATTATTGAATTCATTGATTAGGTCTAACAGTTTTATGCATGAGTCTTTAGGATTTTCTATATATAAAATTATGTCATCTGCAAATAGAGGCAATTTTACTTCTCCCTTTCTAATTCTGATAACTTTTATTTCTTTTTTGCCTAATAACTCTAGCTAGGACTTCTCGTAGTATGTTGAACAGGAGTGGTGAGAGTGGACACACTTATCTTATTCCTGATCTTAGAGGAAAAGCTTTCCACCTTTCACCATTGAGTAGAATGTTAGCTATGGGCTTTTCATATATGGCCTTCAGTATGCTGAGATATACCCCCTTTATGCCTAATTTGTTAAAAATTTTTTATCATGAATGGATGTTTTATTTTGTCAAATGCTTTTTCTGCATCTATTGAGATGATCATATGATTCTTTCATTCTATTAATGTGATATATCACATTGACTGATTTGTGTATGTTGAGCCATTCTTGTATCCCAGGGATAAATCCCATGTGATCATGATGCATGATCCTTTGATGTGTTGCTGAATTTGATTTGCTAGTATTTTATTTAGAATTTTTTATCTATATTCATTAGGGATATTGGTCTATAGTTTTCTTTTCTAGCAGTGTCCTTTTCCGGTTTTGGTATCAGGTTAATGCTGGCCTTGTAAAAGGAGTTTGGGAGTACTTCCTCCTTTTTGGTTTTTTGGAAGAATTTGAAAAAGATTGGTGTTAATTTTTCTTTAATTGTTTGGTAAAATTCACCAAGGCAGACATTTGGTCCTGGGCTTTTCTTCATTGGGAGATTTTTGATTACTGATTTAATTGCCTTACTAGTAATTAGTCTATTGAAATTTTCTATTTCTTCCTAATTCAATCTTGGTAAGTTGTATGTTTCTAAGAATTTTTCTATTTCTTTTAGGATGGCCAGTGTGTTGGCATATCATTGTTCATAGCAGCCTCCTATGATCCTTTGTATTTCTGTAGTATTAGTTATAATGTCTCCTTTGTTAGTTATAATTTTGTTGATTTGGGTCCTATCCCCTTTTTCCTTGGTTAGTTTAGCTAACAGCGTGTCAATTTTATCTTTTCAAAGAATCAACTCTTAGTTTGGTTGATCTTTTCTGTTGTTTTTCTGTTCTCTATTTTATTTATTTCTGCTCTCATATATATCAGTTCCTTTCCTCTGCTAACTTTGGGCTCAGTTTGTTTTCCTTTATCTAGTTCTTTAAGGTGTAGTGTTTGGTTGTTTATTTCGAATCTTTGTTGCTTCTTAATGTAGGTGTTTAATGCTATGTACTTCCCTCTTAGAATTGCTTTTGCTGCATCCAATAAATTCAGGTCTATTGTGTTACCATTTTCATTCATCTCAAGAAAGTTTTTCATTTCCCCTTTAATTTCTTCTTTCATCCCTTTGTTTTTCAGGAGAGTGTTTAACTTCCATGTATTCATGAATTTTACAGTTTTCCTCTTATTAACTTCTAGTTTCATGCTATTGTGGTCAGAGAAGATACTTGGTATGATTTCAATCTTCTTGAATTTGCTGAGTGGTTTTGTGGACTAATATATGTTTTATCCTAGAAAACGTTCTATGTGCACTTGAGAAGAGCGTGTATTCTGTTGTTGTTGGATGGAATGTTCTATATATGTATGTTAGATACATTTGGTCTATAGTGCTATTCAAATCTGCTGTTTCCTTATTGATTCCCTATCTGGATGATCTATCCTTTGTTGAGAGTGGGGTGTTAAAGTCCCCAATTATTGTTGTATTGCTGTTTATTTCTCCTTTTAGCTCTGTTAGTTTTTGCTTTATGTATTTAGGTGCTTTGATGTTGGGCACGTAAATATTTACAATTGTTACATCTTCTTGATGGATTTGACCCCTTTATCATTTTGTAATGACTTTGTCTCTTTTTAATATTTAAAGTCTATTTTGTCTGATATAATTAGAGCTACCCTGATTTTCTTTATTACCATTTTCTTGAAATGGCTTTTTCCATTCCTTCACTCTGTCTATTTGCATCTTTAAGGCTAAAGCAAGTCTCTTGTAGGCAGCATATCGTTGGATCTTATTTTTGTTTTTTTTAAATCCATTCAGCCATTCTGTGTCTTTTGATTGGAGAATTTAATCCATTTACATTTAAAGTAATTATTGATAGGTAAGGACTTACTATTGTCGTTTTGTTCATTGTTTTCTGGTTGTTTTCAAGAACTCTTGTCTTCTTTTTTTTTTTTTTTTTAGATCTCTTGTCTTTTATTTCTTGTCCTGATATCTTTTTATCATGTTTTGATGTATTTTGGTATTAGTACGCTTTGATTTCTTTATTATGTTCTTTTGTGAAATGTTCTTTTTGTGTAAAAACCTGTAGAGGTTTTTCCCTTGTGGTTACCATGAGGCTTATATAAGACATCTTAAACTTGTAATACCCTATTTTAAGCTGATAATAACTCATGGATAACAACTAGCTATGGTTATACTTACTACATTCATTTTTTTACTTTTAAACTGGAGTTGGAAGAGAATTATGCACCACCATTACCAATTACAGGATCTAACTTGGGATGTCCTATTCAAATAGAACTTGATAATAATACTCTTTTTTCAAGCTGAACATGTAATGGTTTGATTTTAGACCTTATAAAAATATCTTTGTGTCAAATACACCCATTAAAGCAGTCAGAACAAAATATTCCTGGTGTCCAAATGCATTCATCTAAGTAGCCAGGTCAAGATGTTATGTACGTGTGTGTGTGTGTGTGTGTGTGTGTGTGTGTGTGTGTGTGTGTGTCTGAGCCTCCGAGTGAGTATATGAGTGTCACTGACTACATGCTCTCTTTTATGAGCATTTGGGCCAGGCCAGGTACCTGTAGGCCTGGGGACCTTGCTCAGTGTACGCAGAGTGTGTCCATGTGGAGAAAGGTGCCCATTGCCATTGCCTACAGCAGTAGCCTGTCAGAGTGCTTCCACACTTGACCAGAGTGTGGAAGTGAGGCTAATCCATGAGAAGAAGCACCCTCCTCACTGTCCAGCTAGCCTTCCCAACAAAATCCGTCCAGTGGGAGGTCATAAAATGCTTCATAAAAGAGAAGGAAGCCTGGGGCCAGTTGTTCTCAGACTGCAAATCCTATTAGGGAGAAATGGAATTGAGGACTGTGGGCCTTGCGGGACCCCAGTCTTTCAAGATTTTAAGATGGAGAGAAGCCAGGAACCCAACCTCCTCGAGTGTCAGCACTGGCATCCTGGGCAGTCTGGAGGAGCTGGGGCTGGAAAGGTAGAATAGGGCTGGTCAGGGAGAGTGCAGGCAGACCTAAGGTAGGACTGGGCTGACAATGAGGGCTCAGTCCTGGGCTGTGGGCAGGCTTCAGGGTGCATGGACTGGGCCAATTCAAAGATGAGACAGGTTCCAATGCCACTCACCATCCCTGTTGTATCCCTGCTATGGGTGGGACCCTTAATTCTTCTGCCTAGATGATTGCAGTATCTCCCCTGATCTCCCTGAAGCTCTTCTTGCCCTCTCCAGTCCACAACCCACACAAGCATCCAGAGTGAGCCTTCCAAAACACTGGCCCAATCTTGTCACTCCCAGCCTGAAACCCTCTGCTGGTTCCCTTGAGTCTATGGCAGCAGTTCCCAAATTATGTGGCCTGGGATGATCATTGGGATCTGGTGACAAAAGGGGTTCCAAGGGCAAATAACTTAGGAGAATGCTTCCTTCAACAAAGTAAAACAGATGTCTTTGTTGTAGAACAGATCAGCATCTGTACTATGCTAATGTGTATGTCATCTACCACATCTTTCTCATAGGACATAGTGTTCAAAAGAACGCAGTTTGAGAAACACTGGCTCTACATGCCATATACGACCTGGTGCTTGCATGTACCTCCAGCCCCCTTGTCTTCACTCATGCTGTCCCCTAAACTAGAATGCCTTCCTTGGCCCTCCCATTGCCTGCCTAATTCATACTCACCTTTGAAGACTTTTAGACTGTGCCTCCTCCAGGAAGCCTACCTTGGCTTTCCCCACCCACTCCGCATCCTCACTCTCCAGGCTGTGCTTATCTCTGGCTTGTGAATTACTGCCATGTATTGAAACAATTTCCATATTTGCCTCCTTCATGGGATTTTGAGCTCCTTGTAGGCAGAGTCTGGGCTTTATTCAACTCTGGGCCCAGAGCCCAGCACAGAGCCTGCCAGTTCTCAGTGAATGCTGGATGGAGAGATGAGACAGAAACAACAACAGAGAAAGAAGGAGAAAGAGAGTTTAAGAAGAGTAGAAAGAGGGAATGAGAGAGCAAAAGCAAGTATATGAAAGCTTTTGTCAGGAAGCACTCAGAATGCCCCAGGTTCTATGTGCCAAGCTAATGGACTTGAAACAGAAGAACAGTACATTATATAAGATGCTCTATGCAGCTTTACTAGAAATGGCTTATTGGCATCCAATGAGGCTGCAGCCCACACACAACCTTTCCACTCAAGCCAGCCCTCACGGGCCCTTCAGCACACCCACTGCCCAGGTAAGCCTCAAGCTCAGCCCTGCCCTTGTCCCTGAGTCTTCTCTGGCCTTTGGAGCCTCTTTGGCTCTCCCTCCCTGGTTCTTTCAGGACCTTTCCCTGGAGTGGCTGTGAGTGGTTTCTTTCCTTCTGGATGAGGGAGCAAGATGGAGAGGAGATAAGAAAAGGCTCAGCGAGTGTTGGGAAAGGCAGTCTCCTGCAGCTGTCCACCTCCCACCCCTGCTGGGCCTTGGACCTGGAATACTGTGCTGGGCTTACGGCCTCGTGAGGGACTCTCTCTCTGTTCTGGGCTTGATGTAGATTCCTTTGTTCTGCTTATGCTCCCACGTCAGTGGTCCTCAGGCACGCCCCCAGCTTTCTGTATTTCAGACCCTGGAGAGGGAGAGGGGAAGGATGTTGTCCTTCTTCTACAGCACGAAGTGGGGCGCCTGTAGTCACACTGCACGAGTTGGCTGCAGAACAGAACTTCCGGCCCTGGGGGACCCACACTCTGCAAGTTCCTGGATCTTGTGCAGTGTCTTTCTCCTCTGTTGCTGTAAGTAAAACCTGGTGTGCCTGTCCTCTGTTTTCAGCAACCTGGAATCACACGCTGGTCTCTTCCCCCAGTGGCACTTATTTGCCTTTTAACCTTGGCCACTCAGCCTGAGCACCCTGCGAACAATGACACAGTGAGACCCCTTCACACATTAGTTGGTGGTTTTCGCCCTTTGTATGTGGACGAACCAGGACAATGCAAGGCTGAAGGCCTGGGAAGCCCCCACTCAGAAGGAGATGTCACCTCAGATGTCCACAAAATTCTTGGCTACGTTGGCAGGGCAAATCTGTGACACTTTCCTGGAGGCTGTCTAGGATGAGGGCTGCAGTCTGGGGGAAGGCTGGCAGGAGACCATGCCTCCGACTGCACCCCACCTGAGAGCTAGGCCTCCTGCCTGGGCCGCGCCGGCCTGCTGCACCACCTTGCTGAGGCTTACCTCCTCGCAGGAGGCTGGTTGGCAGTAAGCTCACACAGCTGCTCCTGGACACTGTCTTGGGGCTGAGATCCTTGTACGTTCTGTAAGTTCTCGATCCTATCCGCCCTTCTCCCCACAATTGCTCCAGCCAGGGAACAAAGAATCTGGAGTGTGTGTGTGTGTGTGTGACTTTGTGTGTGCGTGACTTTGTGTGCGCCCACATGAGTATGTGTGTGCAACGCACATGTCCCTGGACATGAGTGTGTATGCACAGGCCTACCTGCACCCAGGAGAGGGCCAGGGACTTCTTCCCAGGGAACAGGATCCCAGAAGCCCCCAAGTCTAGCCCCTGGGACTGGTGGAGGGCGTGGAACACATACCCTGGTTCAGCTTCCTAGACCCTGTGGGCTTGGAGGAAGAGCCGGGTGTGGGGGTCTTGCTCAGAGCAACAGAGCTAAGACCCCCCTATGGCTCCTGCTTCATGGAGCAGTGTTTTTTTATACTACCCCAGAGCAGAGAGAAGCATCTTCATCCTGCCTCTCCCTGGAGCACTGATGAAGCCCACAGGAGCCAGTGGACAGAGTGAGACTTGGTTAGATGTAAAGGGCCATGTGGCTGTGAGAGGTGACTCTGAGGCATTGTGTCTCCCTGGGTGCCTGGCAGAGTGTTGAGCCCCGGGAGGGCACTCAGTCCTGTCTACTTGCTTGCCCCTTCTAGGCACCTGCTCGACAAGTCTCTCCCTACATAGCTTCACTGTCTGGGAGGGCGGCTTTTTCAGAGCTCTGAGAGCAGGGCTGCATGGTACACAGTCGGTTCCTTATAGCCCTCCTTTTCTTCTCCCTTCACCTTCTCACTCTTGATCTCCTGGCTTTACAGACTTTGGTCACACTGGCCTTGGCCTGTTAACCCCAATCACGGCTGGAAGGCTTTGGGTTAGACCAGGGGTTTTCACCCTGATGTTTGGGGTGGTGAAATTCTTTGTTGTGGAGCCTGTCCCGTGTCCTAAGCAGCAGCATCCGTGGCCTCTCTGTGCCATTCTGTGTGTCACTAGCACATGCCTCCCCTCTGCCCCCTAGTTGTGACAACCAAAAACACTTCCAGATATTGTCAAATGTCCCCTGAGAGGCAAGATTGCCTTCTGTTGAGAAGCACTGGGTTAGACTGAAGGCAGCTACTGTGGTTCTGCCTCCCTTTCCTGGGAAGGCCGCCATGTGGGTGGTGAGCTGGTCCAGCTGCAAAGCTCCCAGTACCTCTTTGAAGCCCCTTCCCTGCCATGTTCCTTGCCTGGTTGGCACTAAATCCCATAACTCCAGGGCCAACATTTGGTGGCTAGGCCTGGGCACTCCCATCCATACAAGTCCTGAGGACTCAGAGGTGGCCTGGGGTAAGAGCTGGTAGGGAGGGAAGGGGGCAGAGGCTGGCGGAGGACACTGGGGCTCGCCAGTATATCAGTAGCGAAATTGTATGTGTTTGTAATGCCAAGCCCTAGGCCAATGCACCACTTACTTTTTGTACCCCAGCTGGGTCTTTTTAAGACTTTGCCTATCCTGCTAGGTGCTCACACCACTGCCGAGCCCGACAGCTCCCGGCTTTCTCCTCTCGAGGCTTTCTGCCATCACTGTGGGCAAGACCAGTGCCTCCGGGTGTGTCCCTGGGCTCCACCCTCCAACTCCTCTGCTGTCAGGGACCTGGAATGTGACAACATCAGTGGCCCGAGCAACTCCATTCTCAGCCTCCCTGCCCTTACTGCCCACCCTGCTTTACTACCCCTTGGGCACCTTCACCTTTCCAGTCCTGTGCTCGCAGGGCAGGAGTAGTCAAGGTTTTGAGTTTGTTCTTCCAGGGAATCTTGGAGGGACCTTGGCAAGTCAGAGCTCTGGGATGTTTTGGCCGAAGGGCCCTTGGAGAACCGAAGCCCAAATCCCTTACTGTGCAGATTGAAACACTGAGGCCGAGAGAAGGGGAGGGACAGTGACTCACTGGCTGTGCTTTTGTCGAGAACTGATGTCTCTTGGCTCCCTGGCCATGACTTTAACCTTCTCTTTCCAGGAGTCTTAGAAACAGCTTTCTCCTTGGGTTTTCTGTCTCCAGACCCTCCCCTTTCTCCCCTCCCCCCCACCACGCTGCCAGGTTTATCTTCCTTGGGCACAGCTTTGGCCAGACTCCTCTCCTACTCAAAAACCTTCAGTGGCTCCTAGGGAGTTCAAAGCAAATCTCCCTCTGGGCATGTAGGGGCAAGCCTCTGCTCCAGACCCATCCCCTCCTCTCTCCCTGCCCCCACTGTGTTCTCCTGCGAACCCAGTTCCTCAAGTTCCTCAGGTTCAACCCAGTTCCTCAAGTTCACCTCCCGTGCTTTCCTGACTCCAACCCTAGCTCACACTCTTCCGTCCTCCATGGTACCTCCTCCCATCCTCCTGATATTGTCCCCACATTTGCAGTTGTACCCACTCTTCTAGCCTCTTCCAAATGCTACCTTGGAATGAGGCCCCCTCTGCACTATCCCATTAGGATGAAACCTTGCCCTCCTCTAAACACTGCCACTTGGCACATCTCCTGTGTTTCCTTTCATGTTCTAGTCCTGTCTGAGTCTGTTTCCCTGGCCTGTATGATGGGGCTCTAAGCTCTCAGCACACGGGACTGCTGTGAGATTCAGACCAAAGCAGCCTGTGTAGCATGAAAGTGTTTGACCGCGGTCTCCATCATCCTTCCTCATCTCACAGTCCCCAGCGGCCCAAGGCCTCAGCTGATGAGGTGCCTAACTCAGTGATGCTGCAGCGCTGTACACTGTACCACAGCCCCCATCTCGTGGGGGGACAAGAGCATGCAAATATTTCCAAGGGGCTGGGCCTCTCAGACCTGGACAGAGTAGGATGTAAGTTTGCCATTCAGGTGTAAGCAGTGAAATACACAGTTGGGGGACAGACCTGGCCTGGGATGGGGAAGACAGTGAGAGGAATCTGGTGCTGGGGGCTCAGGCCCATTTCTTCTCCTTCCACCTGTAACTGGGAGCTGGTCTCCGAAGGAGAAACTCAGCCCTGCTGTTTGAGACAATTTAAGTCCTTGCATGTCCTCCCCAAAGTCTGATTCAATCTCCAAGCCTCAGGGGAATCATTTTAGACAGCCCCTGCTTCCAGGCAAGATGCTGCCAGTAAGTGGTGCTTTAGTGATCCACAGAATGAGGAAGTGCTTCCCAACATCCAACCCCAATCTCTCCAGCCACTCCCTAGACCTACTTCCTCTCTTTCCTTCTGGACATGGAAACTTCTAACCACCCCTCTGGGTGAAGAACAGTCTCTGGCATTTGAGGTTCCTTCTTTGACTGGGCTCCGTCTTCAGCCCTCTCGCTCTGCCGAGTATATCCCACTGCGTCAACGCCCACTGCCCTGCCCAACCCCAGTTCCTCTTTGGTCTTTAGAGTCTGACAAACCAAGGTTCAAATCCAGGGTCTCTCATTGGCTAGCTCTGTGACCTCAGGGAGGTCCCTTCACCTCTCTGGGTTTCAGTTGTCCTCATCTGTAAAATGGGGCTATTCATCACAGGAGTGTTGTGAAGAGTGAACGAGCAAATACACTTAAAGTACTCAAGCCAGTGCCTGTCATAATCAAAGCACACTAAGCACTAGAGGAGGAGAGACATGTAAAGTATGTAAGCGGTGCTTGGCATATAGTAAACATCAGCTACTAGTATGCTGATACCCACCCCAGAGTATTTTGGAAACAAATCAAGTGTACTTTATGGGAAACAGTGCAGATAAAAGGCTCTCCTGCCTCACTCACCCCCACCTCTCTGCCACCACCTAACTGACTGAGCTCTTCTCACCCACCCAACACTGAATCACACAGACCCAATTTGTTCAAATCTAACTCCACCACTAACAGAGAATCCCTAGTTGGGTATGATGTTGGGCAAGTGCCCTCCTTCACCTCTCTAAGCCTCAGTTTCTGCACCTCAAAAGTGGGGATAAAAGTGTACCTACCTTCAGGGTTTTGTGAACATGTAATGAGAAAACAGGTAGGCGAGCTGTGTCAACCACACCGAAGAGGGAGGGGCTGGGTTTCATTTCTGTAGTTCCCCCTCCTCGCCCTGGGCCCTGCCTCCCTTCTCAGCACCTTGCCCCCCACCCCCCATCTTTCACTCCCCTCATCTCTGCTTCCCCTTCTCATAAAGCTGTCACAGGCCAAGACATGGCCATTTCTTCTGCCTACATAAGCAGTGCTTGTTCATGCTGGTGTTCTTCTGTGACCTCTACAACATGTCCCACTCCAGGGACAAGCTGGAGCCACTGGTTCAGCTGACTCCCCCCGGGGGGCTGGTTGGAAGGAGGCCAGCCTCAGGTTGGGCCCAGCTCTTCCCCGGCCCCTCAGAGGAGAGGAAGCTGGGAACCAGGGGCTCTGCCGCCCAGTCAGGAGCCTGGGGCGATAAATCGCTCTCATTTGCCAGCAAGAAGTCGGTCCAAGGCCATAGGAGCCAGTTAGAGGCCCTGACAGGAACGTGCTTGCCTCTCTGGACTAGGAAGCATAGCTGAGGTGGAGCTGGGAAATGAGAAGCGGTGTCCACAGTCACTCGTGTTCAATGCGCCCAAAGTGAATTGTAGAGACGGACACCCAGCTGCCCAGGCCTCAGGACCTCTCTCCCTCTGAGCAGAGTTGTATTTACTCATTTATAGCTTCTGTGCTGCCCTCTGCCAGGGCCAGCTTATTGTTAGTTGTGTAGGTCCAGCCCAAGAAAATGTTTCTAGGGCCCAAGAAAATGTTTTAATTTTAATTTATTTTAACATCGGAAGAAAAAAATGAATATAATAACAGTGAATATATAATGATTAGTTCAGCCCAGAGAATATTTGAGTTTATACCAATGTAGTTGTAAAATATATATTAAAATATTGTTTAGGAAGGAAGGGCCTACGAAGGCAAAAGTAGGCAGGGCCATGAAAGCTCATATGCGGCCCTGGTCTCCGCACAATCACAGACCTTCCCCGTTGGCTTGAGACACCATCTGCCTGTCTAGAGGCCGTGGCAGCCCAAGGCCACCCTAGGGCCCTTCCTGGGCAGGGCAGGAATCCTAGGGACAGGGCAGACCAACCCCCAGCAGGCTGCGGGGGTGGCCTGGGGCAGAGAAAGGCAGCCTCGATGACCAGTGTGCATCCCTGCAGTCCTGCCCCTCTGCCCTGCGTCCTGGTCTCAGCTTTCCTCAAATGCTTTTCCTCCCTTGTTCAACAGCTCTCACACCTTCCACTCCCGGTTCCCTCCCCACTGTTCCGGCAGACACGCTGACGCTACCAGCAAGAGGTGGGAGCATCCTCTCCCTTCACTCTGGATGGCAGTGGGAAGAAGACAAGTTTGGGAATCTGGGCAGAAGTTCTAGCTCAACTGCTTGCTTGCTGTGGACCCCAGGGCAAGTTTCCTTGCCTCTCAGACTCTCAGATCTCCATCCAGGGAAAGGGGGTGCTAACACCGCCCAGGGGACTTTTGAGGTTAAAGGATATCCTGCGTGGGAAATACATGGCACAGGGCCTGGTATAGAGTCAGCGCTCAGTATCCACGTGCTCACTCCTGGGTGGCAGAAGTTTGATGCCATCCTCACTCACTCTTCCCCAGGTTCCTTTAAGCTCCAGGGCCCCTTTCCATCCTCACTGCCCCCATCTCATGTTCTCTCATGTCTCCCTGCTCCTACACACAAATATTTAACTGCATTCAGCACACACTCCCTGAGCTCCCTGACACTGGCTCTTCTAGACCAGATCCGGTGCTGGCCACTGGGGCTACAGAGATGCCTCTCACCTGGTCCCTGTCCTGGATGTCGTAACCTAGATGAGGAGATGAGCTTGTACATTTGATGTTAGTTTTATGTGACAAAATTCCACTCAAAAAGTACTTCATGAGCTCAGGGGCAGGTTGGTTGGGAGAGGCTGGCTGAGCCTGGAAGGGGGCAAACCTAGCTGGTGGGGGGGCTTGTAGCGCAAGGGCTTGGAGTAAAGGAGGCTACACAATAAACAGTGATGACGTGCTCCCTTTCTGCCTAGGACTGTACTGGGCACTGTGCTGGGTAGGTGGGTTCCTCACAACACCCTAGAGAGGTAGGCATTCCTGTACCCATTTTACAGATGAGAAAACTGAGGTTCAGAAAGTCAAGTTCACACTGCCAAGAAGTGGCAGAACCAGGACTTGAACCCACTTCTGTGTCTCCAGATGCCTTCCCTGGGCCTCCCTGCCTCCTCGAGCTGGGCACTATGAAGGACTCAGTGGTGAACCCCACCAGGATCCTGATCCCAGGTGCTCCCAGACTACTGGGGATACTGGCAATGTGACTGGTGCCCAAAAAACCCTAAGAGGAGGCATCAGTAAGATGGAGGTCTTAGATGCAAAGGGCAATGACAAGTCAGAGGAGGGATAGAACAAACCTTGCTGGAAGTTTTGGGAATGACTTCATGGTGGAGACATATTGGAATTGAGTATTATTGCCAGACTGGTGAGGTTGGACGGTGATAGCACTTTGCAATAATCAACCTACCTTGCTAAGTAATTCACACATCTCTCTGAACCTCATTTTAGTTATGTATGGGGAAACTGGGGCCCTGAAAGTTTAAATAATTTGCCCACAGCCCCACAGCTAACCACTGCCAGAGCTGAGACTTGAACCTGGGTCCTCTGAGTCCAAGACAGTCCTACTTCCACTCCTGGCAAAGGGAACTAAGGGAGCGTGCCTGGAACACAGCTGGAGAACAGAGGGTAAGGGGGAAGAAACTTGGTGGACAGGTCAAGGCTGCATTGTGGGGGGAGGGGAAGTGGAGGCATTGACAGTTTTTGAGTCAGAAAGACAGGGTGACACTCGACTTTAGAAAGATTGACCTGGTACTGGGTATAGGTGGAAAAGGGTGGGAGAGGAGAGACAAGAGATGAGGGCCTCTCCCGAATATCCAGGTGGAAAGGAATGCAATGTGAACTGGGCTCCTGCAGACACTGGGTCAGGGGCTGGAAGTGGGGACACCGTGCAAGGAGACTCAGCAAGACGTGGCTACTTCCCCATTAGGCCCACGTGACCTGGCCCTACCTCTCTGACCCCATCTTCTCCCACTCTCCCCTGCTCCCTGCACCCTAGCCACTCTGACCTGGGAATGCCAACTTTGTCTCCACCTTAAGGTCATTATACTTGCTCAGTATTTCTTCTGCCCAGAACTCTTTACCTTAGATCTTTGCATAGCCCATTCATTTTCCCCAGGTCTTGGCTTCCATGTAACCTGCTTAGAAAGGCCATCTGTGACCACCCTATTGGAGCAAGTGCTCAGTCACTACTACCTCAGCCTGCTTTATTGCCTTCATCACCCTTATAATAGCTGAAGTTAGCTTGTGTGTTTATCATCCACCTCCCTCCACTCACCCATCTACTAGAATGTGCACTAAAGGCAGGTGAGAATCTTATGAGTCTTGTTCACTGATGTATTCTCTGTGCCTCAGCAGAGTCTGGCATCAAACAGACGTTCCACAACCACTTGTTGAAAAGCAGAATGGGTGAGAATTTGAATGGATGGATGGATGGATGCATTGGTTGAGAAGGAAGGTGGGATCATGGCTGATTTGGGGATCTGAGCTGTGCAGCCAGGAAGATAACATGTACCATGAACTGAGACAGAGCAGGCAGCAGGGAGAAGACTGTGTGTGGGAAGATGGTGAGTTTGCCTTGGGCCTGTTAATTTTGATATGCAGGTGGGGCCTTCAGGTGCAAAGGTCCATTCACGCAGTGATAAATACTGGCCAGAGCCAAAGGAAGTGATGGGCATCTTGGTAGTGATGGGGCGGGGGACGGCATCCGCACAGAGGTGTAAAGTGAAACAATGGATGTCAGCGAGGTCCCTAATGAGCAAGATGAGGCAGAGAGGACAGGATAAGGAAGGAAGGCTTCAAGACTAAAGCTAAGGCCATGGGGCCAAATTCTCAAGGAGGAGGTAGAGTGAAAACCAATCAGTAGTTAGGATGTAAAGAGGTCACTAGGATATTTAGAGCCTGGTGAAGGGGTAGCTGTGTCCAAAATGGTGTAAGCCGAAGTTGTGGTGGTCTGGCAGCCAAAAGGGTAGGTAGGGCCTTGATGCGAATCAGGAAATGATATGCATGTGCACCCCACTCCCACCCACCTAAGTCCAAGCCTTCCACGGAGTCTGGCAGGGAGGCGGCAGGGCAGGGGAGACTACCATTTATTCATGTCCGCCATGTCCTAGGCACTGTGTAGCCATATTCACAATCGCTGGCTCATTTAACCCTGATGACACCCTCGAGGAAAACCAAATCAGAAATGTTACATGTGCCACTTAAGGTCACAGAGCCAGGTGATGATATAGCTAGTTCTGAGCCTGGGTCTGTCTACCATCTACCCTCAGCCACTCTGGCAACAGGGCTCTGGAGACTAGAAAATAACAGATTGATGCTCGTGGACAGATTGTTCAGTTCCCACGTGGGATTCACCCACAGCCTGGTTTCACTGGGTCGGGGGAAGCATAAGAGTAGAACGTACAGGCAATGGGGTTGGGAATTTGAGGGTGAGAATTCTCTGGCACCAGGGAAAGGCCAACTCAAGGTGGATCAAGGTACAAGACTGAGGGTTAGAAATGGCCATGGGTGGTGCCTGCCATGTGTGGGAGTGAGTGGCCTGGGCGGCCTCCTCATCGTGATACCCACTCCGATGTCTATAAGCCATGGCAGTCCATTCACAGACTGCATGGTGGGCCAGGCAGAGATGCCAGGATGGAGGAATGGAAGCTTCTGCTTTATGCAGGGGGGTAACACTGCATAAAGGCCCAGAGCAGCTCCCCTGCTTGGTACTACCTCTCCTAAAGTGCCAAACATAGAGGAGCCACGCTGGGCAACTGGTCCAGGGCCTCGGAGTCCAGAGCTGAAACACGGGAAATTCTCTGGCCCTTCCAAGAACCTCCTCCATAACTCTTTTCTGTCTCCTGGCATTTTCATGCCACCCATGAACAGCATGCTCAACCGTATCCTCTGTACCATCACCACGGCCTTCTTCCATGACCAGGTGGGGCAGTACCTGTGCCAAAAGTTCCCCTGGCTGCCTGCCTTGAAAAGTACTGGCTCGAGCTTCACGCCGGTGTCCCCTAACACTAGAGCTGCTTGAGTGATCTCCCATCCTACATCACACACGGGGTGCCTTCATTGTTTTCCCAAAGTCAAGGGGCTGACAGGTTCTCTGCTCCACCTCACTCCCCTCCAGGTTTAGCCAAGACCCCCAGGCAGCAGCAGTGAGGAAAGGCCAAAGGCATGTAGGTACAGCTGAACCCAGAAGAAGAGACTGGAAGAAAGTGACAGAGAAATGGGACTTGACAGACACCGAGTGTAAGTGCTGAACACTTACTGAGCCAGACTTGTGATGAGGTGATCACTGGACTGTTTGGCCCAAGAGGAAGCTGAGGTTCAGAGAAAGAGAAAGAACAGGACTTGTTTACCCCGGGCTACTCAACAGCACTCAAACGATGCAAACAGATTGATTGCAAAGCCTGTACTCTCTCTCTAGCTGCCCCTCGGAGCTTGGGGATTTTATGGCTATAGCAATGTGGCAAAGAAAGCAGGAAGTCTATATGAGGGGCCTCTCTTTGCCGGCCACTGGAGCCAGGCCAGGGGCTGCCTTGAGGCACTGAGACCTGTATCAGGCTGGCTTATGGGTAGAACAGGGTCCCCAAGCCTCTTGAGCCTGGGTCTCCATTCTTCATCCTTCAGCTTGAGCCATGTGCAGCAGGGGAAGAAAGGACAGCATAGCAAAGGCATCCCTCCATAGGGCTATCGTCAGGATGCATGAGGTCATGTTGGGGGCTGCTCAGATAGGGGACCTGGTCAGATCAGGGAATAGGGTTTGCGGCTTCTGCCCAAGCCCTGGCTTCTCAGAATCCTGCCTCTCCCAGCCCCAATCATCTCCCGAAGAGAAAGGCTGAGGCCCTTCCCCATTTCTCCTGCGGCCTCCCTCAAGTCCTACGTTGGTAACACGCACAACCTCTGACCCTAACACCGAAACTGCATCGTAATTTGCCTCTTGTCCCTGGCCCATCGTCTCAGCAAAGACAACCACACAGACAGAGTGCATCTGTAGGAATGCTTTATTGTTCCACTAGGGGTGGTCACATGGACCATGCTCTCCACCTCCCCTGTCTCATCTTAAGTGCCCTTCCCGCTGAGGCTTTCCAGACCCCTGCCCCCACCCAACAGATTATGGTACACTAATGATAGAATACGTGTGTGTGTGTGTGTGTGTGTGTGTATAGATGTGTGTGTGTGTATATATGTATCTATATATATACACAAATACATTTTTTATATTCTGACTGTACAGTATTTACAGATACAAATAAAATAGATAGGTTTAAACATTACAACTGACTGGCTGGAACCCATCCCACTCCAGTTTATTCAGCCAAAAACGATAATAAAGCACCAGCTGGCGTTTGGCATTTGACTTTGCACGTGAACCAAGATGGCTGGTGGGTGGGATAGGTCAGGTTTGGATCAAGCCCCAGCAGGCTGAGATGACATTATGCCCTTCCATCTGACTAGCTGGCTGCTTGAACCAGGGGCCAGGTCTCTGCTGGAGGAAGGGACTGTCATATCAGCCTGCTAACGCAGGCAGGAAAAGCAGGAAAAGCGACGCGGACATCGATAGTGTCTCCTCACCACCATCTGCTTTTGCTCAGCCCGTGTGGTGGGAGCGAGGCTGTTTACCCTCTAGACATGGCAGTGCGTGGCCAACGGCTACACAGGACCCCAGGGAGTGGCAGATAAAGTATGGGGCCCGAGTCAGGGGAGATTGGTTCATTGGTCTCTTGAGATCTGAGAAAGGAAGGTTCCCCCCACTCTCACATCCCAAGCTACCCCAAATCGTCATGTCACCTACTGGGACCCATCAGTGCCTCCTCTTTAAATCAGCCTCATAAAAATCAGCATCATATTTACACAAATCAAACAGCTCATGGTGGCTGGGGCTGCTCTGTGCTCTGCCCCTGTGCCTATCCACTCCGGTCCAAATTCTCTGCAAAAACCAGTTTAGGACCAATGTTGGGCCCCAAGGCACTACCAGAACCTCCTGTCCAAACTCAAAGGGACCCTAGCACCAAACAGGATGGCTTGGCCTCTCAGAATGGCAGAGTGCTAGGAGCACACACTACTCTCTGCCTCCTCACCCCGCAGGCGGAGGAGCTGGGAAGGCTTCAGACTGACCGGTGGCTCCTTGGACTTGAAGGGCAGTAGCCGTCTTCCTGCTCCAAAAGTGACTCCTCTCTCTCGGGAGGGCAGAACACAGGTTTGGGGGTGGAGATGGAGTGGAGACAGGACACTGAAATTCTCTCTTCCTTCCCTGTACCTATGGAGGAGCTTCAGGAAGTAAGGGCGACCGCATGGCCTTGCCTCTACCCTTGGAAGCAGCAACCATCCGAGGGCGGCTCTGCTCTCATTCCCCCTCACTGAGGTGGTGCCAGGGGGCCTGAGTGGTGCCAATCTGGGACCAGGCCAAGGCTCACAACTTTGTCTCAGGGCCAGCTGCCTGCAGGGTCGGGAAGGAATCCCGGATCTTTGCCACCTCCATGGCACACAGGTGCCCGAAGACTTTGTTGTACCAGTCAGGAGAACGGCCCCTGGGGAAGTAGAAGCAGGAAGCCATGAGCCGTGGGTACTTCCCTGGAGCCCCTGCCAGGGACAAGGAAGACAGGACTTGCCCCCCAGGATCAGGGGCATGGGGTAGAGGTGGGGGGGGCGCGGGGCTGAGGTGGCCTGGTACCTGAGGTCAGCGCGGCAAATGTGAGTGAGCCGGGAGCGGCCCAGGCCGCAAGGTTCCATGAGGTACTGGGAAGTGAGCATCAGGGCCCGCACCCCCGACTCCGGCACGGGTTGCTCAGGATCCAGGGACTGAGAGACGAGGAGGCAACCCCCACGGGGCAGGTCAGAGCGCCACATCCTGTGGGGAAGGGACACACACATTCAGCTTCCTAGCGCCGGTTCCCACCCTACCTCCTCAGTCCCCCAAGTACAGCAGGGTGACAGCTCAAGCCCCTCACCGGAGCACCACAAAGTCGCGGCAGGGATGGGGCGCCATGCTGTCGGTGACGTAGTGGTACAGCTCCACACCCGGCATCAGGGCTTCCAACACCTGGGCCCGCAGAAGGTCCTCATCCCAGAGGGCCCTCTCCCGCAGGACACGGTGTAGCACCACGGCCGGAGGGGCAGCCACTTCTGTGGATGCCTTCCACACACACAGCGGGTGCCCGTCTGGTGCCTGCGAGCCACAGGAGTGGGGACGGGGGAAGCTGTCAGGGCTGGAGAACTCCCAATCCACCCCTGGGCCCCGGCCTGCCCTCACTCCAGCCCCCAACAAGGGAAGGAGGCAGGACTACTCCGCTAACCCCAGCCAGATCCAGACAGGCCAGCCCTGCGCTCCCTGTCCTCTTTCTCCTTTCCAAATTTCTGCTCCTCCGCCTGCTCAAGGGCACAAAGAGATGACAGGACACACATTCTCTGAGGCCTACTAGGCTCTACCAAGCAATGGGCACAGTGCTTGGAATTTCTGGAACTGAATATGGTGGTCATCCTCAAGGAACTCCCCGTCTAGTGTGGGAAGCGGAACACGTGCATGGCAACAAAAGCCGCCACTTCCTGAGCCTTTTGCATGTGCCAGGCCCTGTGCAAGCTTCTCACCCTGACCCTGTAAAGAAGCTTTTACTATGACCGGTTTATCCATGGCAAACCTTGGGCTTGCAGTGTTACTTATAATCAGAATCCGAGAAAGAACATGGCTAGTGCCAAGAGAAGGACAGAGAGAAGTCACCTCCAGCCTGGGGTATGACTGGAGGCTCTGAATGGAGGAGGGGCGTATCAAGCTGGGGCTGAAAATGGCTGCGGAAATATAATGCTTGGGGCAGGTCCAGGCAGGAGGACAGCAGGGGTGGAAGCACAAAGGTGGAAACGTGAGGAGCTCAGCGTGACTGCAGTGCAGGTAGGGATGGCAGGTGAGGCTCTAAAAGTAGTGACATGTCTGGAGTGGGCTTTCGGGAAGATAATTCCGGCAGGTGCTCCCTGAGAGAGCGAGCCCTGGTCTCATTTGCTTCTCACTTCCTTAAGGTCCTCGCTCTGCTGGCTGACATTCTCCAAGTATCAGGCGGAAGCACAGCGAGACAGGCGGGGGCAGCTCCTTCCCTGAGGATCCCTGCACACAGCCTGCACTCTGCCCTCTCCCAGCCCCATGGTCACCCTGGGCAGTGTGGTCCTCACCTTCTTGCAAGCCAGCTCCGTGTTCTGGGGCCCTGGCACACTCATCCAGCCCTTGAAGCGCTCAGCGGCATCGCGCAGCAGCTCCTGGATGCTCTCTTCCATGTAGAGGCACAGGCTCATGCCAGAAGCTCGGGCCTGCCGCAGCTCAGCCAGGGCTGGGCCCGGAGGGCTGAGCTCAGCTGCACTGTAGGAGCCACACAGTTGTAGCACCATGTCCTGGGGCACCTGGGAGAGCACACACACACCAGGCTGGGGGCCATGGGAAGCAGCAGAGTCAGGGACGCCCAGTCCCAGAGCCCACGGGGTCTGCCAGGTTCATTTTAAGGGAGCGGAGAGACCTGGCTACTGCGGTGTGGTAGATGAAAAACTTTGTAGGGGAAGAGCTGAAAGTAGGACATTGAAGCATTATGTGTCAAGATGCGCCCTATCCCTGACTTAGGGTGCAAAGGTCAGGCATGTTGGTTCTGCCGGGTCTGAGAAGTAGGCACCATGGCCTAGAGTGACTCACCTGGAAAAGTTTCTTGCAGTCACTGATCATGTGTGATAGGCCCTGGGTGGCAGCCATGTTCTCACTCAAGTCCTTAGGGCCTGGCCGGCCAACCAGGCTACGTTTGCTCTTGATCCTGGAGGGAAGGGCCAGGAAGAGAGGATGGCACGAGGGCACAAGTCAAGCTCCCCAGAAGCCTGTTTGCCAGTCCTGAACACAAAACAACCTGCTGCTTCACACCATCCAACCAGCCCAGGGCCCCTGAGGAGTCAGGCTGGTCCCTTGTGGTGATGCCTGGGAACTGCAGTGCCAAGCACCCAGGGCCAAAAAGCCAATGGGGCCCAAACCCTTCCTGCTTGGCCCTGCCATGCCTTGCCCTGTCTCACCTGGGGGAGGGGTTATCCTTCTTGGAGACGTTGAGGTGGAAGATGGAAGGTGCCAGGCACACAGCCAGGTTACCAGCTGTCATCTGGTTTTCCTCAGCTGAGGCAATGTCGCTCAGGAAATAGAGCAGGGTCTGTAGCACCTCTCGGTTCTCATCGGGGAGCAGCAAGGTGGCGGCTTGCGCGGCTGCCAACCATTGATCCTTGGGGAGGACTGTGAGGAAGGCAGACAGAAGGGCTTCCTTATTCCCCAAGAGCCTCTGGCAGCAAGCTTCCTGCTTCCAGGAATGCAGAAGGCACAGTGGTCCCAAGGGGAAGTTGGTGAGGGGGAAGGTGGACTCTGGGAGGTCTCTGGGTGCTAGATCAAGCCCGGCTGTAATGCGAAGCATGAGCTTGGGGAAGTCCCTGCCATTCCTCAGGGCCTCAGTCCATATAATGGGTTTGGGGAATAGAATGTGGTCTCTAAGGACCTTTCCAACTCGGCATAGTAAATCTTCCACTGAGCTCATTGGCGCAGCTACACTTGCCTGCACAAGGTTTATCCTCCACAAGCCCTAGGATTCAGGGAGGCCGAGAACCTGGCAGGTTACTGAGGATAGGTGCAGGCGACTCACGCTGGTAGATCTGTAGGAAAGTGGTAGTGAGCTTGCTGGTGAAGATTGGCTCAGGCAGGTCCCGGAAATACTGCTTCAGCAGGTCAGCCACATCATAGGCAGACTGGCCCTCGTAGCAGACGTTGTCGGGGGAGGTCTCGTTCATTTGACGCAGGTTCTGGATCCTGGACTTCACCCCGGATTTGCGGAAGATGCCCACCTGGCCCATGCAGGGGAGGGAGAGAGGGAGACATGCAGGGGTGGGAGGGAGACTGTGAGGCCAGCCCTAGACCGTGTGTGTTAGGAGTGGAGGCCACCCCAGAGACATCCAAGCCTGGCAAGCTTCCTGCTGGGCAGGGTAGGAGAGAAATGGCAAAACCAAAGAGCCTTGGGGCCAAGGAGAAAGATGGCTTTAGTGGAGATGAGTAGGAAAACGAGGACCTAGGCTAAGGCGGGCTCCTGGAAGGTGGGGGCTAATGCGCCTGGGCCAGAAAAAAGCTGGCACAGAGCCGGGCAGAAGGGAGCTTTGGGTCCATCCTTGTTGGGCCTTCCTGAGGATAGGAAAAGCTTCTGGTGGGCCAGCCCAACCCAGGGGGAAGGCCAGAGCAGCTCCCCTCCCTAATCCCTCAGCCTTGGACTTCCTTCCCATCACCACCTCTCTTCGTGCTCCCCAGAAGGCCTCACCTGGTCCAGGCACTGGCTACGCAGGTAGCGCATGGCTTGCTGAATGCTCTGGGGTAGTGGCTGGCCCGTGCGCTGCACATGGATGAGGGGCGGCACCCCAAACACATGCTGACCCCGGTAGTCCGGTGTCTTGTTCCTCTTCATGAACTTGGGCACTGACCTGTTTGGGGGAGGGACAAAAGATCAGGAACAAGGATGGGGTAGGCCCAGACACAGCTTGGAGACTCTGTCTGCAGTCTTGGGGGACTCAGGTGTGGGTGAGCAGGGTAAGAAACATGCCATCTCCCCACAGGCAACATTCATTGAGCACCTGCTCTGGGCCCAGTCCTAGGGAGTCCCAGAGGAACACAGGGAGCTCTCAGTCTGGTCAAGGAGATGACCGCACTGACAGGCAGTGACAATACACGTGGCCAGGAGTGTGCCAAGAACTTAGGGGAAGACCCACGAGGGAGGGGAATTGTATGTACCTAGGGGGTCAGGGAAGGCTTCAGAGAGAAGGTGGAAATTCAGCTGGCTCTTAAGGGATGGGTAGGCCTTGTCCCAGAGGATAAATGGGAAAAAGACATTCCAGGCAGAGAGAACAGCATGGGCAAAGGCAAAGAGGCAGGAACAAGAGCACGGTGCATTCAGATAAGGGTGACTAGTCTGCTGGCCTGTATGGTGGTGTTGCTTGGGTATGGCGGACTAAAGAGCCTGACAGATGAGGCGGGGTTGGAACGTGAAAGGATCATGATGGGAAGGAAACTGGACTGTATTCTTTGGCAATGGGGAGCCACAGGAGGGTATCTGTCAGGAGAGTGACCACCAAAGATGCATATTAGGACAATCTCCCTGGTGGCAGCATGGAAACTGGGATGGAGGAGGTATAGCTGGGGGGCCTGGGATCCCAACCCCCACCCCAGCCCTCCTCATTCATGGCACACACTCATGTGAATCCCATGTGCATCCCCCACAGACATACATTTGCCACCCAGAGCCACACTGACCTCTCCAGCCTCCTGGCGCATCCCACCACTCCATTGGCCTAGGGGCTCCACCTGCCTGCACCCACCTTCTGAGGGTGACCCTCCCAGGGCCCTGGAGTGGGGGCAGAGAGGGATCCAGGACTTGGATGAGCAGCTTGGTGCCCACCATGGCCCAGGACTCACCAGACCCAGCCCTGTTTGTGGGGGACAGTGTACTTCTCCATGAAGGCGGTGAGCCGCAGCAGTGAGCCCTTGTGCAAGAGGTGGATCTGGCTGGCAAACTGCCGGTTGATCTCCAGCGACTCTGAGTTGAGGCTGGGCCGGTGGGAGTTCTGGAAGCTGTGCCAGCGGAGCTTCCTGGTGAGGGGTGAGGGGGTAGAGAAGGCCAGAGGAGCAGGTTTCAGTAAACCTTAGTAAAATTGTGTTCTTCTGGTCTTTTTATTTTTCCCCAAAAGAAAAAATATACAAGGAGAAGGGACCACTGTCAGCAATGACGCTGGGCCCCAGGGTGGAGAAAGCTTAGTCTTGGTTTCCAGGGCTGCACAGCGGCCAGATGCTGTCAGAAAGGGTGGCACCGAGCTCAGGCCCATCTAGTGCCAGCAAACAGTATCAGTCCCCCTTCCTTTCAAGACTGCAGTGGAGGGGCTGCTCTGAGAAACCCAGAATAGTGAAGCTGGGGATCAGAGACCATCTCCTGTGATGCCCTTGATTTACACACGGGGCAACTGAGACCCAAAAGGAGCCACAGTTTGCGCAAGGCCATAGCAGAGGCGGGTCCTGAACCTCACATTCCAGATTCCTGATCCCATTACTCTTTCTATTTCTCTTCTGGGACTGGATTCCCAGGGGCAATCACTCAGTCCCTAAGAACTTGCCCCTGCGCCTTGTGATGAAGCAATTGGCTTGGGGGAGTGAGGAGGGAAAGAGGAAGGGAAGAGAGAAACGGGGTAGGGGAAGAGATGAAGGGAGGGAGAGGGACAGGGAGATGGGGGAAAGAGAGAGAGAGGGACAACAGAAGCCCTGCCCCAACCCTACCCTGAACTCCCACCTGTAGGGTCTGGTAAGTGAGGCCCCAACACCTGAATCTCGTCGTTCACGGGGTGCTGATGCCTGGAGTCCAGCCAGGGACCCTGTGGCCTCAGTCTCGTTTGTGGAGTTCCCGCTACTGTCCAGCTCACTGGAGGAGGCCACAGTGTCAGAAATAGAGTGTCCTTCCACAGACAGACTGGAGGCAGAGGTGGGCTCCCCGCCTGAATTTGCCTCCTGCTCATGATCCTGAGCCAAGCCGGGGGCCCCGGCCTCTGCCAGTGCCAGAAGTTCAGCCTCAGCTGGGGCCTGAGCCTGAGCCGGGACTCCTGGCTGGACATCCACCTGGCCCGGGGCTGAGGACTCCCTGAGGGCTGGAGCCTCTCCCTGGGCCCGAGCCTCATCGGTCTGGCCTTCCACTCCACTGGTGGCTATTTCTACTGATGAAGCGGCTTCCTCCTCTTCTTCCTCTTCCTTATCTCCAGGCCCCAGGTCTGGGTACATGGCCTGAGACCAGAGCTCCACCCGCTGCTGCAGCCCCCACACGTGCTGGAGGATGTCATCCAGGTGAGTATGGCTGTCCCCACCCTCCTCCTCCTCTTCAGCCTCGGCACCAGCCAGGACAGGCTCAGCTGGGTACAGCTCAGGCATGTTGTCATAGGTGCTGGCGTGGCTGCCCGTGGAGCCACAGGAGCCCCGCCGCCCTTCATAGCCCCAGCAGCTACCTGGCTGCCGATCTGCCAGGTGGTGTCCATCCTCAGGGCACAGGCTCTCAATGGACAGGGAGCGAGGGAATGTGCCTGGTTTGTGGTCCCTGGGCACGTGCACCAGGCAGTCACCCCAGTGTGCCCGCTGAGGACGCTGGAATGTGGCCACAGGCCAGGCCTCCCAGGCCCTCTGGGTCTCAGTGCCACTGCCACTGGCTGAGGTGGCCGCCCGGTTCTTGGCCCTGTAGAGGAAGCCACGGCGACTTCGGAAAGAGGCGGCTTTGGTGGCCTTCTCCGAGGTGGCTGAACTACGCTCTGGCTCTGCTTGCCGGCTGCCACCCTTTTCCTTCCGCCTCAGGGACTCAAGGTGCTTGAGGAAGCTCCGGGAACGGTGCTTCTTGGCTTTGCCTTGTGGAGTCTCCTGGTCCTGAGTGGGGCTGAGGAAGGGCCGGCCACTTGGGCTGGGAGCACAGCCTAGCAAGGGCAGGCCCACTGGCTCGGGTGGTAGGCTCACAGTGATGGCTGGCAGGGAGGTGGCACTAAGCTCAGTGAGGACGCTCTCACAGCTGGAGGTCACTGGCAGGCCAGGGCTCGGTGGGGCCAGCAGGTCAGAGGAGCCCACATGAGACCAGCGCTTACTTTCTCTCTGGAAGGCCCAGTGGTTGTTGATGGTACAATGCTCTTCCTCCTCTGAGTCTTCATTCTGGGAAGGGCGCCACAGGGTGGGGTCAGAGGTGTCCAGCCCACGAGCCCTTGCTTGGGCTCCACTCTCTGCCTCCAAACTCTTGGGGGACTTTGGGACAAAGGGCCCTGCTCTCTGGCTGAGAACACGTCCTAGGAGGGGGGAACTGGCTCTGGGATTGCCAGAAGCAGCTAGGAGTCATGGAGGAAGCCCAGATGGAGGGTAGTGGTCATCTGATCAATCAAATTCTTCCCCATTTTATAGATAGGGAAACCCAAACAAATGAGAAGCCACTTGCCCAAGGTCATACAATGTCTGCACTAAGTCGGTGACAGGGCCAGGGCTAGAATCCAAGCATCTTGACCTCCTGTTCTCAGCAGCCTCCCAGTGAGTCTCTAGCCTATACTCTTAGATTAGAATCCCAGAATGGCAGAGCTAGAAAGGATATTTTAGATTTTCTAGTTTTCTAATTTGCAAAGTGGGGAAACTGAGGACCAGAGACGGGAAGAGGCTTGTCCAAGGTCACTGAAAAGTCAGTGCAAAGCTGGGACCAGCCGCCAGGTGTCTCCTGCTTCCCGGGCCAGTGCTCTGGCAACTTGGAGATGGCAGGACTCTGGTAGGAAAAGCTCCAGAGAAAAGCCACAAAGCCTGACCCCGGGAAGGATGGGTTCATCCGGCCCACATTCCAGGGCTACATGCAGACCAAGAGCCCTCTCCGTTTCTACAATCGCAGATTGGCGGAGTCAGAAAGGCCTTTGGAGACTATTAATGCCACCCCCAATTCACTGCAGAGATGGAGAAAATGAGGCTCAGTGGGGTAAGACCCTGTGGGGTGAGGTTGGGGATCCTGACTTCTAAGACCATACAGGCCATGATTTTCCATCACATTATTCTGTCTCTGCCCCCTAGTCAAGGAATTTTTGCCATCACAGAGCAGTGTAGGCAGATGGATTTCCCTGAGGGACGGCCATCACTAGGTCAGGTTATTAGTAAGTCCAGGAGGTAGGGGTGGGCTGAAGGGGGTGGGTAAGGCTGCAGGCCAAGGTACTTGTTCTCACACCCCAACTTTGAGACCAGGCTCACCAAAACCCAACAGCCTCATACAGCCCCCTACACCCCACTCCCAGGCTGGAGCAAGGCACTGCTCCAGACAGCCCAGACTCACAGGACACTGGAGCTAGTTTCATAAGTGGTTTTTCTTTGACCTGGGTTCCCCACAAGACCACAGAGCCTACTCTTGTCCTAACTCACCTGCTTGCATTGAAAATGAACCTCCAGTTTCATCGAGGCACAACTGTTCAAGGTCATCAGCCTCCTGCAAGGAAACAAAGCAGGGTTCACTCAAGGGTCCCAAGCCCCAGAGCCTGCAGGGCATAGCCTGCCAGGACACTCCCAAGATGCCACCCACTGCTTTGCGTGCCCAAGACATCAAAACTTCTCCCAAGTCCCCATGTTCATGAAGGTTTCAGTGCCAGACATGATGCTGTGGAGATTATGGGCTCTGCCCTCTGGGAACATATAGATGTGGGAAAACCCACTACAGAGATGGGACATGTTCAAAAACAGAGTAGACAGAAGGCACAGCAGGCACACAGGGGGCGGGACAAGGAACTTCCATGAAGGCAGGGGAATGCAGTCAGGGAAGACTTGCTGGAGAACAGAAATAGGATTCAGAGGGAGAGAGAAACAGGGACTCATATACCAGGCTTCGATAAGAGCCTGTGACAATGTAGAGAGGGAAACGGTCAGTAAACAGACCAGTGTGTGTGTGAGGGGAGGACTGAGGCTGATAAGGTCAGTCAAAGCCAAGTTGCAAAAGGCCTCAGGTGTCATGCTGAAAAAGCTCTGGACTTCTCCCTGCAGACAGCGAGACATTTGAAGCATACGAGTACCCACTGGGAAGCTGACTCTGGTGGCTATAGGGACGTTGGATCACAGCAAGGAGGGGAATGCAGAGCGGGAAGGCCCGAAGGCCAGTTAGGAGGATGAATCCAAGAAGTCGTGGTTTGGCCTCAAACAAGTAGAGAGGGGACAAATCAGAGGAATGTTCGGAGGCTCTAACTGAAGGGAAGAAAGAATCAAGGCTAGACCTTGGCTTTCTAGTGCCTGGGTGGGTGAGGACGTCACAGACACAGTCGACAGAGTGAACAGCGTGACTGCACCAGATGACCTTTGTTAATAGGCAGGCTCCTCCTCTGTCAGAGGGGACAAGGATTGCTTTTTCCCATGAGGAAGCCCCAAGCCAGGACCCTGACCTCCCAGGCCTGGCCCTTAGCACCCCTACCTGCACAAGGCCCCCAAAGAGTCCTCGTCCAGAAAACCGTGGTCCTTCTTCACAGAGCCAATATCCACAGGAAACGAACCTTCTGTATGCCAGAGAAAAGCCAAGATGAGTCGAGGGTGGCAGGTTAGAAACTCAGTGCCAGCGACCCTTGAGCGAGAAGAAGGGGGCCCAGGAAGCGGGGAGGCAGGCAGGCAGGAGAAAGGCTGCAGCGAAGAAGGGGCCCAGGGAGCTCATGGTTGGCCGTTGGGGGAAGGTCAAGGAAAGGATAGGAGGGTCAAGCTGGACAAGAGGACCCATCAGTCAGTTTTGGCAGGTCCATGGGGGACGGCAGGCTCGAGGCCCTGAGTGGCTGCCCAGAGCCCATGTGGGCTCCTCCAGTCCCCTCTGCATCTTGGGCTGCTCAGACAGGGAACCTCTTCCCTGACCCAAGGTGAACCGGGGAGACCAGGGAGAGAGCAAGGACAGTGTGCATGTGCAGCCAAACAACACCTCGCTTCCACTACCGCTCAGAGCAAGGGCACCCACTCCCTTGGGTCTGGGAAAGAGGAAGGAGTGGGGGAAGAGGAAATAGCATCCCCAAATCCCACACCTCTCTGCCTTACTGGTAAAACAAGCCCATGGACTCATTTACTATTATTAATTGAGCATCGACTTTGTGCCAGGCACTGGGGACACAACAGTGAATGAGACAAGACTGATCCAAGCCTACATGGAGTTTATATTGTCACAGGGGCAACAGACAGTGAACAATATGTGAGAGAAACAAACTATGCAGTTATAAATGCTAGCAAAGACATGAGCCAGGGTGACGGGGTAAAGAGAGGCCTTGCTAAGGTGGTGACTTCTGAGCTGAGCCCTGAAGAGCGAGAAGGGGTCAGCCGTGCAAAGAGCCTGGGAGAAAGTCCCAGGCAGGACCAAAACTAAGGCTCCAAGGAGGGCTAGAGCCTGGTGTGAGCAAGTGGTAGAAAGCAGCCCAGAGAGTAGTGAGCAAAGCAGAGAGAAGTATGTGGAAGCTGGGTGATGCAGTCTCGTTGGCGGGAACAAAGTGCTGACACTCACTTCATTCTGGGTGTGCTATGAAGCCAGCGGAGGAGTAACACAGAGCAGAGTAACCGAGTAATGTGGTCAGGACTGCACTTCCAGGGTCCCTCCAGCTGCTGTACATTCAGAGTAGAGGACGGAGCACAGAAAGGAGGCTGCAGCACTAGGCCAGGCGAGCGGGTCACACCTATGTGGCAGTGAAGGTGGTAGGAAGTGGATGGATTCAAGATATATTCTGGGGCTTCCCTGGTGGTGCAGTGGTTGAGAGTCCGCCTGCCGATGCGGGGGACGCGGGTTCGTGCCCCGGTCCGGGAAGATCCCACATGCCGTGGAGCGGCTGGGCCCGTGAGCCATGGCCGCTGAGCCTGCGCGTCCGGAGCCTGTGCTCCGCAACGGGAGAGGCCACAACAGTGAGAGGCCCGCGTACCGCAAAAAAAAAAAAAAAAAAAAAAAAAAAAATATATATATATATATATATATATATATATATATATATATATATATTCTGGAGGGAGAAGGGACTTGCTGGAGGGTTAGATATGCGGACGAAGGAAAAGAGGAACGGAGGATGATGCCTGGATATGGGGTGCCATCAGGTGGTGACATCTGAGACATCTGTCAGACAGCTAAGCAGAGATACTGAATTCGGAGTTGAAGAGATGAATCTGGAGCTTGGGACTGAGGTCTGGACAGAGAGGCACTGGGGAGTCATCAGAATATATATGGTACTTGGACAAGGATCTCCTGGGAGAGAGATGTCGAGCGAGAAGAGGGGCCAGGATGGAGCCCTGGGACACCCTAACAACTAGGAGCAGTTAGAGGAAGCCAAGTCAGCTAAGGAGACTGAGAGCGGCAGCCAGAGAGACAGCCGGGAGAAGAGGACATTCTAGGAGCTGAAGTGAGTGGCCAACTGTGCTGAATGCTATTGAGAGACTAAGTCAGGACTGAGAAGTGACCGCTGAATTTGACCACGTTGGAGATCTCTGGTGAGCTTGACAAGGGCTGTTTTGTTGGCAAGGTAGGGATGAAGCCAGGGTACAGTGGGGGTGTGGGAAGAAGAGGGGAACTGAAAACAGCAAGTATGAACAACTCTAGAGAAAAACAGAAAAATGAAGGAAAGCAAAGAAATAAGGCCATGGGGAGGGAAGGTGAAAGCAGGGCTGCCAGGGTGCACCCTCCATGTTGCATCTATGTAAATAGGGTTCTCAGAAACAGTACAAAGCAGATGTGGTGGTACAAAGCAGCGGCCTGGCTTGAGACAAGATACTTTAACACACGGGTGACTGCAGAGCTTGTGAGAGCTGATGAGCATGCAGGAGATAGGACAGGATGGTGTAGGAGAGAGGTTGTGACTACGGGAGCAGGGCCAGGGTATGCAGCTTTTTGTGTGGTTGAAGAAAAGATCTGAGGGACCCCATTTTCCAGCTGAAAAATGGAGGGAGAAGGCAAGTTTGGGGGTGGGGAGGGGGAGCCACTGAGTGGCCTTACCTTCAAAAAGCTGAGCATACTGAGGGAATCCTGTCGCTCGGAGCCACCTGCATGCGTTTTTGGCCTCAGCTTCTAAAACAGATGAGGGGGAGAGAGACAGAGAAAGGAGATTAGGGGGTGCTGGCGCCAAGCCGCCCTGGTGTGCGCCCCTGCACCTCCAGTAGGGAGGTACCTACAGCTCTGGTGACCTAGAAATGACAACAGAAGCACAAACAGGCTGGCACATTCACTCCATGTCACAGCTAGGATTTCCCCTCTGCTCCCCAAGCCCTACTCCCAGGATGTGCTGGGACACCTCTCTTATGCTTCATTACCTGTCCCAATCCCCCTCCCACTCTCCCACCCCTGCCCAAGAACAGGACCACCAGCAGCAGCAACTCCCAGGAACATCTGGGGTCAAGGAATACTACCAGGGGAAGAAACCACTGCTGTGTCTTCACCTCCCACCACCCCCGGGGAGCTACCCCCTTCCATGACCCAAGTAGACCGTCCTAGTACAGCTAGGGATACGCAATGTTCAACAGCTATTATTCTCTTTCCTATCATCATACCTAACATTCCCCAGCACTCTGATAAGCAAATCTCATTTAACACACACCATAAGCTGCGCAGATTTTAATATGCCCATTTTACATATCTCCAAACAGGCTCAGAAAGGAAGGGCTCGTCTACAAGTCTCGCACTTGACAAAGTAGAGTGCAGGGGCCGGAGTCCAAGCTCAGTCTGACTCCTGCTCGGGGTTCCGACCCCTTCTAACATGGCAGCTTCCCCAGTGCACTCCCTCCTCCCCCATTCACCAAGTCCCAGCCCTCCCTCCCCACGGGGCCTCCCAGGACTGTTCCGGCACTCTCCCGTGGCTTGGCCTCTTTGTGGCACAACTCAATGCTGCTTGCCAAGCTGACAGTGCTGGCCTATGGGAGTCTTGAAGGGCAATGGCTGGGTTAGCCTCCTACCTCTGCTCTGAGAGTGCCTGGCACAGGGTGGGGCACCCCTGCCAGCCTCAGTGGAGACTTGCAGCTGGACTGAAGCCACAAAGGAGGTCCTCCTGGCCATGGTAGGCTGAGTACCTGCAGCAGAACCCTGGGACTGCCAGTTCCCTACACAGGTGGTACCAGGAAGCAGTGGGGCTGGGAACATGGGACCTGGCATTGTGGTTGGGGGCACAGAGAGGCTGCTGGCTCAGCAGAGCTTCTCTGCCCATGGAGTCCTGCCCCCAACATTTCTTCTACTTCCTTAGTGCCTGTGACCAGGAGACTCCAAGGAGACTGGGGGTGGGGGGCGTTCTCCAAGACAGGAAGAGCTCTCTCCCCAGTGTTCTCCCACAAGGAAATACAAGATGAGATTCTGGTAGCCAGGAATCATAAGTTAAAGGACAAAAAGGTATTTCAGAGATGCTAGGTGGGTAGACAAGGGAGGGAACAGTGCGGGAAGGTGGAAGTCGGTCAGAAGAAATAACAGGCTCCTCAAGGGTCGCACACTAGTGAGGATTCGATGGGGAGAAGAGAAGGCTCTGAAGCTTCTGGAGCCCCTGAGGGCTTTGGGGGCAAACGGGTGGGGCGGGGATGAACACTTGTGCATTTCTGAAAGCATGTGCGTTGGTCGCTGCTGTGCCAGCATCTGTCTCTGCATGTAACTGTAGCCAAGTTTGCTCATGTCCATGATCCACATAGATCAGCATGGGACCATGAACCTGTGCACACTCCCCCACAGGCCCCTCGGTCTGTGCACGCACCTGCACCTGCATCTGTGTGCACATGTGTGTGTTTTATGTTACTACAACCTTCCAACCTACGATAGAAATCTAGGAATCACCAGGACCTCTGAGAGGTACTGGAAAGTGTTTGTTCCCGCAGAGCCCAGCTAGCAATACCTCAGCCCCTCTGGCAGGGGGCAATGCAAGCCCAGGAAATGATCCAGGTCTCTAGGCCAGTGATGATCTCCGGATGTGGTAAAAGTAGCCCAAAGGGACTTCACACCAGCCCAGGCAGCATTTGAGGGACATGGTTTTGCTGCTAGGACAGTTGAGCCGGCTGCCACAGCCACTTCCCTGTCTCCTGCTCCTACCACGCCCTCGTGAAAAGGCCCATCCCTGTCCTCAGAGCCCCTCCAGGCAACCAGCTCTGCTTTCCTGTCATTAGGACAAAGGGGAGGTGCCAAAGGAAGGACCAGGTCCGAGTTTCCAGAAAGGCAGACACAGAAGGAGACAGTGACCTCTAAAGGGCCACAGGTCTAGAATGGCCACCCAAGGCAGAGGAGCCAGTCCCCAGGAACAGGTCTGCATGTCAAGAACACACCCTTGAAGACCACTGCAGCCCTCGGTCACTCATGGCTAGAGGCAGAACAAGGAGGAGGAGGGGGAGGAGAGAGGAATCTGACTGCCCTTCCTGAGCCTGGAGGTGGCGGAAGAGTGCAGTGATGAAGTCCTGATCTTACACATCTGTGCCTCCTGCCTGAGTCACAGGTCCCGTGGGAGAGGGGCAGGCTGCCCACTCCCCTAATGCTCGGCAGCGGCCCTGGCCAGGGTTGGCGGAAAGGGGACCAGCTCACTCAGGTGGGCGCCAAGTTTTTTCATTCCTATGTAGAGGCCTCTAGCCCCTGCTATTCAAAGCATGATCCCTGGACCAGCAGCAGCACTGGCATCACCTGGGAGCTTGTTAGAAAGGCAGAATCCCAGACCTACTTAATCAGAACCTGCATTTAACTAGGTCCTCAGATGATCTGCATGCACATTAAAGTTTGAGAAGCGCTGGCATAAATCACCTACCTCAGGGCTTTTCACCCTTCGATGCACGTTAGAGTCAGCTAGGAAGCTTTGTAAAAATACCAATCCCCCGGGGCCCCGTCTCCGGAGGCCCGTTTAATTGATCTGTGGTGACACTCTCCAAATCAGTATTTTTTTAAAAAGCTACTGTATGGACTGGAAAGGGCCCAAGGGACTTTACCAAGTCACAGAGTTAAGTGTCACAACTGAGACTACGACCCTGATCTTTTAATTCCACGTCCAGCGCTCTTTCCACTGCATTATGGCACCTTCCTTCAGATGCCAGATAAACAAAGGGCTTAGACTCAAAGGAACCAACCCCAGGCCCCCAGACTTTTTTCTGCCCCTTCTGGTCTAGTGGAGTTACAAGTCTGAGTTCCAATCCTGGTTAGTCACTAGCTCTCTGACTAGCTGGTCACTAGCTCTCTGACTTTGGGCAAGTTGTTTAACCTCTCTATGACTCAGTATTCTCCTCTGTAAAATGAGAATAATAGAATCCACTTCTAATAGCTACTGAGAACATTAAATGAAATACCACACATTGTACCAAGCATTCAACAGAGAGTTCCTTCCCCACACTGACTGAAGGGTCCCAAGGAAAAAGAGAAAATGGGAGGAAGAGACTCAGCTAGTGTTCCCTTCTGGGTCTGGAGAGTGGCTGCATCTGTATCTCTGTCAGAATTGGAGCCAGATGGCTCAAGGAAGTGAGATTAAGAGGCAGAAGTTTCAAAGAGGCCACAATAGCTCCAAAAGACAAAGGAGCCAAGGAGTTAGAAGCAGGGCTCCGAATGAATCCCCAGCAGCCCTCCCTGGCAGGAATCTGGAGAATGTAATGGGTTATTACCCAACAGGATGTCAGGGACATTGGCTCCTGACAATACACCACCTCATGGAAGGCTGAGAGGCCCTGAGGCTCCCTCCCAGATGGAGCAGTCAAGGACGTAGGTCTCGGTGATTAAGGGCTGAGCTAAGGTGCTTTGCTTTGTCCCTCCCGCCCATCCCAGCCTGCCCAGGCCGGGGCCAGGAGTGACCACCTACGCCCAGGAGAGTCAATCCACCTGGGGCTGGGGCCCAGGCAGCCCAGACTGAGGATTGCCTTATGTGCCTGGCGGGAAGAGTGACACTGGGCAGGCTGAGGCGAGTGATGGAGGAATGTCTGTGGCCCCTGGTCCTGCCTCTGTGTCCAGATGTGCAGATTCCAGCAGTTTCAACCACTATGTTCTGCAGGCCATGTGCTGGCCAAGGCTAGGGTGATATGCCAGGACAGGTCAGGGACGGCACTCAGCTGGCACAAGCTGGATTCCACTGAGATTTAACCCCAGACTCTCTCCCTGGGGAGAAGCCCAACTGATCCCCTTAGGAGTTGGGGGAGACAACATACTAGAAAGCTCCAGAGTCAAATCAGGCCTCAGGGCCACACCCACAGGTCTCCCAGAGGGAGTGACAAAGAAGGAATAGCCGAGCAGCAGCGGATTGTCTCGGGGGTCAATGACAGTATCTACACCTACACTTCCACAGGCCACGTCCAGGGATCCTCTTAGCATGGCACATTTTTCTATGCAAAGATGGACAGAATGAGGAGAAATGCAGGGCTTCTGTTTTTGAGAAATGCTATATGAATGAGGGAAGAGTTTATGCACCCAGGAAAAGGGCAGCAATGTTTTCCACTGAGGAAATACAATAATGCCCAAAGATGACAACTGAGTTGGAGAAAAAGTTTTGTCCAATCACGCTGACTCCCCCACTTGCTGCCTAAGTCATCTTAGGCAAGTTGCTTTACTCTCTAAGCTTTGGTTTCCAAATCTATAAAATGGGGACTAACAACTTTCCTGCCTACCTCTGAGGTTACTGTGTGCATCTGGTTGGCTTCTGTCTGGTTTTGAAAGCAGCTCTATGAAAGTTATCATCAGAGAGGGCTGTTTTGTTAAGACAACTTGAAATCTGCATTCACAGTCTTTAAAGTTCAGTTCCGATTGTGTCCTAGGTGTAAAGTGAGAAAGTAAGTGAGCTAGAAGGAGAATAAAAGGCAATCGGCAACAAAGCTGCCAGCGCTTAGGCCTCAGCCAGCCACTCTCTTCCCTCACCAATCCCCCCCACTTCTCTTCACACCACTATTGGGGAACTCAAGCCCTTTACACCTTTTGGTCACTCAGTGGGCTGTGAGACAGCTGCTGCCCAGGGCCCAGTTCAGCCTGCTCCCTCCCAACTCAAAGTCCAGCCCAGGCCTAGGGACCAGGTAAGATCCAGGGCCCAGATCAAAGTGTCCTTGTTACTGCTGGAGCAGTCACCTCTCGACGCAGGCTATACATTATAATCTGGGGAGCTTTAAAATGCCAGTGCCTGGGCCCCAATTAAATCATGACCAATTAAATTAGACTCTCTAGGGATAGAGTTAGTTTTTATGCTTTTGAGAGCTCTCCAGGTGATTCGAAAGCACAGCCAGGGTCAAGAACCGCTGCCCTAAACAGACACGACCAGCTAAAAAGCCACAGCATAGGTCTTTAGGAGGATTCTAGCTGGAGGCGATACTCAGGCCCGTTCTCATCACTGGCCTGCGTTTTCTCCGGGCCCAATGAACAGTGATCTGAACGCATGTGGTAGGACAGGAGAGGGCACATCTGTGGGTGTTTGTGAAGGTAATTTATTCAAAGCTTACTTACTCCATGAGGCAGCTTTCAACAAACATGTTGGTTTCCTTTCCCTTACTTAGTTGCCTATTTGGAAAGGTGTCTCCCCCGTGGCCCTCACTGCAGGATGGGTGTCTCCAGCGTGATCTCTCTCACCTTCAGTGAACCCAGAAGGTAGCGCCAGTGTTCAGAGGGGTAAAGAAAGACCTGGGAGGCAGCTGTCTATGTGACAACCCAAGTTCCGAAGGTGGGCTCTGAGGCCAAGCTGGTAGCCAAAGTAGGCAGAGGGGCCGCCTACCACTCCAGGTCCTGCTGCTGCACCTGGGAAATGCCAGGTTCTGGCAAACAGCTTCTCAGATCATTTCTCTTGGTTGATGCAAGTCTCAGTTCCTCTGCCCACCCCCACTCTTAGAGAGGGACCCCGCTTGAGGAGGAGATGTTGGCCTTCCAGCAGAGGGCTCATATCTCAGTTGGCCCCAAGTGCTCATGACCAGCTCCTTTCACCCTCCCATAAGGTTACACTAAGGGGCCTTGGCCACGAGAAGAGTGCCCACCCAGCCCCAAGGTGGTGTCTCATTTGAATCTGCACAAAGGGGTCCTCGAGTTTGGTAGTGACCCTGGCATAGGTGCTGCAACAGGTGACCACCTGGCTATGCCACCTCTCTCTCTGGGGGACTGAAGGAGAGGGGTCTTCACAAGGGCCGGTACTAAGAGCTGTCATGGATGCCACGACTGCCAAGCCTTCCCCTCCTGACCTTGAAGCGGACATTCAGGGGGGTCTACCATGCACTGTCCTCTGGGAGGTCAGGTGCACCCATCATCTCTCCTGCTCCTGCTGCTCTTAGCTGGAATCACAACTTTAACTAGATTGTTCCAGGGGAGGGAGGGAGAGGGAGGAAGGGAGACTGAGACCAAAATAGCTCTCATCCCACATTCCAACCCTCGCAGGAGGGGAGCCACAGCAAGGGCTGCCGATGTCAAGCGGCTGAGCTTGACAGTGCTGGACGCTGACCAGCCTCTGGCTTGTTAGGTCAGAACTCGGGGCCCCTGCTGCACCTGTTCGGATGCAATCCTTGGTCTCTCATCTGGAGCTACGGCAGGATGCCAAGGCCCTGGGCCCACGTGAGCAGCACTTTTGGAGCCTCCCCATCACAAGTGGGGCACCACCGAGGCAAATGGCCCAGGAGAATACACTACTGTGGGACTGGGTGGCAACAAAATGAAGACATCAAATCTTCTTGCTAGCCAGTAGCAGGTTCACACATGCAGCCCTCCCTCCTTAACACTCCATATCCATGTCACGGCCACAGGGCCACAGGGATTCTCAACCAGAGACAATTTTACCCTCCCCCCGGCCCCAGGAGCCCTTTGGCAATGTCAGGAGACATTTTTGGTCTTCACAACTGGGGGAGGATGCTGCTAGCATCTGCCAAGTAGAAGCCAGGGATGCTGCTAAACATCCTACCGTGCAAAGGACACCTCCCACAATAAAAGAAAGGCTGACTCCAGACCTGAAGTGCGAGACCAGGAGAGGCACTTTCCTTCCACCTTACCTGGGGGCCTCAAGTACCTCCAGGCATCCCCAGCCCACCTTGGGGATGTCCTGAGGCGTGAGGTGAAGGATGGATACAGTGTTCACTGGAGGTCCCTTGTCTTTGCACACTGTGGACCCCTTGCAGGGTCAGCCAAGGGGAGGTGACAGTTCTAGTTTTTGGAGTTTTTATAAATAAATACGGAAGTGACACAAGGAACCCTCCACTGTGTTCCCACACACAAACACAGACTGTGGCCTGAGCTCTAGTATGCAGCTGTAAATAGAGGAGGGTCATGAGGGCCCTGTGGCTAACCCAGACCTCTGGCTTGCTGGGGCTGCTTGACAATTTGGGTCCAAGGTTGGCCCAGCCTGTGGTCTCCTAGGCAAGCACTTGATGTAGCAGAGCCAAAGCAGGCAGCTGACATTCCTGCTTGGCCCAGGGCTTCCTTGTGAAAGCGAAGGTCAAAGCTGTCACGTGCTCTGCCGCAGCGGCTCCATTAGCTTTCTTGCCCTCAGGGGATCCTGTCCCAGGTGCTCTGACAAGGTCATGGTGACAAGGAAAGACAGGTGTTTTAATAATCCACGTGCTACTCCATCACTTCCAGTCTGGAGCCTGGAGGCAAGAGATGCCAGCCTAACCGGTCTGGGGCAGATGGAACCGCTCTCCACTGTGGTATGGGTGGAAAGAATATTGGATTGAAGGTCAGGACAACTACATTCTGGCCTTAGCTCCACTAGGAACTTGTCGGGTGACCTTGGGCAAGCCAGTACCTCTGTCTAAGTTGCAGTTTCCCCATCTTCTCATGGCCACTCACCAAAATCTAGACCTGGAACAGAAGTACGTGTAATTGGCAGTGGCTGGTTCGGTAGAGAGGGGAGCCTCTCCTGCACGTTCTCTTCTGGGAGACTCAAGAGAGGACCCTCTGTAGGGACCAAGAACAAACCCATCTTTCCCTCCCAATCCAGCTCTCCTGAGTTCCTGCCTCCAAAGGCACCAAACATCGAGGCTTAAACCTCCAGTCAGCCTGGTCCGTCCTCTCTCCGCTTGTGTATTTAGCCACCAACTCCTATCAATTTTTCCATCCAATGGTCACGGTTTCCCAGGCCCAACCATGCCCTAGACTCTCATGCCTGGATTACTTCAGCCCTGTAAGTTCCCAGCCTCCAGGCTCTCCTTTCAACAGGTCATCCTGCTAGCTTCTTCTCCCAAGAGCCCAGCTCTGACCTGGCCACTCTCCTACTCTGCAACCTAATGGGCTCCCCACTGCCCACTGCCCAGGGCAGACGTCAGACTGTTTTCCACCTCCACACTCTAGACCCAGCCTGGCTTGAAGCTGCAAATTCCTATTACTCCTCAAGATGGAGGTCAAACACCACCTCCCATGAAGCCTTCGTTCCCTGACCTCTCACCAACCCCCTACCACCCAATGGTTTAGTTAAATTAAGTGGCCCCCAGAGCATTTCCCATACCTTCTTGGCAGCACATAACCCTGTCTCCCCCATTCAACTGGAGCTACACCGCACTGGGGTCCTTTAGGTCTCAGTATCCCCACTGCTGTGTGGTATGGGCTACTGAATATTCTTGCAACACCTAGATAAGAAGTCCTGCTTCCCAACTCAACAGGGTGAAGACCTCTGACTGCACCCCCTCCTCTGGTATCCCCGTAGTGAGGACACAGAACTGAGCACACACCTGCGACCCAGCAGACTGGCTGACTGGCAACCCACCTTGCCCCAGGGCAGAAACCACACGGCCAGGAACCAAGACCCAGAGATGTGAGAAGGGAAAATGAACTCTGCCTGAGGGTGGAGGCATTCTGGCCTCAAGGAGCACTTAGTTCTCCCATGCCAAGCTCCCGTGAGGGCATCCAAGCTCACTTGAGAGCAGGGCTATGTGCCATCTCCTGCTTCCTTCTCCTGGCCTGCAAAGTCTTGGCGCTCGCCTGTTTTGACCCTGGGCCACCACATCTACATCCCACCCCCACTTCCTAGTCCTACTTCCCTTTCCTTTGGCTGAGGCCAAATATAAACTCCCGTGCAGGAAATGCCTTGGAGGAGCCTGGCCCCACCCTGAGAGCCAGAGAAAACTGTCTCTGACAGAAAGGAAATGGGCTTGAGGGAAGTAGCCTCCTCAGGTGGGGCCTGCTCTCCCTCTGGAAGCCAGCAGACACAAGCCCGCCGCGGAGCCCCACAGCAGCCAAAGGGAGGGCCAGGACGAGGAGCACAAAGGAGAGGGTCGGGGCAGGGGTGATGACAGGCATGCTCAGGCCATGATGGGGTGAAGGGAAGGAGAACCCAAAACAGTGGTCTAATGGCTGTGTTAAGACCTCAGAGCATAGAGGTTCTGGGGTACAGTGAGTGGGAAGAGTAACAGGCTAACGATCTGAAGACTTGGCTTTTAGCCCTGGCTCTGCTACTTCTCAGCTGTGGCTGTGATCATTATTGACAACAATATTTATGATACTAAATGTAATTATTAAGAATAATTCATAATAGACACTAATATTTACTGAGCACTTACTATGTGCCAGACCCTGGGCTAAGGACCTTACACAGATCATACTGTATAAGACAACTTCTCTATGCCTCAGTCTCCTCATCTGTCAAATAGCGTTACGATCATAGTACCGACAACATGAGGTATTTGCAAGTATAAAATGAGATAATAATAATAACAGCCAAAGGGTACAAGTCATCATTATGTCCCAGGCATTACTTTAGGTACTTTTTAGATGATTTATGTTACTGAATCTTCACAACAACCCTGTGAGGTAAATGCTCTGACAATATCTCTATTTGACCAATGAGAAAACTGAGGCCCACAGCTATCAGGTAATTTGCCCAAGATCAGCAGTGAAGAAGTGGTGGGCCAAGATGTACATCTAGGCAGTCTGGCTCCAGAGTCAGAGCCACTAAGTTAGAATCCTCCTCATTAAATAGGAGAAATCGCCTAGGCTATAGACACAAAAAACATATACCAGGGCTTTTGCAGCATGAACCCTTAACCTGAAGTAAGTTCAGAGTAGTGGAGAAAGCACCTAATCATCCCATATCTCTTTGGTCTCCACAACAGCCTTGTCCAAAGCAGGCCTGCCACACAAATGGGGAAACTAAGGCTATGGAAAGGCCAAGTGGCTTCTACTGGACTACAGATGGAGCCAGGAGCCTGCCTAAATACCCACCGCCCTCCTGTTGATCTGTTCCCATGTCAGCCTCCCCAGGCTCTCCCCTCCAAATCCACTCCCCCTTGGTTTTGTACTTATTCAACCACTACTACCTGAGCACATACTCCACACCAGGCCCTATGGTAGGCACCAAGGTCTGAAAACTGAACAAGTGTTGAACTCTCCTGGAGTACTTGGCCAGAGCTGCTATCACGCCCATCCTTCTCAAGGAGGCAGAGGCTAAGATGGAATGTCCTTTGAAGCACCCCCTGGAGCTTGTTTGGAGGCAAGTAACAGAGAATGAGCTCGAAAGCAATGGAGCTGGCAACTGGTACAGCCTGAGGGAAGGACGCCTGCAGCACCCAAGAGCCCTGAGGTGGGAACATTGTGGGGAGGACTAGAGTTTCCAGACAAAAGCCCACCACACACATACCCAATTTTAGCATGGGCCACACCAGCTGGAGGGCTCACAAAAGTGAATCCAGACAGCCTCCCGCCTGCCCCTAACCTTCTAAATAATGCAACCTGGTTGTGGAGATAGCTCATTAAAATGTCTCTTCTCCCCTGATGCCACCCAGCAGCCTGCTCTGTGCCCTCAGTGCTGGAAAGTGCTAACGAGGCAGGCCTGCTGCTGACATCGGAACAACCCCCAAATCCCTCCTGCACACACTCCCCCACCCCAGTGAAGCTCTGCTTTAGAGCATGGATACCCAGCCCTCAGTGTTTTCTTTGCTCTCCATCTGTCCACCTCGGGGGTCTGGGAGCAGGCAAGGGCCTGGGGACTGTCACTGCAACAGCAGTGACTGATTGCTGGTGGGTGCGGGGAGCAGTCAGGGGTAGAAGGGAGACCCAAGCTTCAGGTCGTGCCTCCCAGCCAGGCATGTGGGAAAGGGAAGGGGGAAGCATGACACAGTCACTAAGGGTGTGGGTGGTGGACTCAGACTGCCTGTGTCCTGATCCCAGCTCCATCATTCCCGAGCTGCTGGAGTGACCTTGAGGAAGTTCTTCTTTTAACCTCTCCTTGCCTCGGTTTCTTCATACATAAAATGGGGGTGACGACAGCAGTACCTACTTTGCTGAATTGTCATGGGAGCTAAGTAAATTCAAATGTGTGAAAAATTGAGAAGAGTTCACTATTATTCTTGGTGTTATCATCATTACTACAGCCTCTTGCAGTGTCATAAATGCCACTAAGGAGGCCAGAGGAAGGGAACCCTGTAGGCGGCCATGGCCAGGAAGAGCTTTTCGGGAGGAGGTGGAATCTGAAGTGACAGAAAAGTCCAGACCTATGCCCAGGAGGTGGCAGGTTTGTGCACAGCATGTCCCCAGGTCAGTGAGAAACAGTAAAGTGACAAGGTGGCAGAAAGTACTACTAAAAAACAATAACAGTGAGAGTACTACTTATATTATTGGATTTCATATTCAGCAACCCATGAGGTAAGTACATATCTCCATTTTATAGCTGACAAAATGGAGGCTCACAGAGATTACGTAATTTGCCCAAAGTCACCCAATGCTGCATTATACCAGAGTCCCCAGTCTTCACCATGACACTCTCCTGCCCCAGGCTCCGTGTGTACACTTCGGGGGGTGTTTTGCTTCGGCTCCACTCTGGCCACTTTCCCACATGCCTCTCTTTGTTGTTCCCATTTAGAAGGCCCTACTCAGGTGAGGGCGGCTCAGACCAGATGTTTGGGGCAAGGTGCTTCCCAAGCTCGCTGCCCCTGTCCCTCCTGACTTGACTTCAGCCTGGAGCAGAAAAGCTGGCTGCAAGTGCCTATCTCACACCTCAGACAGGCCTGCCTTTGGCCAGTCCAGATAAAGGACAGGAAATCCTCGGGCACCTCCCCTGGAGGTCACTCCCTCTACCATGGGAACAGAGTTGCAGCTTGGGCAGAGGTTCCTCTGTGGTGGGGAAGCTGCCAAGTCAGCCCCAGCCGCCCTGGCTGCCGAGTGTGGTTTGGGGGAAACAGGGAGGGCTGAGCGTCAGAGACCTGGGTTCCAAATCCTCCCTCCCTGGAGACTGTGTCCTTCCTCTCTCTGGGCCTCAGGTGGGGATCAGCCAGGATCGCACTGGGGGGATCACACTGTCTATCTGACTGGGCTCCTCTGAGAACAGAATGGGATCGTGGAACTGAAAGTGCCTTGGAAACTTTAAAGAAGTGGGAGGACGTGTCAATGTCATCGTCATCAACTGCTAGAGGCGTGGCTGAGTTGGTGTTTCTCCCCGTCTGATTCACCCTTCTAGGCCCCACTGTGGGCATGGCTCAGACTCATTTCCAGCTTCGATGCTCCTTAAAATATCCCCTTCCTCCACCCCCCGACCAGCTCAAGAGGCAAAAGCAAGTCACAGAAAAGCGGGCTATACGGGCACCCCACACACAGTACAATGCAGTCGGCCCATCCCAGTGAGCACCTCCTCCCCTCAGGCTTGCCCTCTGCTGTGGGAGCACTGAGAAGAAGGCCCTACCCTCCCAGGGCACCACAGTCATGGGAGCTGGCTGGACCGGAATGACAAACAAATCAGAGAGAACTGTATGAGGTGTTTGGACCCAGGACTCCTGGGGTTCAGAATCTACCTGAGATTCTGGAGTCAACCAGGAAAAGGTAATGGAGAAGTCTTCTGGAAAAGTTCAGGCTACAGAAAAACAGAGGAGAGTGAGGAACTTCCAGAGCCCCATTTCGTGCCCCAGAGCCACAAAGGGTAGCATGTGCAAAGGACAGTAATGAGGCTGGGAAGGGGACTGGTCCCTGGTCCCCTGAGGGTCACTTGGAGGAGCTGAGGCTGTTTGGCCTGGGGAAAACACAGGGGAACTTGGGCTCTGTCCTCAGACACCTACAGATCAGAGAGAACAGATAGGATCTAAGTGGTCCCGGGGGCAGAGCTGGGACTCAGGGGTAAAAGCCATAGGGAGACAGAGATCAGCTCAACATCAGAAAAAAACTTTTGGAGATTACAGGGATGTAAGCAACCACCTTGAAACATTGCACTCCCAGTTAGTGAAGATGGGTGACAGGAGCTGCACAAGTACTTGGAGGGGGAAGACCCGAGCTTCAGAAAGAGAGTCAGACCCACTGCCCTCTAAAGGTTCTTCTTCCCCAAGCTCTGTCTGCTTCCCACCTCTGGGGTATTGTGGGAGAAGCATAAAGGTGACTGGAGCTGGCTAGGCCCTCGGCTGATTCCCACAGAGACCTGGGATCTCAGGAGCACCTTGGGCTGGTACTACCCAGGGGGAGCAGGTCACTCATTAACTTGTGGCTGAATGGGTCAGAGGGTGGCCACCTGAGACAGATGGAAACATGAGGAGGGGCGAGAGAGCAAACTGCACAAAAGCCCATGCTCAAGGAAAACCCAAGCTCTGGCAGCTCAAGGCCCCGGCAGCCCTAACTGACGAGCCGGCTAAGAGTATTTAGTGATTGGCCCTGGCAGAATTTGAAGCCAGCTCACCTTTGCCTTGTGGATAAGAAAATGCTCTTGACTGGAAACGCATACTCTCATGGCTAAAAGGAAGCCTGGGAGACCACTGAGTCCATGCCATGGGCCCTGCATTTTAAAGATCTAGGTCCAGAGAAAGCAAATGTCTTCTCTGAAGTCACTCATGGAGAGGTAGCTATAGAGAGACACAACCAGAAGCCAGGTTTCCTGACCCTATCGTAGGCCCACAGGGTTCACTAAATGTTGTTTCCTTCCCGTCTCACTGAAACTGCAGAAAGCTTCTTGTGGTCTAGAGCTTTCTAAATTGGACCTGGGTCCTAGCTTGACCCTTCCCAACTCCCACTGCTTGTCAAGATACAGGTTCTCTGAGGAAGGTCTCCTCCTCCACTATGGAGGTCTCAGGCCTCATGTCCCAACCTGGTGTGAAGGGACCTACAGTGGACTGAAAACACACACACACAGCTCCACCCCAAAACCCAGTAATGGCAAACCCTTTGGGTGGGCATTTCTTGCTCTTTTAGACTTTCAGATTGAGATGAGGGAGTCAGCTGCTCCTGGAAACACCCCAACCCCCTTATGACTCCGATGCCTAAAAAAACCCCAAAAAACTCCTACCCCACTGTCCATCTGAATCCCTATTAACTCAACTCCCTGCCCCTCTCTGTAATACCACCCAAGTTGCATATGTGTCCTTCAAGCAATGTGAATGACTACTTCTGTTTGCTCAAGTGAAAACAGAGGAGCAGAAGTTTAATTGGCCCCAGAAGTTCCCATGACTGAATGTTCATTAATGTCCCCTTGGGGGAAGGTAAGGGCTCAGAAATGGGGTCCCTTTAAGGCCTGGGGTGGACAAAGAGTTAGTTAATGGCCATCCCTAGAGGTGACTTTCCAAAGTGGTTATTATGTGGCTCAATCATTAACCAAGCAGTGGCAGGACCCCAGGCTTGTTGGAAAGGAGCCACTCCTTTCCCAAGGACAGCCCAAGAGCAGGAGACTCTGGGGCAGCAAGGCCTGGATGAGGGAAGCTCTCTCTCAGCTCCACACAGGGGTGGAGGAAGGCTGGCCCGGATATGGAGGAAGTCAGCACACCCTTACTGGAGTGGGAGGGAAAAGCGAGACAGTGAGGGTTTTTATCATGAATGAGAGAGGAAGCTCCAAGCTGGGTCATGGTGATTAGATGACAAGCTGGGAAAGACGCTCATCCTGAATGCATCCTGTTTTGCTCTGAAATGGAACTGGCCTCAGGGGCCAGGGGCAGGGGAGGGGCCAGGAGGCAAGCAGCCTCCCAGGAATTCTCCCAGGCCTGCCGACCTCAAGATCCTGGGTGGCCCTGGAACTGGGGAGGCCAGCAAGAGAGTCAGAACTCTCATTTACTACTAGAGAACCAAAGCACGCATGTACTTTCCACAAGAAGCCTCCACAAGTCAGCCTTGGGAGCCCGAGCCCCAGAGCCAGAGCTTCAGAGATGGCAGCAGGCACTGTAAAACAAGGGGATAGGGCTCCATAATCCCTCCAGCTCAGACCTTTCCTGGGCCTCTCTTTCAAGGTTCAGCTCAAATGTCACTGCCTCTGTCAGTCCCTTCCCCTCAGTCAAAAGCCACTGCTCCCTGGTCAGGCCTCCCAGGGCAAAATATCCTCCTTAACAATTGGAAATATGAACACTGTTAGGATACTTGATGATATTAAGGGACTGTTTTAAAGTGTGATAGTGGTGCAGTGTCTATCATTTAAGTCCCTATCACATATATATATAATATATACATATATATTATATATATATGACTATTTATAGATAAATCAAAAGGTGTCTGGGATTCATGTCAAAATAACAAGAAAGAGAATGAAGTAGATGAAGGCATATACAGGGAAGGATTGGCCATGGGCTAACGGCTGTTGAAGGTGGGTGACAAGCACATGGGACCTTATTACATTAATCATCTCTACTTTTATGTATGTTCGAAATTCTCCATAATAATTTTTTAAAGCCCTCACTGAGGTAAAGACTTAGTGTGTCATGTATCATTCATGCCACTAACCCCCATCTACTAGATGGTAGGTTCCCTGAAGGTGGGGGTTACACTTTGTGTCCTCCACAAGACCTAGTACCAAGAACTTAATGAGTAATAATTTATATAGCACTTGGTAGTTCACCAAGCACTTAGCCATGGATCCTCTTGTTTAATCCAGTAAAGTGGAAAAAAACGGGGAAAAATTAAGAGTCTGAGAGATTGAGTGGAGCAGCAGAGCCTGGATTTAAACCTCCATGAGTCCTGCTCCCAGTCCCCAGTTCTTGGCCCCACACCATGCTGGACTCCTGAGGAACTTAACCTCCAGTTCTGCAGTCCCTGAGAGGTCTCGGGTAAATAGGGACAGCAACAGTGGGCATGCAAGTTCCCAAGGTGGCAGGCTGGGCAAGAGGAGACTCAACACACAAACACAGCACTTCAGACTGGTGACAAGGGCCCAGACTGGTGCCTCCTGTCCACTGATTCAAATTTACTAGGACCCGCTCCCCCTTAATATACACACATAAACCAAGGCCCCGGGTCACAGATGAATAAAGCTGTGATAAACACTTGACACCAATAACTGTGTTTCCAGCCCTGTGCTCAACTCCTCTGTTTAGGGTTGCAGGGTGGGGGAGTTCACACATCCCATCCTAGAGCCCTTGCATCTTTCAGATCCCCTATCTTTACTTTATCTGATAACAGCCTTCCAAAGGCCCAGGGCCATGACACTTCATCTTACCCAAACTGGGAGTCCAAGAAAAAAGTTCTCCTTATCCTATTCAAGCCAGAGGCAACTCCTTCTTCCAGTGAGAGACCCTATGCCCCACCTTCCCCAAGAAGGTGGAGGCACAGCCTGCCTTTGTTAAACCTGTCATCTGTTGAAACTGAACTTTCCAAGGCTGGAACAGGGAGCTCCAGGAGTCTCCGGGCAGAAAAGCACTGACTGCTGCCACAGCAGCCCCATTAAAGACTCGATCCTCTAAGGGAGGCCTTCCGGACTTTCTTGCTTTTGTGTTGCTGCTGTTATCCCTATACCCGGCTCCAGGGGTCCTCTGTTCCCTCTCCAATCTACAGCAATCCCGCTACTGGGCATATACCCTGAGAAAACCAAAATTCAAAAAGAGTCATGTACCAAAATGTTCATTGCAGCTCTATTTACAATAGCCCGGAGATGGAAACAACCTAAGTGCCCATCTCGGATGAATGGATAAAGGAGATGTGGCACATATATACAATGGAATATTACTCAGCCATAAAAAGAAACGAAATTGAGCTATTTGTAATGAGGTGGATAGACCTAGAGTGTGTCATACAGTGAAGTAAGTCAGAAAGAGAAAGACAAATACCGTATGCTAACACATATATATGGAATTTAAGAAGAGAAAAAAATGTCATGAAGAACCTAGGGGTAAGACAGGAATAAAGACACAGACCTACTGGAGAACGGACTTGAGGATAAGGGGAGGGGGAAGGGTGAGCTGTGACAGGGCGAGAGAGAGTCATGGACATATACACACTAACAAACGTAAGGTAGATAGCTAGTGGGAAGCAGCCGCATGGCACAGGGACATCGGCCCGGTGCTTTGTGACCGCCTGGAGGGGTTCGGATAGGGAGGGTGGGAGGGAGGGAGACACAAGAGGGAAGAGATATGGGAACATATGTATATGTATAACTGATTCACTTTGTTATAAAGCAGAAACTAACACACCATTGTAAAGCAATTATACCCCAATAAAGATGTTTAAAAAAAAAAGAATGGAATTTTTAAACCTCAAGAAGACAGAGAGTGTCAAAGTTTGGACTTCTCTGTGCCACTTCCTTCACTCCTCTGTACAAACTCAGGAAGTGTTGTCTTCTGTCTTCCCCGCAAGACTCATGCCACCCGCCCCCGCCCCAGGACTCACACAGGGTACACAGCCCTTTAGTGCAACTTCGGCCTCTTCTTGCCCTAAACACCTCCAGATATCATCTCCCTCTCCTCTCCAGATCAGGGAGAGGAGCTGCAGATGCACAGAGAGGTTTAGCATACTTCTCCAAGAACTGCTTACGGAGGGGAGAAAAGGCAAGCAAATAGGGGAAACCAGACTCTATCCATGTGGTGTTTTCTAACTACAGAGGTCCAGGGAATAGAAATTCCAAATCCCAAATCCAGAACATAGTTGGACAAAGGCCAAATCCTGGAAATGAGGACCAGCCCAGAATGTCCAGCAGTATGGTAGCTGTAGCTTTAGGGTGAAAGAATCCCCCACCCCTAAAACCATCATTCCCATCACATTCTTTTGGTTCACTCCATCAACCACTCAGAAACCACCTGCAGTCACCACCTTCTCTACGCCCTTGGGCTGCCTGCCCTCTCATTCCCCCGACAAGAACTGTCTCTCTTCTACTCCAGGAGGATGAAAGTGAAGGGAAAATTCAGAGAGCAGTAAGACAGACGGTGGGTGGGGACATCAACCCCTAGAGTGGGAGCAGGAACAGGTCCACAGTAGGAGTCAGGGTTTGAAAATAGCCCTGGGTGTGATTCATCACCGTCTCCTTCGGGGTCGGCAGACGTGGGTGCTCTGAGTGAGATGGAGACATGCCAGGGCCCTCCAGCCCAACCTCTGGGGCCCAGGGCTCTGCATTGGCCCCACAACTCCCCACCAGTCTGGCTGCTGTCCTGCTTGCCCTTCCCAACACCACTAGTTTTCCAGCTGGCTTAGCTGCATAATCACCACAAGGCTCTCCATCTGCAAAGCTCCTGTCGCCCCAAGCATCTCAGAAACAACCCTTTACCTGCCAGTTTAGGAGCCTGGACAAGTCACCAGATGTCAGGGTGGAAGAGACTGGCCCTTTAGATACCGAATTCCAGCCCACCACCCAAGGTGCAGTTGAAAACACTGTGGCCCACAGAAGTAGCATGACTCGCCTAAGGTCACATGAATTAGTGGCTGAGCCCTGGTTCCCTGAGTCGTAACTCAGTACTTTAAAGAGTTTGGGAGAAGAGAAATGGAGAGAACCTCAGACTATCTAATTGGGAAATCCCAAAAACTTCCACTAAAAGGCCTTTGCTCAGAGGTTCTCTAATCTAAACCCATTTTGGACTTCATGGGGAAACTGAGCCCTGGAAGAAGCGACTTATCCAAAGGTTTTCTCTTGATCCCCGCTGCCACCTCAATACCAGGAAAGTCCGGGCGTTTCTCAGAAGGAAGGCAGTGGCCGAGGGGAAAGCCCATGCCGCCCAACCAGGGGCTTCCTGGAAACGCGCTCAAAGCAGAGGAAGGAGGAGAGGAAAGGAAAAGCGGCGTGACCCGACCGCAAAGCCCAAGCCCCGCCACCTCGCCCAGTTCCAGCCCGTCTCCGAAGCCCCTGAGCTACGGCTCCGGGCTCCAGTCAGGCCCGGGGGTAATGGGCGGACAGCCGCCTTCCACCACCCCACTCCCGAGGCTTCCTAGGGAGAAGCGCGGCTGGCGGGCTCCGGGGTTCCCCCAATTTCGGCGACAGCGGCCTCAAATCCTGGGGACGCAAATGGCTCGGCTCGCTCCCTCCGCGTCTCCCGTGGACGCCGCGCAGCCGAACCGCTAAGAGCGGGGGCCGGAGCGCGCCGGAGAGGTGAGGCGAGGAGAGGCGAGGCGAGAGAGCCCCGGCCCCCCGCCGGCCCCGACCTCCCCTGGCCGTCGCCCCAACTCCTACCTGGAGGCCGCGTCCGTCGCTTTGGGTTCGAGACCCCGACGCAGCTGCCAGCGGGCGGGAGGCACGCGCGGAGCCTGGGGTTGGGCGGGGGTAACGGTGCCAGCCAGAGGAGCAGCTGCCGCGGCTGCTTAGCTGTTGTCAAGCCGCGGCCACTCTCTGCGCAGGTGGGGAGGGAGCAGCGGCGAGTCGGGTGGCGGGGACGCCCCGCCCACCTACGGGACCTTCGACCAATGAGGGCGCAGTCCGGCCCACCGAACTCCCCAGAAAGCGGCCCAAATTGTGGTGGGCGGGGCTCTGCCTTCGAGTTCTTCCAATCCCCGCGCTGCTGCCACTTCCTCCGGTCACACCAATGCGGGGCGGGGCTGGGACAAGGCACAAGCCCAGGGCCAGCAACTAAGGGTGAAGGAACCGGGTGGCCGGGCACGCAGACTAATATCTATTGAGCTCTGTAAGTGACTGGCACCGTGGCGGGGGGGGGGGGGGGGGGGATTTAAATACTTAAGCCATGTGCACGGGAAGGTTCAGTGGCTTGCTGAGGATAATTTACAGGGAGTTCAGAAGACACAACTTTGGTGAGATCTCCGATTAGTTGGGGCAACCAAGAGAACATTAGATATTTGAGAAGGAAGTTGCCATTCCCACCTTGTTCAGGCCTCAGCATTCTGCAACTCCCCCACTCTCTGTCCCGTGTCCAGACTCTACCTCTGCAGAGAAATGCACGGAAAACTTGGGGCGTTTGCATTAATCATAGTAGGAGAGGGCTCCCAAGAGTTGTGACAGCAAGTACCACCAGAAAGCCTGTTTAAATTCAGTAAGAAACCGAGTGTTAAGATTTGATTTCTCTCTTGCCTTTCCTCACAAGGGTCCAGCACAAGTTCACACTTTGATTTCATTGTTGACTTGGGGACTCCTATTAGCCAGGGATGGAAATACCCAAGACCCCATGCCATCCAATCACCATCCTCCACATTTACAAATACAGAAACTAAGAAGAGATGACTCACTCAAGTTTCCCCAGCAAATCCATGTCAGTAACAATACCTGCACACCGGTGTTCTAACAGATGGGAGATTTCATACCTAACAGATGGGAGAAACGAAGCTGAGATTCCTAGAAAGCAGGGACTGCATCCAACTTGTTGCCTAGGGTACCCAACACTGAGGAGAGCAAAAATTAATGTTTCTTAGGACTACAACTTTCTTAAGGTCGTGCGAGGCAATGGCAGAGCCAGACCTAGCCCCAGGTGACCCCTCTTGTCTGGCCTTCAGTACACTAGGCCAAATTGGAATTCTTCCACCTTCCTTCCCTGCCAGCCCTGATGAGAATCAGAGGAGAAACGGTGAAGCAAGGCTACCTCCAGTGTGTACTCCTCTTTTCCTCTCAATGGCATAACCACACACAGCTGGCACTTTGCTCCAGATGAGCCATGTCCCCTTGGGTCTTGGATGTGGATGAGGCCTGTATGCCAGAACTCACTCCTGGAAACAAAATCCTACCCAGAGTCCGAAACTTTTATGATGGGTGGGAAGAAACCTTTATGATGGGTCACTCAAGATGACCTTCCTGAGACTGGGTTGCTATATTTGTAAGTATCCCTAAGGCTCTGAGTTGGAGCCCAACTTATCTTGCTTCTGGAAAAGGCTAGAACAATATAAGAGTGTGGGTCCTGCAATGATCCTAGAGCTTCCCTATGGGCAGGAAACCATGTCAGAGCAGATTCCATCCACCGCATGACACCAAGCACAGTGCCTACAGTAGCTTCTCAATAATGTTTGCTAATGGGTGAATGTATGTTAAAAGATACTCAAGGGACAACCACGAATAAATACAATCAAACGAATGATGAGCAAAAAACCCAATTTACCTTTTGGTATATACATTTAACTGAATCAGATATGATGGGTTCTGAGATACCCAATTCTTTAAAAAAAAAAAAAGGCAATCAAACCTGAAAACTGCAAAAGGGAAAACTGCAGGAAGTACAAAAACTACAAAGAGTACAAAAACTACAAAAGGAGCAATTGCTATAAATAATGAGAACAAGAGCTTCACAGTGCCTGGCATAGACTAGGCACTCAATAAAAACATCTGGGGCTTCCCTGGTGGCGCAGTGGTTGAGAGTCTGCCTGCCGATGCAGGGGACATGGGTTTGTGCCCCGGTTCGGGAAGATCCCACATGCCGCCAAGCGGCTGGGCCCGTGAGCCATGGCCCTTGAGCCTGCACGTCCGGAGCCTGTGCTCCGCAACGGGAGAGGCCACAACAGTGAGAGGCCCGCGTACCGACAAAAAAAAAAAAAAAAAAAAAAATCTGGTAATGAGTGAACACAATAGTCAGCGAAAGCTACAATCCTAATATTTGCCATGCACACTGTGACATTCTGAAATGGCCCAAGCAATGTCTAGGCTATTTCTCTAGGTGTTTTTTGATCTTTCCCGTATCCCATGAGCTTCAGAAAAGCAAGGAGAGCTCAGCCTTGTCAGGAAAACAAAGATAGTTCATCTCCTTCAACCACCAGCAGCCCTTGTTCCCCAAGCCCCCCACCCCCAACCTAAGCCAGAGTCTTGCATAGAACAGATATTCGGTAATGGTGCCTGGAAGATGAGAACATGGTACCTTTTCACAGGTTCCTTTCTGGGCTGCAACTTGAATGACTCTAGAGATAACTGGAGCCTCCAGGTCTTTGCCATCCCTTTTTCCATAAACCCCCCTATTTCCTGTGTGTCCTATAGTGCTGCTGCCGCCCCGGATGTCAGCTCAACCATCAGGCAGAGAAATGTAGAGTCTTCATGGGGGTAGGCTGAGGGCAGGTGAAAAAGCCTCAGTGTGAATGCGTGTGTTTCTATGCCTGAGGCACAGCGCTTCCCTCATTCTACCACTACCACAGCCCAACTGTGTCATACAAAAGGCAGTACAATGGATTCTGGAGCCAGACAACCTGGGTACAAAGTGCAACTCTGCTACTTACTAGCTGTGTGACCTTGGGCAAATTACTTTCCAACTTTCTGTGCCTCAGTCTCCTCATCTGTAATGTGTGGACGATAATCATAGTCCTGACCTTATTCTGCTGCTAAGCAGATCCACTGGACTAAGTGACACTTAGAACAGTGGCTGGCACCTAGACAGTGCTTCTAAGTGTTAGATATGGTGACAGAGGCACTGAGCAATGGTAGAGTGAGCCCTGGATCAGGAAGTAGGAGAGTTGGGTGCTAGTCCCAGTTCTACAGCTTTCTGGCTGTGCCACCCAGGGAAAGTCATTGTGCCGCTCCAACCATCAGTTTCTTCATCTGTAAAATGAGGGGAGAGTACAATTCCTAGTGGGCAAAGTTGAGACAATGGATGTGAGGCTGTACTGTAAAGGGTGACAGGTGACAGGATGGCACTGAAGGTGTTGCAGAGCTAAGCTTTTTGCCAGGGCCAATCAGCTCTTTCCTTCTAGGCAGTGGCAGAGCGAAACTCTATATGCCCTTACCCTGAGCCTCACTCTGAGACACTTGCATCCCAATAAGCACCTATCTGAGGACTTAAAACAGTCCCTACACCCCTCCCTGCCCAGGATGGGGGTTCCTCAGGCTGTTGCAGGTAGACCCATAGCCCCACTCCAGAATGGCCCAGGGTAACGTCAGGTAGGAACCCAACAGACTCTTCCACTACTCTTTTCCATGCAGCTGAAGGTGCAGCAGCAAATAATTCCAGGGAACTCAGCTGGGAAGAAAAAAAGAGGAGTAGGAGCTGCGAGGGGAAAATCAATTGCCCTCAGACCAGCCCTGCCCAGCACAAGACCATGGGTGCCCTGACACACGCACTCACACTTGCACACATATTCCTGCAGGCCTCATGGAAAGCCCACCCATCAGGCCTGGGAGGGTAAAGGACCGCTCCCTGGTGGTTTAGGGCCCCCACCCAGCCTCATGAAAAGGGGCTATTGATCAGGCTGCCACAACGTGGGATTGTGACAGGTGGTAAAAAAAAAAATTCCTGAGGAGCTGTGGCCATGTCAGGGGAGTGTGCACTAAGGGGGCAGCTGGAGTAGGGCCAGATGTGGGGAGGGGAAAATGTAGTGGTGGGAGGGGCTTGCAAAGGTGAGGGGCACACAGACACCTCACTGAGCACTGCCAAGCGGGGGTGGGGGACAGAGAGCTATGTCCTGGGAGGAGCACAAAGACCCCCTGCCAGCTCACAACCCAGGGGTCTGCCATGGCTGTGCTCACCCCACACCCCAGAGCATTCTGCAGCAGGGAGCTCTGTGTTGGGCTGGGAGCCCTGGGCTGGCTGTGAGGGGAGTTGGAGCACTGGCCAAGCCAGGCACAGGCCAGGGGAGTTTCAAGGGTCACTTTTGCCCTTTCTGGGCTCTCCCTCCTTGAGCTAGGACACAGAGGCACTCATTCCCTCCCACCTTCCTTCTGCAGCCGTCAAGAGGAGAGTGTTGGGGCAGCTCATGACTGCCTCCAGACATTTGGACTAGACAGCTGCAGGCAGAAAACCCAGGCCTACTCAGTCCCTGTCCGGGGCTCTTCCTCAGACAGCCGAGAGCCTGTCTCCCTGTTCCTAACAAACACCAGATATAGTGTCAGCTTGATGGCATCCTGCAGCATCCACACAACAGACCCAGCGATGGGCCCCTTTCACACCCAGGATAGGACCCCTGCCTGGCTTTACTGGCCTATCTCAAAGGAGCTAGAGGTTTTCTGCTGCAAGCAGATGGTGCACCACCCCACAGTACTCTCCCCACCCCCCACCCCATTCCCTTGGGGAAGTCGGCCTGCCTTGGGCCAAACGAAATAGGTGGGGTCACACTGGGCACGGACACCCGGAGCAGGATGTCCACCCCCAGCCCCCACACCCCATGCCATTCCTGTCCTTCAGAGGAAGGTCACAGTGTGCTGAAGGGAAATGAGCAAAGGCAAGCCCACTTCCAGCTCGAACCCCTCACCTTGTCTCGCACCCTCCCATGCACACATACAAGCAGCTGAGGTCAGAGAAAAGTCCCTCTAACCTCCCCAACAGCTCCCTCTGCCTGATCTAGTTTCAGCCCTCAACTTGCTCCTTCCTGTCTAGGCTCAGTTTCCTCATCTGGAAAAACAGGGCTGGGTCCGGGTTTCTACGGTCCCTTCTTTCCAGATAATTCTCTGCTCCTGTGAGCTTCTCTGTGTGTCCCCAAGGGGTGGGGCTCCCAGAAACCCTACATGCATGGGGCTTCTGTAAAGGAAGGGGTAGTGGGGTGTGAGGGTCCTCTGAGGCTGGGGGTTAGCAGGCAGCCAGGTGAGAAAGAGCAGAGGAAAGTGCAATAAAGGAAGGGGTAGGGCTGAGGTGAAATGCAGAGAAAGCGAGGGGGCTGAGGCCAAGCTGGTCCAGATGGCTGGAGACCCGTCCTCTGCCTCCAGTGCTGTCCTCAGCTCACCCTGCAGCAGACACCCAGAAACCCTGAACAGAGCTCAGGATCCTGCCCCCTTGCCTGGGACCCTTCCACATGTCCCTCCCAGGAAGCAGCTCCCAAGACAAACTCTGGGAGGGTGAGGAGGAGATGAAGGAGGAGGAAAGAGGGGACTCTTCCTCCCCACCCACAGGCTCCACCACCAGCCCACCACAGCCTGACCTCATGCTGCAGCCCACAAAGTTGGAGGGCTGCTGGGGTGAGGGGGAGGATGGGGGCGGAGAGTAGCTTTTACAGGTCCTGCCCACACCCTGGCCCAGACCAACCCTGTGATTGTGGGTCTCTGGGGCTTGGCAATCTCAATTCAGACAGACAGTGCCTGGCCCCTGGCCACCCATCCACCCTGCTTCCTTCCCCTGAAGGATAGCCCTTAGAGGCCCCAGGATGACATCAGAGAGGGCAACGGATGTGTGATGTGGCTCCAGGGCCACTCAGCAAAGGGTGTGGGTTCTCCTTGGCCTTGGAGTCCCTGTCTCATCTCAGTGGGCCCTTCGGCAAGCACAGCTCTCCCCCTCCTCAACATCCCTACACACACACACACACACACACACACACACACACACACACACACACACACACACACACACACACACACACACACACAAGAGTTCTGATCTGACCCTGAGCCAGCACCAGGGCTCCCCTACGCATACACATCAACCTGTCAGTCAACATAGACATCCAGGCACTGACAGGGGCTTGGTGGGGAACAGGGTAGATAGGCCCAACAAGGGTCCCTACCTTCTTGGAACTCCCATGTCAGTGTAGGAGGCAATAGCAGCCCCGGATGGAGAATGCTCAACCCAGGCAGATGGGCAGCCAGGTTAGGTCCCAGAGGACAAGGAGACAGGAGGGGACAGCAAGGCTCCCAGGTTGCATATCTGATGTCTCTGGATCAACTGATCCCCAAGAAACACCAGGAAAGCAGCTTCTGGGTCCCACTCTCATGAAGGCTCCTGGATCAGGGGACAGGACACTGCAACTCTGGCTTCTATGCTGCTTCTACCACAGAGACGCTGTGTGACTGGACTGAGAGTCTTGCCCTCTCTGGGCTTCAGTGTCCACATATATACAATCAGAGGGTATGGTCTGAGGATCTCCACAGCCCCCATCCTTCAATGCATTGAAGTTCCATGACAAATCTAAACCTGGTTTGCTATTCCCTATATGCCTTTTGAGTGGGAGCAAGGGGAAAATTACCAGGGAAAAGGAACAGGCAGAGCCTGGAAGGTTTTTTTCCATGCTCAAAGAAACATATATTTTTTCCATTTTATTTTATTTTTTTAATTTTTTTTTTTTTTTTTTTTTTGTCGGTACGCGGGCCTCTCACTGTTGTGGCCTCTCCCGTTGCGGAGCACAGGCTCCGGACGCGCAGGCTCAAGGGCCATGGCTCACGGGCCCAGCCGCTCGGCGGCATGTGGGATCTTCCCGGACCGGGGCACGAACCCGTGTCCCCTGCATCGGCAGGCAGACTCTCAACCACTGCGCCACCAGGGAAACCCTATTTTTTCCATTTTAAAAAAGACAAAGTGACAGGGACTCTTGGAGGCCTGTTGGAGTGTTAACAGGCCCTGGGATGGAGCTTTTAAGCTTTACCAACTGACTAAAATGTGCTGCCAGGGTGGCTGGGCTGTGTCACACAACTAGGGGACAAAGTGGGGCAGAAAGGGGCCCTTGGGGTGATGGGGAGTGTAGGGAGCTACCGGCTAGGTAGTAAGACATGGAGACAAAACGTGGGATAGAAGGAAGGACAGATATTCGAACGAAGAGGTAAAAATACAGACCGAGGGTCAGACATATAGTGGAACAGGAAAACATAGAGGAGGGTGCAAGCGCCACGCCAGAGGCAGCGACAAAGAAAGTGCTGGAGGAATAAGGGGCCAGGAACATACTGTTTATTAAAACTGCCTACTATGTGTTAATAACCATAGTAGCCTGTTTTTGTTCTTTCTGAGAGGAGGATGCCCACACAGGGAGAGAGGTGGGTAGGAACGAAGCCAGTCAGACCATAGGGATCAAAGGATGGTGCACCCAGGGACTGAGAGAGCTGGCTAAGAATTAGAAGCAAGCAGGCTGCGGGGGTGGAACGTCTGAAAAAGGGGGCTGCCAGCCAGGCGCGGGGTTTAGACAAACGGACAGATGAAATCCACGAAAACGGGACTGGAGCAACAGACGAGGCGGCGAGGGGGCCGGGAGTGCAGAGCCGGCGGGTGGCAGCACGGGGACTCTGGGCTCAGTGCAGCCGAGCCCCGACCTCCCGCAGGGTCCGCCCGGCTCTGATCACCTGGTTTCCAGCTCGGCGGGTCCCAGCGGGTGTCCTTCACACCCCGCGGCGTCCACGTCCGGAGCTTTGGGAGCCGCAAGGCCTGTCCCCAGCCCTGCGCCTGGGCCATGAGTCCGCGGTGGCTCCGGCGCCTCGGGTGGAGGCCCCAGGACTGAGCCCGCGGCCGGGCAGCGCCGAGGAAGGGAGGGAGGGGCCGAGCTAGCCCCGCCCCCAGGGGCGACTAGAAAGTTCCCCGCCCCCACCTTGAGCAGAAACTCCCCCTTCTCTGTCCTACACCAGCCTCAAGTCGTTTAGCTCCACTACTCAGCCTCCCCATCGCCATCGGGCCTCCTCTCTGGGGTTGGAGTGCCCCTCCGGCCTTCTCCACCCGGGCCCCCTATTTGAGAGGTGTCTCACAACCCATACCACTTCTCCCACCCCAGTTCGAGATACTGAGGGTCTTTCTAGTCACCAGGTCAGCCCCTCCACCTCCTGTCCACTGGCCATCTCACCAACCACGTGACATAACGGCAGACCTTGTGCGACATCCAGATGCAGAAGGAAACAATGGCTCTTGCCATCTTGGCTGACTGACTCACTCCTGGGCCTCCTCCACCCCCATAGTTCTCGTTACCCCCCAACCCCGTTTTCTGTCTGTCTGACAAGAGCAACGGACCCTGGGTTCCAACAAGGACCCCTTGAAACCCTTCTAGTGCCAAGAATATCCTGGACCTTATGAGCGGAAGCATTCCTTAAAGACTTTCTTGTGTTACAAACCCAAAACTGAGGCCCAAGAATACAAATGACTTGGCCATCATCTAAGCAGGGGACAATTATCTCTCTGTTGCAGGACAGTTATGAGGATGTAAAGGGGCTGATCATGGTACCTGGCACAGAGTACAGTCTCCATAAAGAAAGGTTTGCTTTTATTCTCAAAGAGATCAGCACTGGGCATCCACCACCAAAAACAGCCTGGACCCAGGACCCTAAATTGCATAACCCATTCCCTTACCCCTAACCTCCATCTATGCCCCCGAGTCCCCGTGCTGCCACCCGCCGGCTCTGCACTCCCTGTCCTATCCCGCTTTGCTGACAATGGAGGGAAGGCAGTAAGATGCCAGTTCTCAGACCTGGCCATTTCCACTCCACTTGTGGTGGTGGCTAGTAAGGGGGTGGAGAGTCTAACAGTGGCTCTACGCTAACCGCAGCATAACCTGGGCCCATTTCCTCTCTGAGCCTCAATTTCCTCATCTGCAACATGAGGATAACAATCCCATGACACATGAGAATAAGGATAAGGGGATACACAGGTGAAGTTCACAGCCCCTCCCTCTACTGTCTCCTTCCCTTGTGCCACAAGACAAGGGCTTAGCAAACCCATATGTGAGGGACAGGCTGGGAAAAGGAAGAGAGGTTTGTGAATTGATTTGTTCTTATTTGTCTGAAATTTGCACCCACTTTTTATAGACTCAGTGGCAGAGCTGGAATAGAATGCGAGATTAGCATGTTGATGATCTCCATGTCATTTGCCCTTTCCCAAGGCAGTGCTGGCACACAGTAGGTGTTTACAAAATATTTATTGAATGAATGTATTCTTTACATGGGGAAGAGAACTTGCCCAAGGTCCCACAGTGAATTCATTTCAGAATCGAGACAGATCTCCTGTCTACTCCTTCCACTAGGCCATTCTGTCTCATGGAATTCTTTTTGTTTTTCTCTCATATGATCACAAACCAGTGGGGAGCCCATTCCTCTCTCCTAGCACCCTCTGGCCTATCAGGAGTCCCCATCCTGGATTAGCTCAGCCAGGATAAACAGCCATCAGAAGGCCCCTCTCGGTGCCCAGCTTAGTGCTTCCAAGCCTTTGACTTTTGAGTTTCCAGCAGCCATTACACAGTACCTGCCACAGGGGCAATTTCCCTTCTGAGGAAACGGAGGCCCTGGTCGGCTCCTTCCAAGCACAGGAGTTTCCCTTTTGCTCTCTGGTGGGGCGGGAGTGCAGGATACAGCCCCTTGCAGCAGCAGCCTAGAAGGAAGGGTGGCAGCAGCCATTTCCTACCCTGCTAAGGCATCTTCCTCCCTGGCCAGTCCCTCCCCTGTTTCCTGAGTTCCGCTTCTTGGGTTCCAGCCAGAACAGTAATATGAAAAGGCTCCAAAATTTAACTTGAATCATAGGACCTGGGAACTGAGAAGGACCCCAGAGGTCATTTATTCCCACCTCCTCCCCACTGCAGTAATGCCCTCTGTTAATAAAGAGGAGGGGACATCTGACTTAATCTCTTACAGCTTCAACTTCATGCCTCATCACATGGACAGGATGACACCCACCTGGCAATGTTGTTGTGGGAGGAAATGTGAGAATGGATTTAATAAAAGCTAATGTGTATTGAGCACTAACTATATGCCTGCCATTGTTCTAAGTGCTTTTTGCATACTAATCTATTTAATTCTTACTACAACCAGATAAAGCAGGTAATCATCATCATCATCACACCCATTTTACAGATGAAGAAACTGAGGACGACAAAGATAATGTAACTGGCTAAGTTCACACAGCTAACAAGTGGCGATGGCAGAATCTGAACCCTGATCCTCAGTTTTCACCCATATGATGCAGTGATCATCCTTACCCCGGGGAATGATGCATCATAAAGGTCCTGTGAGCTCACATGTGTTTGTGTGGCTGGAACTTTTGTACCCAAGGACCCTTAAGGCTGAGGGGGAAGAATGTGTAGAAACCCCGGGGGCTGAAGATGTAACCTGAAGCTTTGTCTCCAAGCAGGGAATGTCTTTAAAATCCCTGCTCTTAAACATCTACTTGAATTTTCCAGTTAACTCCAGTGTGCATCCATATTGTTTTCATATAAAAATGGGTGTTTTTCTCCTTTAAGCCTTTAAGGAAAGTTGACACTCCAGGAAGATGAGCCCCATTGGTCCTGTGCATCCATATGCCTCTAGGCCACTGCCTTTGACCCCAGGGGTTCCAGACACCTGACACACGGTAGGCCCTCAGTCACTGAGAATAGCTAACAACACTTATGAGGCACTTGTTATGTGAGTCAAAGTTCTAAGCACTTTCCACTTACGCTTGTGCTTTAATCATCGTGACAACTCTGTGAGGAGGTCAAGTTATTATCGTTGCCCTCATTTTTGGCGGGAAAACTGCAGCACAGAGAGATTAAGTAATTTGCCCGAGGCAGCGCAGTTGGGAAGTGACCACTGGGCTTTAAACCCAGACAAGCCTGTCAGCTTTGGCTAGTAATCACTATACATACTGCCTCTCCAGCCACAACAGAGCTTCTCACCCACACATCTCCACAACTTCAAACCAGGAAAATTCAGTTGATTCTTAGCAGAAGCAGACCTTATTCCAATGAGATGAGCAGCTCCTTGAGGGCAAAGATGTAGGGTCTCTCCCCCCAACTCAGCCTTCCTTAGATGGATGCTAAGCCAGGAGCTGGGCTGTGCAAAGGGCTGGCTCTCCATTCATGTGTGGCAGCTGACTGCTTCTTGGCTGGTGGCAGTCTCTTGGACCCAGCACCTGTTGGGCTGGTGAAAGAGCACTAGCATTTCACACAGGAGTCCTCTGCCACCCTCCATAGCAAAGATCCAACTTCAGAAAGGGCTGCCCGTCATCTACAGGGACAAGTTCACACTTCTGAGGTTGACATTCATAATTCCACACAAGGTCACCCAGCCAAAGCAGCTGGCCTTCCCAGAACACACTAAACGTCATTAACCCTCCCAATGTGTTACATGTGCTCTTCTCTCACACACACACAAAGAATGCTTATCCTTATTTCCTTGACTCATTTCACAAACGCTTACGTGGTGCTTTCAATGTACCTGGCACTATTCTAAGCTTTTTGCACATTTTAACTCATGGACTCATCACAGAAACCATGTAGGTACTATTATTATCCCATTTTACAGATGAGGAAACTGAGGTACAAAGAGATTAAGGTATTTGCCCTATCTCCTGCACCTGGCAAAGTCCCACAGATCCTTGTAGCCACTCCTATGAATAGCATAAGCCGTTCCCTTTCCAATTGCTCCTTCAGCTCAGTTTCATCAGCAATAATTCTATATTGAGTCGAGTTATCTGTATGTCTTCCTGTCCAATAAGAGTTTGGAAAAAAAAAAAAAAGAGTTTGGATCCTCTGATAAAACCAGGGACTGAGTTTTATTATTTATGGCATATTCATTGATCAGGAAGGAGCTTGGCACAGAGTTGGCACTTAGGGAATATTTGTTCAAGGACTGAACGAATGACCCAGAAGCAGCCTTGCCCAAACTCAGTGGTGGCAGAAAGATTTGGGGTCTTCTTTCCCCAACATCACTGGGGTAGAGGAATGTCAAGATGGCTCGGTGACCAAGCATGAAATGCAACCACATTTGGTGAGAGGGGAAGAGAGAGAAGGCCCTTCCACCCTTTCGTGCCCTTTGTGTGGTTGACTCAAACCTGGCACCCTGACCGCAAAGCCATTTGGGCTGATGGGACATCTACATCTAGCAAGCCACGAAAGCTGGCAGCTCTGGGGTCTGCTCCAGAGAACTGACCTCACTGGCTTCTGTGTTTCCCTCCCAAGGGCCCCATGACTCTGTGCAATTCAGAGGTTCATATGGAAAAGAGCAAAGGGTTTAAATGTCACCCCAGGGAGTTGGGGTTTGCTGCTTTGGGTCTCAAACATTATGCTTCACCCAATTTGCTCTAGCCTTCCCATGCTGGCCAAATGCACTCTGTGGACAACTAGAGGGCAGTTTGGGCACAACTCTGGCCTCAAGTCCTAGTTCCACCATTCAGTAGCTGTGTAACCTTTGGCAAGTTATTGAACCTCAGTTTCTTCACCTAGAAAATTGAAATATTTTTTTCTCTGCCCCACAAACCTCAAGATAATGGATCTGAGAGCACTTTTTAAGTGGAAAATGACCAGACGTAGGGAGAATAGCGGTGGAGTGCTGCTCGGAGCAGTGTTCTGCAGCTTTCCGACTAAAGGCAGAAAGGTGAAGGATGGAGCCTCAGTCTTTCCCATCTCCACCTGGCTGTGTCTGACTATGGCCCAATCATTAGCCTTTTCTGGGCCTTAGTAAAATGGGAAGGATCATTCCTAGGTCCTTGCAGCCAAGTCTTAGAAGAGCTACTGGATGGGCAGCAACAGTGTGTATGTTCTCCAGATTTTATCAGCTCCAGAGAAGGGGCCCTTAAGAACTGCAACTCTCAAAGCAGCCTGGGGTTTGAACTCCAGCTTCAACACTTACTAGAAGACACATCATATCACCTTTCTGGGCCTCAGTTTCCTCACTATTAAAGGGAGACGGTAACACCTACTTCCCGAAACTGTCATGTGACCCAAATGAGAAATCACTGATAAGATGCACTTGTCAGTGGCAAACTCACCCGTTAGCCTTTCGCCTGCCTGGCTACTTCCTTCCTGTCCTTGTGTCATGCAGGCTGCTCAATTTCATGTCTACTAATTCTTTTTGCCTTTATCTGGGAAGTAGTTACAGCACCCATCCACAGCTGCCCCTACTCCCACTCCTGGGCCTTAGCACACACCCCTCACCCTGATGGAACTTGCAGAAAGCCTTCCTCCTCTCCCCATCACCTGGCAAGGTGCAGCACCACCCAACAGGAACATGGACTCTGCAGCCCAGCTCAGGGATCCAGGGCTCGGTCCATTTGAGCAGCTGGCCCGGCCATGAACAAAAGCAGCTTTTGTGTCAGAGAAGGAGTTTGCAGTTTGGCAGCGGTGGTGGGGTGGGTCAGTCATCTGCCTCCTGCATCATCACCCTTGTGTGACTTGCCACGAGGGCTGGCAAGCCATGGCAGTGAACAGGCTTTGTCTGTATCTGTCACTTGGTGTGTTCCTTTAGGATTCCAGGCCACTGTGTGACAGAGTGCCCAAGTAGCTGGGGCCTCCACAGAAGCCCAGCCTGGAGTTGATGGGCCCTCAGAGAGCATCTGCTCCACCCCCTCATTATACAGATGGAGATCCTGAGGCCTGTGCAGGGAGGGGCAAGCAACTTAGGGCCCTGCACCCAGGTTTTGCCCTTCAGTATTTGCCCCTGACTTGCCCTGCCCTGCAGATTCAGTCATCTTCCAGAGGTCTTAAGGGTCTAACTGGCTCAAACTATCAGGTCAGAAGGGATTCCAGAGAAGTCCCACAGTTCTCTAGGAGGAACATTTCTCCTCTGTGTGGTATCCTCAGGTAACCCACGCCAAAGTCTGAAAACAAAAACTGGCCACGCGCGGGTTCTTAGATAAACAGTGGTGAGTCTTGAACAGAGGGGGGCGTCCACACACATAGCAGTGAAAGGGATGGTGAGCCAGGCTGTCCCTCTGTACTTCCTTGACAACAATGCGTTGGAAGCCAGGCTGCTGTCCTGGAACCCCGAAGGAGAAGGAGCCTTGTGAAAATGTTCTCTCCCACCAAGAGTTCAATCAGAAGGCCTGAATGGCAGGATTTAGCCCCACATCAGCTGCATCCCCCAGACTGGAGAGCTCAGGGACAGGGACCACGTCCTTGTCAAAACAGAACCCCACACCCTGTGTAGTGAGAGGCTCCATGAGGACAGGGCCTTGTCTTGTTGTCTTGAAGTCTGGGGTAGCCCCAGCCTGATAGGAAGGTCCAGAGGGGCTCTTCACACTCAGGGCCCAGGGGCAGGGCCTCTGGGTCAGGGTCTCCTCCCCTCCTGCTCACCCCTCCTTTCCTGGCTCTTCTCCACCCAAGCCTGGAAGTTCTATGTTCTAGTTTAACCAAGGAGGCTGTTCTCTTTGACCAAGTTACTGTCCTCCATGCCTGGTGGTGCCACCCATGCTCCCTTCTGCCTTTGACTTGCTGTATAACCTTTGGGCATGTCACTTGCCCTTTCAAGTCTAATGATATCTTCATCTGCGCATAAAAAGTTAGATGGACTAGGTCAGCAGGCTTGCAAATTGTGCCTCACAGTGGCTGGGGAGGAGCCTCAAGGCCTACCATGGGGATGTTGGGGGAGGGGAGAACAAGGGAAGGCTGAGCCTGGAAGCTCAGGTTCCCATCCCTACCCCACCTTGCTTCAATCAGAGCCATGTTGCTTTTTATCTGTTTTATACATTGAGCTTCCACACAGGATTTGGTTTGGGGGGAAAAAAGTCTGCGTCTAAGAAAAAGCAAATGGACTAGACATGTCCTTACACCTGGGCCTCAGTTCCCTTCTGAGTGATCATTGCAGGCCATAAAACAAGTCAAACATTTATAGCAGTGCCCAGCACGTAATGACGATGACAATAATAGCTACCATTTATTGAGCACTGTATGCTGGGCATCGCTTAAAGGCTGTACCAGGGTCAACTCATTTGCTCCTTCCAAATCTTCTCAAGAAGGCACAATTGATACCTTCATTTTACACATAGGACACTGAGGCACAGAGAAGTTAAGCAACTTGTCCAAGATCACACAGCTAATGGGGAGTACAACTGGGAATCAAATACAGGCATTTTGGCTCTAGTGCCCTCCGTCTTGATCGGTCCAACTATTGGCTCTCCATACATATTTAGTTATTTTTGTTATTCTTATGGTTATTTCCATTGGTATGTTCTCTTACGCTTCATCTGAAAGCTGCGCTGAGTTCACCTCTCAATGTGACTGTGCACCTAAAACCAGACCGTGGCTGTAGAGTGGGTACATTCCTGTTCTGACAGCCAGCCAGGCCAGGCTTCAGGGTGCCCTTGCCCCAAATCTGCAGAGATAAAGCCTATGGTCTGGGGCCACTTCCCCAAACAGTGGGCAGTGGGAAAAGACTGAGTTTGCTAAGAAAATAATGGACTTGAGGATATGGGGAGGGGGAAGGGTGAGCTGTGACAAAGTGAGAGAGTGGCACGGACATATATACACTACCAAACGTAAAATAGATAGCTAGTGGGAAGCAGCCACATAGCACAGGGAGATCAGCTCGGTGCTTTGTGACAGCCTGGAGGGGTGGGATAGGGAGGGTGGGAGGGAGAGAGACGCAAGAGGGAAGAGATAGGGGAACATATGTATATGTATAACTGATTCACTTTGTTATAAAGCAGAAACTAATACAACATTGTAAAGCAATTATACTCCAATAAAGATGTTAAAAAAAAAAAAAGAAAAGAAGAACTGGCTCGCATGCTCAGAGCCTAGAAGAAGCCAGGGAGCAGACCGGTGGGAACCTGTAAGGTGGCTGGATGTCCCACAGGTGACAAGGCTCTGCTGACTTGCTCAGTTCAGCCCTTACTGACCCATCACTCTAAATGTCCTCCATTCACCCAGGTCAGCCTTCCTTCTTATATTTCTTCTTTTCTGGCCCCCTCTGTTTTTCTCTTCCTCTCCCTTCCCTCTCCTTGCTCAGCAAGGCTCATAATAACTTGCTAAACCACAACCCTCATATTTCTTATATTTCCACTTACCAGGGAAATTTCTCAGCTGGTCCTGACTGATTCTTCTAATTGATCCTCCCACTCTGGCCACATTCATCTCTTCTCGGGCCCCACCCATCTTCCCCAGGCTGGGTCCCCTAACTTGAATCCTCCAGCCCAAAGCCTTGCTCCTTCTCCCTACCTTTACTTGGCTGTCAGAGCCACTAACTCCCTGGGTGAGTCCCTTCCCTTTTCTGGGTCTCAGTTTGTCCATCTGTTAAAGGTTGAAGGGGAGCAGTGATTGTACTAAATGATATCCGAGGAGTTTTCTAGCTTTAATTTGCAACCATTTTATATCTGGTCCATTTAGAAAATTGAATCTTCTTGGCCACTTTCCTCTCTTTCTCTCTCTCTCTCTCTCTCTCTCTCTCTCTCTCTCTCTCTCTCTCTCTCATTTATATCTATGTATATGCACACACACACGCACACACACACACACACGCACACAAATGTGTGTGTGTGTGTGTGTGTGTGTGTGTGTTCTGAGAACTCTGAAAACACGCCCCACCTGACAGTCACCTCTTGCCTGTTCCAGACAAATTGTCAGAACTAGGGGCAATGGGGACCCAGCCCCAGATGGACCAAGGTTTCTGTTCTCAAGGTGCTTACAGTCAAATTGCAAAGACAAGCATGGAGATAAATAGAGCATCCCTTAGAGTTTCCAAAATGCTTTCATTTCTTTTGTCTCATTTGGTCCTTACAACAACCCTGTGAGATAGCAGGAGAGGAGCTGTTATCCCATTTTACAGAGCAGAGGACTGAGAGTCAACGAGAAGACAGATTTCACCCTAGCTGATCTGACCGGCAAGTGGAGAGCTGAGACACAAACCCAGGTGTTTAATTTCTAGAGCCAGTGGTCCCTCCAAAGCATCATGCTCTCTCGCATTTTCAATAGCTTTGACAATAGAAGCTTTCTGGAAACTACCGGAAAAACTTCCTAAAGTTGGCTAATTCTTAAAAGTGGGAGTTAGGAGTTATAGGACTTTGGCTCTCCATTTTATATCCAGATATTCAGGTTAAAGTCTCTCCTCAGAGAATGTAGTTTATTTCTAATCCTTATGTGAAGGAAATAGCTCCAACACAGGCAGAACATGATCGGTGCTCTAAGGCAGATAAACAGTATGCAGAGGATTTGAAGGGGGGGAGGGGACAGTATTTGAACTGACTGTCAAAGAACGGCAAAGGTCTGAACAGATTGAGATGGGTGTGAGGAGTCTCAGAATCCCAGGGACCACAGCAGCTCTCCAGCCCAGCAGCTGTTGCTGACTTCTGCGACAGCAGCCCTGCCTAGAAGGAATTTTTCCTGAACAATTAGGTGCATAGAGTGGACAGGATTTCCTGTTTTCTTTCCTTTCTTCATTTTATATTGTGAGGTACCTGGCCCTGAGTCCCAGCCTTGGGAAACACCTGCTTCACCCACCTGCCCCTCACCTGGAACGTGATCACAAATTGCCCTGGAGATGGGCCAGTCCAGCCAGACCCAGGCAGAAGGAGCCATAGGGACCAGGAGGCAGAAGGGGTCCCAGCCAGGCCTCCCCACACTACTTTTCACTATATTCCAGGATTCAGTATCCAACTATCAGATGATCAGATTGATCACATTTTTGGAAAAACAAGGTCAAACCACTTTCCGATTAAGGGCCATACAACCATAGTGTGTAGGAGATGGAAGGGCCTTAGAGGTCACTCTATCCAATCCCCTCATTTTAATGATGGGGAAGTTGGGGCCCAGAAAGAGAAGATACTTGCCCAAGGCCACAGAGCTGCTAGCCACCAAGCCATCGTGCCTGATTGTAACTTTAGCCCAGCTGACGTGTGACCCTTGCTGTGAGCCAGGCCTCCACAGGGCTCATTGGCAGATATGAGAAAGCAAGCCCATCTGGTCTTTGGAGACTGGAAGTATACAGAGGCACATCTGATACCTCCATCACTCTGCTCGAAGCTGCCTATACACACTGTCTCCCTGGAGTGGACCCCAGAGCCATTCAACCTGGGCCCTCCCCATCAGAGAGGCCCAGGGACTCATTCTTGAGGCCTCAGCTCCTGCCTTCTTAATCTCAAGTCACACTTCTGGACTGGAGAAAACATCTCTCCCTTCCCCCACTCTCCTGCTTGGACTGGTCATGATGGTCACGTTTATAATCATTTAATAACTATTATTTGTGTATTGCCTGGGAGATTATAGAGCCGTCTCACTCCCACTATCACAGTTAGTTCCCACAACAACCCAGGAATTGGGTGTTTGGATCTTTATTTTCAAAGTGAGAAAACTGAGGCTCAGAGAGGTGATCACATAGCTGATAAGTGACAGAGTCAGAATTCAGACCCAGAGCTGTCTGAGTTCTTCAGAAACTGAGCCCTTTTCATCAGCCTGAAGCCACCTTTTTCACTGGTTTCTTGGGGAGGATGGATAGGCTGATAGAAGGATGGAGCAAACAGTTCTTGAGTACTCTCTCTGTATTAGGCATGAGGATGCAGAGAGGAATGAGACAAAGTTTCTGCCCTCAGGGAGCCTACCAGTTCAGTGAGTGCTTCTCAAACTTTTGCACCAGAGTACCCCCAAACGACTGAACAGAATGAACTCATTCCCCACACAGCCCCAAAGAGCCGGGGAGCCCATGTAGCCAGCCATAAGTGAGAAATTTCTTGGAAGTCTCCACTTTTATCTTACAAATTCATGTGAATTTTGCATGCTATTCCGTTACATATATTTATGCTTGTTCTAATTTAAAAATGATGTTTTCCCCCCAGATCTTTTAGGGAGAATGAGCTATTCCATACAGATGCTCTTGGAAACATCTGGGAAGAGGTTCTGCTTACCTCTGGCCCAAGGAGACTGGGGCCAGAGAAGCAAGAGACAGTAGCACGTTTTTGTGTGGTGAAGGTTAAGATTTTGGTGAAGAGGCTGTATGTGTGTGTGCATGCATTCACATATGTGACACATATAGAAGCTCTGTAGAAGCTTCAGAGGTGGCCAGACCTGTTTCTTTTGCAGGACCATGTTTCTCTGGCACCCAGATGATCCGCACTTCTACCCTGTCAACTAGCTGTGAACTAGCCATGTTCCTCAGCCCAGAGACCAGAACTGGAAAGGACACTAGGTGTTCTGGAAGGTTTTTTTTTTTCCAAAAGACCTTTTGCTTTGGCCATTTTGGTAACTGTGGTTGGGAAACAAGATAGCACCCACCTCCCAGCAACAGAGAGCTGAGAGGGGAGAAAGTCAGGCAAATTTACAGCAGCTCATGTGGGGCAATGAAGTAATTATCCTGTGAGATACTTAGGGATTGGCAAATTGCTTCCCTGCTTTTGCTCGTTTTCTCAAGACAAGAAGCATGTACTTTGCAAAGTCTGAATGCTGTTCTGCCATTTGCATGTTCTGTTAATGAATTCATTATTCATTCTGGGTTTTTTGGCTTGGTTTTAAAGGAAGGTTCTAAGTGCCAGCCTACTTTGATGATCCTCAGGGAAACAAGAAAAGGTTCTTGGACCTTCTCTTGGGCCATAGGTTAAAGGGAACAGGGCATCTCTGGGGGCCAGATGTGCTGATAACAGCAGTGAGATCAAAGTACGATCAAAGTGCCACGTGGTAGATGTGGGGGGTGGGGGTTGGTGGCGGGGAGCATTGGAGATTCTGAAACAACTGCCCCTCCCCTCCTTAAGGGTCTCCTTTGGCCATTTTCTTTTTCCAAACCTTGAAGGGTTTTGTATTTTGTTTTTAATAAGGAGGCCATTCCCTTCCCCTGTGGAATGTATTCCCTGAAATATCCTGCTCTAGGGGCACATGGACACAGAGTTGGAAGCCTCTGTTCTCAGGAGCCCTACTTCCTATGTTTTCATTTTTCTTCTTGAAACGTAAACCAAATCAACTCTTCCTGTTTCTGGTTTGGGGATGTGGAGGGTCACACAGCAGGGACCCTCTAGCAAACAGGTCAGAAGGGGCCTCTGAAAGCTGCCCCTTGGCTGCCCTGCCATGGGAGGAGGGCTATAGGAATGGAATTTAGTCCCACGGAAAGAGGAGGAGAACAGCATCCAGGCTGTGATGAGGAAACAGCTCTGCTTGCGATGCCAGTTTGCTCGCCTTTGCCCTTACCTCAGGCTGATGGAAGCCTGTACACCACGGAGCTTTCACCAGCTGAGCTGCTGATCTTCAGCACTTGGGTACTGTCAATTGGGAGTAAGTTTAGGGAAGAGTCATCAGGACTGTGAGAAATTAGGAGTGGGAGCTGTTCATCCTGTGGAAAGACAGATTCTGGGAGAACAGTATACATGAGTGGGGACTTGGGTTCTGGCCTCAGTTTTACTGCTAAGTGCTCTCTGCTGTTTTTCAGATCACCTACCTTCTCTGAGCTTCAGGTTCACCAACTGCAATGGGAGTATTGGACTGTATGAGCTACAAGGTTCCTTCCATCTCAGACTTTGGGAAATTCTAAATGACATCAGATTAGTCATAGGGGAAGAATGAATAGAACAACTTCATGAGACTCCAAGGGGTGAAAACAAGACCACTGGGTGGAAGTTGTGAGGCAGATTCTGGCTGCATATAGAGAAGAACTTTCGACTGAGTACAGGATGAAAAGGGATGCTTGACGATACCTGGAGAGTTTGGTCTGAGCCTGACTGGGCACATAGCAGGAATGGTATAAAGGGAGCCTGTTAAGCAGGTGAGCACTGGACTAGAGCAGCGGTCTCCAATATCCACTTTTATGTGGCCAACTTCAGTCTCCAAATGAAATCTTTATGGAACTTCCAAGAGGTGAAATAGATTGGTTGAGTGAAGCAACCCCCCCCAAATCTGTCCTCTCCTCACATCTCCCAGTAAGTCTCTGGGGACTCTACAGTTCCTCGGGTCTCAGTTTGTAAGCCATTGATTAATACGAATACGGTCCTTAGGTGCCCTTCTTGCCCTGAGATGTAGGCAACCTCCAAGTTTCAAGGGTTTGGTGGAAACGTGTTTTACATGGATCTGTACCATTGGCTGCAACTGTTAAGCCCCTCAAAGCCCTGTCTCAAGACAATTTGTCATCTGGAGCCAGTGGGGGCTCTGTGTTCATCTGTAATAGCTAGTTCAGAGCTGAAATGATAGGGAAGAAAGTCTGCTGAGAAAGAAGTCACTAGTCTAATCACCAGAAGTTCCTTTGCTACGCCATCAAAAATAAAAGACAGTCCTTGGCAGATTCGTTGTTTATGTGAGGCCCTGTGCTTAGTTCTCGGAATACAGAGGTCAGTCAGATATAGTTATTGTACACGAAGAGCTCATGGTCCATGGAAGATACAGGAAAGAAAAGAAGCAAATGCAGAACTGCATGATGTGTTATAATAGAAATATGGACAAGATGGGCTTGTCCAGAGGACCAGAAGATGGCTTGACAAGCCAAGTAGAAGGACTGGCAAAGACACCCACAGTGGAGAGTCCAATATGAGAGTTCATTGTATGCGTAGGAAATTCTGAGTTGTCCCATGGGGCTCAGAAATGTGGGGATGTGGTGTGAGATGAAGTAAGAAAGATAGGTTATTAACTTGTGAAGAACCTTGATTGCCAACGCAAAAAATCTGGACTTTGACAAAAGGTAGGGAACAATCAAAGTTTTTTGAGCATGACCAAATTTTTCTTTTAAAGAGAGAACTCTGGCAGCAGTATGGGAGGTGGACTAGAAGGGAAAGCATGCTGGCAGGGAGACCAGTTAGGAACTGTAGCAACCATCCATGTCAGAGATGCTAAGGGCCAAGATGCAGGGCTATGGCAGTGTGGGTGGAAAAGAAGGGGCAGATTTGAGAAACATTACAGAGAAGTTTCATGGGCTTGATTTGGTGACTGCATGGTAGCGAATGAGATAGGGAGGAGCCCAAGCGATTTCCATGATTCTTGCTTGAGTGACTGGGTGGATGATGGTACATTAACCAAGCAAGAGAATCCCAGAGAAGGAGAAGGTTTCCAGGAGAATGATGAAGAACTATGCTCTTTAGTGTTGAGTTTGAAGGATTCATGTGACCTTCTGGTGGAAGCATCCAATAACGCTTTCCAGACCTGTCATTCCATCTGCAACTCCCATTCCCTCCCCAGCCCCTGGGTAGCTGTCCATGCCACGCAGCCCTTGCTCTGATCTTCTGGATTGGCCCAGGCTGTGAAAATGGCCAACTAAGCTGTGCCTCAGGACATTTGCTTGGCTCGTATCGGTAAGCCTGGACTTGGCTTTCTGTTTTGTACTCCTGACAGCAAGCATCGGGGACCTGGACTTCCCAGCCCATTTTGACCCCAAAGGAAGCTGTTACTCTCCTCCGTGGGTCTGGAAATCCTTCCCCTATCCCAAAGAACATCTTGAAACTGCCCTTTTCACTGACCTTATCCCTGCCTCTCCCTCCTTTCAGCCTGACTCTGGCAGGGACAGGGGGTGGAGGACGACACAGAGTAGAGTGCAAAGGACCTTGGGACCGTCTAGTTCAACCTTCTCATTTTTCATACAAGGAAACTGAGGTCCAGGCAGGGGAGGCAACTAACTCAAGGTCACAGAAGGAGTTAATGTCAGACTTGGGATTAGATCTTAGAATTTTCAACTCACAGTCCAGTGTTTTTTACCTTGGCTGAATTCACTGCAGACCATGGTTGAAAGATTTCCTGTCTCAAATGATAATCAATTCCAGATACCCCCGAAGTCGGTTTTTATACTATTCCGAGTTGCTGGGTAAAATATCTGTCAAATGCTAGATAAGCTATGCCCTGCAAATGTTCTTCATAAAATGGCAAATGTTAAATGGCCAGATCTGTCAAGAATTAGTTACAGTAATGATTTGGTCATTTTCAAAAGAGAGGAAGTTAATTGAATTATTATTATTCTGATGATTTTCATAGACTCAGTGTTTTGGTCTATTCTCCTCTTGAGCCTTAGAAGTGACGTCTAAGAGCAACTTAAATAAATGCATTTAAATAAATGTATTAGTTTCTATTTTTTCCCTTTTAAACTAGTCTCTCTGCCCTCTCAGAACTGGAGGGAGGGGTCTGGGCAACTGATGGACAAAGTCTGGTGCTGAGTCCAAGCCTGCAGCCAGGCTGGAGCCAGTTGGGTTGGGGAGCCAGGGCTCTTGTTACAGGCCAACTATTACCCCACAGGTCGCCTCAGCCACTTCAACAAGAGAGCTTGAAGAGAAGCCCTGAATGGCTCCAGGCAACAAAAGGAGCCTTGTGCACTGGGAGCAAGGGGCCTCAGGGAGGATTTGGTGCAAGGGCAATGGGAGGGAAGGTCAGCAGCCTTCTCACCTCTGTGGACTGCTGGGAAGGGGAGCTAATGAGTTAAACAGAAGTGTAGGGTCTGCAAGTCAAGAAGTCGTTGAATTTCAGAGCAGCAAGATACCTTAGAGGTCATTTAGACCAGACTCTTCATACTATAGTTGGGAACAGGAAGGCCCAGAGAGGGGAAGGGGCAGGCCCAAAGTCACACAGCTGGTCAGGGGCAGAGCCAAAACTGGAACCTAGAACTTCTGGTGCTCTACTCAAGTGTTCTCACTTCAATACCTGTGAGGCAGTTCAGAATTGTGGATTTTGTTTGGAGGGAAGGGGCTCCTTTTAGGTTCCAGAACCTATTTCCATCTCAGGAGCAATTCATCCCTAAGTAACACAGCATAAGGAGTATGGAGTGATGCAGGGAGCCCGGGAGCACCTAGTGAGTCTTGGAGTGAGCTCCAAAGGTCTAAAGGCCTTCTTGACCTGCCGGTTTGTGTTACCGCTACCTCTGTGGTAGCGGTAACTGGGTATACCGCTGGGTATATATGCATGGGATGGTTTGGAGTGATACACTGATGTTTTGAATTGTGATAGATATATTTTGAATTCAATATGCATTAGGAAAGCTGTAACTAGTACCTCAACCCCTCATTTCATAGATATTTATGGCTTAAAGTGAGGTTATTGTTTAAAATCGGGTTGAGTTAAAGAAACATAATAAGTACATAATGGCACAGGACGAAATAATGGCAAAAATTGTGAAGCTGGTTCACCAATAAGTGAAATTTGGGAAACATTGTGCTAGTGGATTCTTGGGCCATGATAGCAGGACGACCAAAGTTTATTCAGGCTATCCTCCTGGGCCTGGGCAGCATTACATATGTTGAAGCCAGTGGACCTTCCTAATGTTCTCCTGTGCAGATGGTGCCAAAGGTTTGCTCTGTCAATGAAACCACTAGGACAAAAGCAGTAGTGTGGCAGAGAACCCTTTGATTGACTAATCTTAATAGGAAGAAGATTACATATGAAAAGCATACTCAATTATCAGCTTTGAGTCAGTGTATTGGCTTCTCCTTCTCTAAAATGTCCCTGGTCAGTCTTCCCCTCCACCACTTCTGCTCTACTCTGGTGGAACTTGTAAGACTGGCATATGAGAACACAACAGGCTCAATGTACAGATAGAACACTGAGAGTTAGAAAGGGGAAGGTTCTTAAGATCATTCAGCCATGAGTCATACAGTCAAGACTGGATCCCAGGTCTCTTGATTCCCAAACAAATGCTTATTCCACCACTGCTCCACATTTCCTGCCCCGCAATTCCTTCTCCATTGCCCCCCCCCTTTTTTTTTCCGCGGTACGCGGGCCTCTCACTGTTGTGGACTCTCCCGTTGCGGAGCACAGGCTCTGGACGTGCAGGCTCAGGGGCCATGGCTCACGGGCCCAGCCGCTCCACGGCACGTGGGATCCCCCCCGGACCGGGGCATGAACCTGCGTCCCCTGCATCGGCAGGCGGACTCTCAACCACTGCGCCACCAGGGAAGCCCCATTGCCCTTTTTGCACACTCCCCTCAATCCTACTCCCAACCCAAATCAGGCATCTATCTACAGCCTCCACTGAAGTCTTGGTTAGTACAGCTCACTTCCTCTAGAGCTTCAAAATTCATCAAGGGCCCAAGAAGCTGGTAACATTGGTCACATCCAAGAGGATTGCTGGGTGGTGGAGAGACAGAAGTGGGGAGATTTTTATTTTCATACCTCCTGAATTTTAAAACAGGTGAAGTCATTAGCTAGTCCAAAAAATCAATAACTGAACAAACCAAGAGTTATCTCCCTCCTTGAGCTGTATCTCAAAAATAATCACATTTGCTCAGCACTTTGATGGGGTTTTATTGTGGTTTTTTTTGCCGTACGCGGGCCTTTCACTGTTGTGGCCCCTCCCGTTGCGGAGCACAGGCTCCGGACCCGCAGACTCAGCGGCCATGGCTCACAGACCCAGCCGCTCCTCTGCATGTGGGATCCTCCCGGACCGGGGCACGAGCCCGTGTCCCCTGCATCGGAGGGCGGACTCTCAACCACTGCGCCACCAGGGAAGCCCGTGCTTTGATGTTTTAATGCTCTACCTCTTGCGATCCATGCAAGACCCCCATGCAATAAGCTCCATTTTACAGATGTGGACACTGGTCCAGAGAGAGGAAGTTTCATGCCTGGGTCCACGCAGTGAATTGGTTATGAAATTTGGTATACAATCCAGGTCCTTTGATTGTCAGTGCCTCGCTGCTTCCACTGCCACATCCACATAAACTCTTAATTTGTGCCAGATTGTCTTTGGATCAGCCTGAGACAATGTGTTCACACTTGCCCTTAAATAGACATTTTCAAACTTTAACCTAAAGAAGTAGCACAAAAATCAGTCCCAACTCAGTTCTGCAGATGGCAATCTCTTCTGCCTGACCCTGCCCTCTAAAAGACACTCCTCTTTCCTCTAGAAACCACAGACCACCCGACCACCTGGTGCCCACCCTCCCGGGATTCAGCACTGGCAACTCGTCCTGGCACAGACATTCTAATGAGGCAACTTGGCAGTTGCTGAGAGTGCTTTTTGTCTGGGGGGGGGGGGGCGTCACTATTTCAGGGCCTGAGGGTTTCTTTTTAGCCTTTGCAGCTGGTGTCTCTGAAATGGAGAAGTTTGTCCTTCCCCCAGTATGGGCAGCCCAGAGATCTTGTGCCCCCAGAAGTCTCTATTGCAAAGCAGGAACTGTGCTCAGCAAGAAGCCCTGGAATGGTGACAGGGGAGGCTTGGGAGGGGGTGCGGCACAGAGAAACAGATGTATGCTGTATGCTGATCAAAGCAGTGTTCCTGCTCCAAAATAGGTCCCCTCTCATCTGCTGTCATGGCAATGTAAATAAACACCTCGCCCTGCTGGCTCTTCTTTTTGAGTCGCCACCACCCAAGAACTCAGGGTCCGAGGTGGAAAAGTCCTTGAGGGATAACCAGATCCCCTCTCTGCCTCCTGGTAAGACTGTGTCCAAACCAGCTCCAACAACTTGGGGAGGTGATCAGGAGCGAGGGCTCGGGTTGTCTCTTCCAACATCTTCCCAAGATGCCTCGCACAGGCGCTTAGCATGCCGCTTCTTAATTGGTGTCTTTCTGTTTCCATGACCCCCCAGCCCTAATTGCTGTCTAGCAGCCATGCTCATTCAAGTCCTGACCTCATCCTGCTGAAAACCTGAAGCCAGTGGAAATGGCTGAGATCGGGCTGAAGCCAGGAGGATGACCTAGATGACCTCAGCAGAGCCTGGTTGATGCCAGGAGTCCAGGCTCTGGCAGCAAATTCATTCCTGGCCAACATCCTTCTTTCTCTTCCTCCCCAAAGAAGTCATCCCCCTCTAGACAACTGTGCCCTCTTCAATGGAAGGGAGTTGCTCCAGAATGCCACCCACTTGTCCACACCCAAGTAGGACACCAGAGGCAGAAGGCAGATAAGCAGTCAGCCCCAAAGAAACTTGTTAGAGAGGAAAGGGAAGGATTTTTCTCTCTCAAGCCTATATATATATTTATCCCTTCAGTCCTAACTAACCCTCTTGGTAGACTTCCACACAAGGTAAGCATTGGAAATATCACACACTGAACTCCAAAAGCCAAGTCTCTTTCCTTCACCCTCATCTTACCTGTTCCCTTTCCCAACATATCTCCCACCCTAATATACTTCCCAGTAGAAAGAAGGCATCTGAGAACAAGGGAAGCATATGGGTGGCTGCCACTTGCTGATAGCTCTGTAGGGAGATCCTCCCCTGGCTCCCTGGCTGGAGAAAACCTGAGAAATACAGAAGTTCTGCATACCCACTCACTTCCAAAAGACCAGGCTGAGGAGACCAGGAAATGCCCACTGGAGGGAGACAGAGAACATCTCCAGCTTCAGCATCTAGGACATCGGCTCCACGGCCCAGGGACCCGATCAGCTAGTCTGTGAGGACCACTGAGAAGCTCAGTGCCATTGCGTGCCACTTCTGAGCCCTACCTCATGCACTTACCGGCATTCTTCCTCCCCTGCAGCAATGGGAAGCACTGTAAAGGAAACAGAGAAGAAATTAAGGCATTGCAGAGCCCTACACAATATCAGAACTGGAAGGAATCTATGAAGTCAGCAAGTTCAATCTACCCATTTTACAGGAAGACACATGGAGGCCCACAGAAAAGGAAAATGGAGTACAAGTAGGGAGCAAAGTGGAGCTTAGAAGCCCAGACTCCTGACTGCCCACTGCATACTACTTTCTCCCACTCCACTGGCTGACTCCTCTGTTTCATGTCATTCTCATGGAATAAGAGCACCCCCAAGTCAGGAGATCAGAGGCAGTCTGTGCAGGTCACAGTACTGTTCCAAGGCCTGACAATAAAAATTATCAAAGAATCAGTCAGCATTTGCTTGGAACATGCCATCCTTGGTATAGCATCAACCAGGTTAGAAGCAAGGTATGTTGGTGGGAAAAGCAGTAATTGGAACTGGAAAGCTGAAGTTCAGGGCCACCTTCCCCTATTTATTGGTTATATAACATTGGACATCACCCATAACCTCTTGAAACTCACTTTCTGCATCCATAAGTCTAGGATAGTAATAATCCCAACGTCACAGATTTTGTGAGAAATTGATATACACAAAAGCATTTTTAAATGATAAACAATATTATAAATTAATTTATTCAACAAATATTTATAGAACACCGATGCCCTACAAGACACTATAATAGGATGCTAAGGATATAGCATAGATTTAGACAGATAAGGTCCCTGTCCTCATGGAGCAGGGACAAACAATAAATAGGTAAACAAATAAATCAATAAGGAAATCACAGACATCTCTAAGAACCAAGAAGGAGAAACTTTAAAAAACATGATGAAGTAGAGAATGATAGGGTAGACAGAATAGGTGGGGATTGCTTTAGAAAAGGTGACCAGAGAGCATCTCTCAGGGGAGCTGAACTTTGAGCAAGGCCTGGGTGACAAGAAGGAGCCAGCGATGTGACAATCTGGGTGCAGAACGTTCCAAACAGAGGTTGAGAGAGTCAAGGACCAAATTTTGCAGGATTTTGAAGGCCAGGGTGAGGATTTTGGCTTTGATTCAAACGATGGTAGGTAGCCATTGGAAGGCATAGAACAGGAGAATGGCAAGATCTTACTTCCATCGTAGAGAGATCACTCTGGCTGCTGTGTGGAGAATGGATTTTGGAGCTACAGAGGAAGCAGGGAGGTCTCTTAGGAGGCTTTTGCAGTAGTGCAGGTAAGCAATGTTGGTGGCTTGGGCTAAAATGATAGTGGTATAGATGTGAATTCAATAGTTAAGGAAAGAAAGAAGGGCTCCTCTTAGAGGTAGAAGGGTTTTCTTGCCTATTCTCCTGGCTTCATGCAGCTAGTCTCTAAGCCAACCAAAATATTATAAGGAAAGGAGTTGCCACAGTACTTTTTATCTGTCTTATCACTGCACAATGATTGTCACACCAGGTGCAGACACTTGACTACAATGATTTCTAGTCCCAGGACATTAATCTCAGCTCTAGATCACTCTGAAATGACCAAAAGTCAGATCCACCCTTGTAGACCACAAGACAAAATCTGGTGAATCTCCAACCCACAATTGGCCACAAGAGAGTGTAGGGGTAGGAGGTGTCCCCCCTGACTGTTCATTGGAAAAGTCCACAAGGGATGTTAATGTGAGGGACACGGACAGTTCTAGAATGAGATAGGTGTGAAGAGAGGGGAAAGACCAATCGAGAAAGAAAGATATGAAATTCTCCTACAAAGTTCCAAAGTGGACCCATGATTAAGCAAGTCAATATAATTCTCAGTGGTGGACAAAAGGGGAGTTAAAAAAAAAAAAAGGCTGAGGGGGTGGGAGGGAAGGTGGAAGCAGGGCCTTGTGAGGTTCTAAATGTGACAGTTCTGGAATATTAGGAGATGAACGGATGGGTAGGGCACACTGTTACTCTGTAATCCTGTTCTATTCTTATTAAATTCCCTCGTCTCCCACCCTACCCCCAACGCACCATAGGTTTAAGAGAATTAAAGATCGTTCAGGAGCTAATTAAGCTTTAAACTTACACAGGAATTTACAGGTTACAAATAAGTAAACGTGTTTGACTATCACAAACATGGTAGGTTTTCTTATACTCATGTGACACATAAAGAACATGAGGCCCAGAGAAGAGAAATGACTTTCCCAAGGCCACACAGCTAGTAAATGGCAGAACCAAGTTTACAGTTTAGGCTTATGGGGCTCCCAGTTTTATTGCATCCTATTCTTTTTCACTCTGGGTCCAGGATAACCTGGCCTAGACCAGGACCATGAAACTCACTTGGCTTTGGGCCCTGATCTTGGTACTATTTTGGTAGCTGAGAGGCTTACAGGGAAAACTGAGGTATGAACTTTTACATCAGAGAATTTTGCTACAGGGCAAAGGTTCTTTTTGTTTCTGGGTTGTAGAACATATTCCTGTCATGTGGAGATTCTGGACAGAGGAGCCAGGAGTCCAGCAGTTGCAGAAATAGGCACTCTGGAACAAGGCCGGGATTGGTGGTGACAGTCTTCCCATCCAGTGTGCCATTCATTCATTCATTCGTTCATTTACTATGAGCCTCTAAAGGCCAGGCCCTTTGATAGGTACCCAGGGATTCAGATAAATTAAACATGTTCCCCGCCCTTGAGGAATTCACAGCCAGGTGGGGACAAGGGGGTAGGCCACAAGTACAAATCATCACAATTCCATGTAAGTACTGGAAAAAAAGCATGGCCAGAAGAGCAAAAAAAAAGTCAAAGAGGTGTGGAAGCATGAGGTTTAAGGAACTGTGTATAGTCTGGCTGGAGAGCAGAGTGCCAGACAGAGAGTAAGAACTATGTGTGGAGCAGTGGTCAGGGCCAGATCATGAAGAACCTTGTAGGTCAATGTGATAGAACTTGAACTTTATCCAGAGCCCAGTGGGGAGCTCTTGAAGGGGCCTAATCAGGGGAGTAACAGAGTCAGGTTTATGTTTCAGAATGTTACTCTATCTGTTGAGTGAGGAATTCATTGGGAATGGGGGTGGGGAAGGTTAGGCAAAACTTGACACGGGGAGGCTGGAGCAGATAGGGTCAGTGGCCTTTGGGATAGAAAGGAGGGGACCAGTATATGAACTGTCTATATAATGGAACCACAGTAAATGACAGGATATGGGAGTTGAAGAGAGGAGTCAAGGATGAGTCCAAGCAAGGTTTCTGGCCTGGGCAACCAGGTGGATGGAGGTGCTATTAACTGAGGTCAGGAAGAGAGCAAAAGGCCTGGTTGGGGGTAAGTGGGAGGGGAATCTTCCTTTTGTAATGAATCTCGCTCTGAATCTCTTGGATTTGAAGCCTGCGTGCAGCATCGACTCAGAACTATGCAGTAGGTCCTGTGGTGGACCTGCAGATACAAACTTGCACAGAAGCAGATATGGACCTTACGCATGAGGCGCTTGCCATCTAGTGGGAGACAGAGTGGCTAGACAGAAAGAGACAGATCCAGAGTTTTTGACAGAAAAAGGGAATCCTGTTCAAAGAGTGAAAAAAGAGGGCCACAGCCCAAAGGGGGATGGAAACAGGAAGTTGGTTGCTGGGTGAGAAGTTGCGGGATCTGAGAGGGGTGGTTGGAGTAGCAAAGGCTACTGACAGGCTTTGTCCAGACCTGAGGAGTCCTCAGCATCATTGGCGGGTTTGGAGCTTGCTCTCCCAGCATCCTCTATGCCCAGCCCTTACCCTGCTATCTGAGCACAGGCTGGTGGGGACTTTTCGTCCTTTCCTTGCCTGGCTTCCCTGCTCCCCCTCAACCCCTGGCCAGCCCTGTGCCACAGGCCCCAGCCTGGATCTGGTCATGAGAGCACGTTCTTGACATTCCAGCCTCCCCCAGTCCTCTCAGCTGGGCCACACAGAGCCCTATTCACAGCCTGACCCCTCCCTCCCTCCTGAGTGGGCTCTCACTGCCCTCAGACCCAGCCTGTGTGTTGCCAACACAGACTATGGCCACTGTGAGAAGCAGACTCCCCTGATCCCTTGGTAGCTGATTCCTCTGTCTCTTGGGGTCTCTCCGTCGGGAGAAGGTGCAGTGGCTTTGGCTCCTTGTATGTGCATGAGAGTACATATATATTCTATGCACTCAGCCAACTTCCTCTAGGCTGGGCCTAAAATAGAGGCTGTGTCGGACTGGACACAGGGGTGGATAAGACACAGGCTGGGTCCTTAAAGGAGCTCACAGTACAGCTTGAAGGTAACTGGGTACATGGACTGCAGTGTGCATGCTGGGGCTGGATTGAGCCTCAATTGGAGTATTAGTGTCATGGTGTCACTTTTAAACCCCATTCCATGGCCTGGGAACATGTGCTCATGTTCAGGGTGTGATATCTGCTGTGAGTGAGATGCTACAGCCCTGAGGGATGCCAATCTCTCCCCTGGGAAGGACAGGGGAGACATGGTTTAAAGTGGGACTGAGTGACATCAGGCATTCTGGGCCTGACCACATGCCTTTGACCAGTTCTTTGCTGGGCCTCAGACTTGTTGCCTGTAATAAGTGGGTCCCTGACCATTCTTATCCTTCCATCACAAGGAATAGGGTGAGGGACAGTCCCAGCTGGGAAAAGACACTGGAAGAAATGACGTCAAGATGGCCTTTGTAGAACTCAATCTGGGACAGCACTTTGAGGAATCCCCAGAGGGGATTTTTTTCCCTTCTCTGAGGGTGCGAGCTGTCCCAGACTAGCTTGGAATGTGAGCCTCTCAGAAGTCCTGACTCTCCTTTCCCACCCACCAGAACTACCATGGTCTAATACCCCACTCATCCACCCCCAAGAGGGGATCCGACCTGTAGCCTTAGGAATGCTGATCTGTATATCATTTTATAACTCACCCTGTGACAGATAGCCTGCTGCCTTGGGCTCTTTTTGCCCTGATTCCTTCCTGCCAGTCCTGGTGGGGTGTCCTTTGCTCCTTCCCCACTCCCCACTCCTCACCTGGCCTGAAGGGCCACTCCAGGCCTGGCTCCTTGCCTTTGAACCCCTTTCCCCCCAGCCTTCTCCAGCCTCGTGACCTACTGCCCTCCCCTCCTCCACAGCAGGCAGAGAGCCGGGCCAGAGAGGAGAGAGAGTGCAGCTGCAACCCCCAGGGGTTCTCTGGATAATCTCAGGAATGTCACATCCCAAAGACTTAACTTTCCCACCAGCCAACAGGGACCCTCCTTCCTGCCCAGAGCTTGGGAGTCCTTCTAGGAGAGGGGCCTTAGATGGGGTGAGTGCAGGAAGGGACTTGGAGGGAGGAGACGCAATGGTTCCAGGGTGGAATGGGGACTCTCTCCCAGACTCTGAACTAATTTGGCCCAGGGTGGGAGTAGGGGTGGGGATAGGAGGAGTGAGGGGAACGGCTTAAACAACTCACTTTCAAAGCCTCAGTGTAGTAACATCAGTGTTTCCTACTGTCTTTATCTCCACAGGATGTCCCCAAATCTAGGCTCTCCTCAGGCAGGTAGAATTTCTCCCTATTCTATGGATGAGGAAACTGAGGGCCCAAGCTATGAACCCAGAATCACCTAGAGCAACCAATTTTGAAGTGGAGACTATTATCCCCATGTTGTAGATGAGGAAACCGAGAGTCAGAGAGGGAAAGAAGAGGCCGAAGCTGGGCTTGTGGGTCAGCATTCCATTTCCGGCAGCTACTACATTGTATCATTATACCACATTCTTCTCTCAACTCTCAGGGGGACCGAAGCCAGAGTAGCTGGAAAGGCCAGGGAAAGTCCTCAACCCATGTTCATTTCCAGGGCCTCAAGCCCTATTCCCCAAATGCAGAACTTCCTTTCCTCTGTCCCTTGGCAGCTGCAGCCTTGGAGCTGCTGGTCTAGCTGGACTCCAAGGTCCCTAGCGGCAGCGGCAGCTCAGGGGTGGGCCAAAGGGATGCAGTCAAGGAGCTCCACTCCCCAACCCCACTGTGAAACCTCTGACCCCACATCCCAGCACAGACTGCCTGAGCTGCTGCTCCCTGTTATTTTTACTAGTGATTTGGAAATGCAGGCCAGGCCCTGGCTCCCAGAGCTTCCCAGCCCTCCAGCTCTTCTCCGGCCCTAGGAGCTGCTGGGAGGACCAGCCTCCAGGGCAGTTTCATTTCTCCGAACCTGGGCTCAGCTCCACTCCCCAGGGACCTTGAGTAGAAATCACTGACATTTGGGAGCAGTTCTTTTTTTCACTTGGCTTAAAGGTTCAGAGAAGAAACGCACAACCTAAAAGTTGAGAATTACGTTTTATTTGGCAGTCTTTCTGAGGACTTCAAGCCTGGAAGACAGCCTCTCAGACAGTTCTGAAGGACTGTTCTGAAGAGGTAAGGGAGAACCCTGGCTATATGGGGTTTTTGCAACAAAGAAGTTGGAACATCAAAGGATTACCGTTAATTAAAGAAAACCAGACATCTCAAGTTAATGCATTTAGCACTTTTCTATGTATGGGAAGATGCAAGAGTCCTGCTTTTTTTTTCAGTCAACAATATTAAATATAATGAGAGTACCGGAGCTGGAAGGACTTTCAGAGATAAATCAATCTAACCCCCTCATTTTATAGGTGGAAAAAACTGAGGCAGAGATTACATAAACATAGTGGATAGAACATGGGTTTTGGACTTCGATTACCTGCGTTTAAAATCCCAAGTTTATCACATAATAGCTGTGCGACCTTGGATAAGTTTCCTAAAAGTTCTGTGCTTCAGTAAAATGAGGATGATGAGAATAATAGTACTCACCTTGCAGAGTGATTGTGATGGTGAAATGAGTTCATATATGTCAAGGGCTTGGAACAATGTCTACCACATACTGTGTGCTCTATAAATGTAGCTAATATCAGTTCTAACTTTCTATAGGGCTTTGGGCAGGGGAAAAAAACCCTGGCACTGCCAATCTGCAGGCTTTTCCACTTCTTCTGCCTCCACCAGCCATATCATCAGGCCTGTCCTCTACCACCAGCAGCCCCCACTCATACTCCTTTTGGTACCAAAGAAGCTAAAGGCAAAGTAAGAATTTGTGTCCAACACATGAGTCAGAGTCAAAGCCTTGCTTCCTGCTCCCCATCTTACCTTGCCAGTGCCCATTGCCATCCTTTTGCCTTGAGGACTAGGTGGTTTTGCGCACACAGGAGGGGGTGCTTTAGAGTGTGTCCTTGGGTGAACTCAGGAGAGCCCTTGTGCACATCTGCAGTCATATGCCAGGCTGTGTGAGCACATGACTGGGGAAAAGCATGGTGTCGCTTGTTGGACTATAACTGGGTGGCCAACCTTGACAAAGCTTCCTAGTTTACAAGGGAATTTTCTATCTGTGATTTGCTTTGTCTCCCATAGAAGCAGTTAGGTGAGACAGGGTTATTACCACATGCCTTTATGTGCATGTGTGTGGCATGTCCCGCTGGTATTGCTGTTATATTCTACCAGAGACGAGCTGGGTTTGGATTTTGCCACAGAGCAGTAGGGAGACTACAGTCTACTACGCAGACCATGTGTGGATCCAACTATGTCCTGACACCGTGTGTGACCTTGGGCACATGTCTTCCCCTCTTTGAGCCTCAGTTTCCTCATCGGTAGTTTGGAGGGAGGAAAAGGGATGAAGGAACAGATGACCTCTATGGACCTTGCCATCTCTGATATTGTGTGACTATCTACCTCTGTTATAAGGGGAAAGAACTGAGGGCCAGCAGGGAGTATTGTCCCTCTCAAAGTCACCTAGAGGTCATGGCTGAGATGGAGCTCCAGCTGGATTCTCTACCTGCCAGGCCAGTACCCTCCAGGACTTGATATGCCCACCTGATACAAAGACAGTAACATGAAAGAGTATCCATGTTCCAGGCACTCGTTATGTGCATCACACCATGCTAGTTGCTGGAATGGGGCAAAAGGACACATCAGAGAAACGGTCCCGTGTGTACGCGTGTGAGTGTGAAGCTGGGGGGACTCGCATGCATATATGGTACTCTGCTGAGAAGTCATGGATACCTTCTCAACACTCATTGGTGTCCAGGGAAGATACATCAGACACGGACGGAACTATTTACACTGGGTTCATCTCACATCCAAACGCCTTGCCCCTTGGCTACCCCTAACCCCAGTGCAGCTCAAAGCAGTTCTGGGCCTTGGCCTGACCTCTCGCCACCTTCCCAGTATCACTGAGGTGTCATCCTTCAGCTCCCAAACAGGTTGTTTCTGGTCCTGGAGTCAGACAGGGCCAGAGGAGAGGGCTGAAGGGGAGTTGTGGCAAAGGAGAAGACAAGACCTGAGACCTGAACCCTGGAATTGCCAAACATGGAATAACCTTGTTCTTTGCTTTGACACCCCCGGTGTACAGTTCTGAAATCTGTTTCCAACAAGTCATGTGTGTTGACCACCTACTCCACGCCAGGCACTTTAAAGACACAACCTCCCCGAATCCTCAGATCATCTCTGTGAGGCAGGCCCCGAATAGTGTCATTTTGCAGGCAAGGAAGCTGAGGCTCAGAAAGGACTTGCTCAAACGCACACAGCTAGTATGTGTGCTTGTGTGTATGGGGTGGGGGCTGGGATTCTAAGTTTCTCTGCTTCCTCCCTCCTCAAACCTCCTCAGTTGATGGACAGCTCCATGTGGTGCAGGATGCTGGGGGCTCGGTTTCCCTATTAGGACCACGAGAAGGTCGAATGAGACGTCTGAGATGGCCCTTTCAGCTATAGCAGGCTTGGTCACAGCCATGCCCCTCTCTGCAGGCAGCTCTTGCATTTGCCACAGCTCCCCTCCCGCACAGCCATGCAATTGCTCAGGAGGGGAGCCGGCTCAGAGAGGGAGGGTGGCTCAGAGCAGCCCATGCCCCTGAGGCCTCAAAGCAGCAGCGTTGGAAAAAGAGACACAAAACTCAAGGTGTGCGTTAGTCTGGCAGGCTGCCTCTTACCCCTGAGATCTAACCATGTGTTGATTCGCATCTGCCACAACACTGTGTGTGCACATGTGCCTTTCCACCGTGTGCATGCTTCTGTATGCCTCCATAATTGTGTGTGTGCCTGCAAGCTCGTGCATGGGAGGGTATGTATTTGTGTGCGTGCGTGCCTACCTCTGTATGTGCATGTGGGCACGTATGTGAGTCTACATGCTTGTGGATATGTAATATCTGTGTGTGCGTATGTGATTGTGTGTGTGTTTGTCTCTATGTGCATATGTGTGTGTGCATACGCTTGAATGGCGTGTCTATGCATATGTGTGTGTAGCTGAGAGTGTGCAGAAACGCATGTGTAGGCTCCATCTTTGTGGACATGCACATGAGTGAATGTGTGCATGTGTGCTAGTGTCTGGGACCTGGGATAAAGGGCCCTGACTTTCTCTTGGGGCTGTCCGGCCCCAACAGTTTCTAAGAGGCTGACATGGGTTGGGAGCATTTGCTGGGAGTCTGACAGATTGGAGTAATGAGTGCAAAGGGATTTAAATCCATACCAAGCACCCAGAATGGCTCTCCAGAGAGTGGACAGTGGTGCCAGTCTGGCATCCAACCTCACGGGTACTTTCACTTCCCACTTGTCCTGTTCTTATCATTAGACCCATCCCCCATCATCCCCTCCCCACCCATCCCCACTGCCATCGCAGCCACCTTCCTGGCCTTTGCATCACTACTTGGGCCCCTCCACACCATTTCCATCCAAGGCTGCTGGAGTGCTATTCTTAAAACTGTCCACTTAATTATATCCTTACTTTACTGAAATCCCCCCATCCCCTAAAACAGCAGTCCCCAGACTTTGGAATTTCATGAACGAGGAAGATAATTTTTAAATAAATGAGGAGGGCAACAGTCAGGGTGTTGCAAACTTTTTTATTTTGCTGAGGACAGGTACTCTAAAAACCTCACACTCCTATTTCATAAGAGAAAGATCATTTGAACCCCACCCCTGTAAGAAGGTCATTATAATCTCTAAATAAGAATAGTCCTTTGAGTTGAATTAATTTAGCTTTCTGAAAACTGCACTGCATCAGCCCCATTCTTCTCCCGTTTTACCGCAGATGAGTGAAAAGCTCATTTGGGACCCTCACTAGGTGAGGACGATGAACACACAGATCAATTCCAAATTGTATGGGAGGCAGCCCCTGGTTCCCTCTCTCTAGCTCCTCTCCCCTCGAACCCGGCACTTAAGGCACATGATGAAACCAGCCCCTCCCCCAACCCAGAACTTGACTGCCTCCAGACTCTTGCTTATGAAGTTCCCTCTGCCAGGCATGCCTGGAATGCCCTTCCCCCCTTTTTGGACTGACAAACTTTTCTCTTCCTTCAAGCTCAGCCCAAATGTGACCTCCTGTGAAACCTTTCCAAGTCCCTCCAAGGATCCCAGCTTGACTTTCATCCTGTCTTCTATAGTCAGGCTAGTTGTTTAAAAGTCTCCCTACCGAGTTCAGCTGTGGGAAGCCATATACTGTCAAGAAGAGTATGGACTTACTTAGGAGTTCAGATCCCAACTCTGCCAGTCATATCTGAATGACCTTGTAAATATTTCTTAATCATTCACAGTGTCCATTCCCCATCTATAAAAGCAGAAAAACAATGGCTTGTGGTGAAAATCACCACCACAGTTTACGGACTGAAAGTGCCTATGTCTGATACATACCAGATACTAAATAAATATCAGCTCCCTTGTTTTCTAGAGCAGAAACCATGCCCTCCACATCCTCATGGGTGATGCTGTGCTCGTATATTCCCCGTGTCCAGGATACAGCAGGCACTCAGCAAACATTTATTGGCCCACTAACCGTCTACCAGAGTGTCTGGCATATGGTAGGTGCCTGATAAAGATTTGTCATTTTCTTACCTCCTTTCTGAGGACAGAAGTCATGACCCTTTTGTTTTTTTGTGTAACTCCTATGGTGCCTAGACAGAAGCCATGTCCCTTTTGTTTTTTGTGTAACTCCTATGGTGCCTAGCACAGAGTAGGTACTTCATATATGTTGAAGGAAATTAGTAACAATAATCATAATAATAGTTACCATTACTCACATGGTATGGATGCCACATGCCAGGCATTACGCTAGGAACTTTACACATATTATCTCTTATATTTGAATACATTTAATATGTAAACAATAACACCAACCTCACCACCCTATAAGGTTGGTGTCTCTATTGTCTTTATTTTAAAGCTGAGGAAACAGAGGCTCAGAGAGGTTAAGATTCTTGCCTTTGTGACAAGGCCAGGGAAGCAACAGAGGTAGGTTTTAGAAGAAGAGCCAGCTAGCCGACTTATTTTCGTGGGAAAGCAGCAGAAGATCACAGAGCTGGTGACAAAGGCAAGACTTGAACCCAAGCCTTTCTAGCTCCAAGGTAGTCTCAGAAGCCCATCTGCCTTCCAGCCAGCACACAGTGGTCCCCAGCTGCCTCCTTCAAACCAGAGCAGTGGGCTGGGCTGGGTCTGGGTAGCCTCTTACCTTCACTTTCCTGAAGCAAGCCCAAAACACGTCCAACAGAGGCATGGTGGGGTGAGGGGAGCTGGCAGGGCCCAGCAGAGCTCTGCTGGGCACAGGCCTCTCCCTCTCCGGGGACCAGGCTACCCGGGACCAGGGTCTCGGCAAGAGCCAGCCCTAGCCCTGCGCTCCATCAGCCAGCTCAGCTCGGAGAGGGAGGAGGCGGAGAGCAGCGGCCTGAGCTCAGCTCGCCTGCACTCCAGGCGCCTCCTGGAGGGCCCGAGGGAGGGAGGAAGAGAGGCTGAGGAGGAGGGACCAGGAGGCGGGTCACTGATTCAAACTCGGCACCGTTAACCAGTTGGCTGGGACTGGACAGCAATGCCAGTTGAAATTCCCCAAACATTACAGTTCCGAAGCTTGGAGCGTCCGCCCACTGTGGCTCACCCGCCGGTCCCGCCACCTGCACGCTGCCTCCTGCAAATGACACACCAGCCCTTCCTGGGGGCCTCTGGGTAGAACCCAGACTGCACAGGGGCATTGGAAAGAGTGCCAAGGAAAAGGACCCAGGGAGGAGAGCCCTCAACCTGGGCAGGATCCAGGCTGGTGTGGAGACAGTCACAGAAGGGGAAAGTCTGTGGCCTTAGGAAACCTTCTCTGACAGGAGGCTCTGGGCCCTGGGTCCCAGGGTCATTCTCCCACCCCGCTCTAACGTCATGAATCATGAGTCACTCTGGCACTTTGGGGAGACCCCTCCCTACTGGGCCTCAGTTTTCCCAGCTGTACAATGAGAGGCGGGCTCACAGGTTGCTAAGTGTCAAGTTTGTTGTATGGCACCTGTTTGGAGTTAGGTACAGGGCAAGCCTGGAAGAAAGTCCCTTCTGGACAGTTACTGCTCCTCTCAGAACTAGTGTGCTGCCCCTGGGCATCCATGGGAAGCCAGGGAATGCCCCAAAGAGAATCCCAGCCCTCAAAGGTCATTTCCTCCATCCCCCTGCCTCAGGGCAACACAGCTCTCTCCCAGATCAGATAGCCTGGCTATATGTCCTTTTCTGAACATCTTCTAAGGCGATGATGTCTTCCCTTCCTTATCTACTCCCATGCTCAGAACTCTCCACATTCAGTTTAGCCTGGAATCTGATCTTAAACCCTCTGGATGCACTGAAGTCAGCTCTTTCAGTGGAAACAGAGTTAGCATCAGGCACTTCTAGAAGCTTTCTGGGCAGGAAGCCATTAAGAAGCAGTGATCCCCCCTGCCCCCAAGCCTCAGCAGGCAAGGTGCCATGGCTGGTGGCCAGAAGGCTCTCAGGGACCCCATGGCAGAGGGCCGGGCTTGGGTCTCTTGGGGCACATGTCATCACAGTCCCAGAATAACTTACTCCCTCTGGCCTCGCTTCCCTTTCTAAGACTCTAGCTGGTTAGGCAAAGGGCCAAATCCTGGGGCCCTAGAAGATCTTAAGCCTGCTTTGAGCAAGGCTCTGCCTATGTTTGAGGACTTTCCTCATCTGTGGTTTGGTCCAAAGGTTTGTCTTGAGGGTCTGTAAGGATCCCTCCACCTCTGCTTACAACTTACTCTGTGGCCCTCTGTTTCCTCATTTGGACCCTGGGGAGGTTGTGATAACGAATCTCTCACCTTCTCTCTAGCCTCTGGGCCGTCTCAGATGTTTGTTCTTTTGGGCCCTGTCAGAATGATAGTCAGTCAAAGGCAAGGCAAGTGGGTCCTTCCCACCCACCTCCAACTGCACACACGCTTATGAGGGGAAGCACCCTGCCTGGGGCAGGCGAGTAACACAAGGACCAAGAGTGGAGCAGTGTTCCCTCCTTGGAAGCGTATCTCCTCTTCCCCCACAGCCAGATGTTTGAGGATGGAGAGCCATGGAGGCTGCATGGCAGGAACCCAGGCCTCCTAGAATGACCCCCTTCTTTAGATTCAGGCCCCTGGGGGGCGGTGCACCAGCTGTGCCTTTGGACATTCATTCAGGAGGCAATAATGCACAGCATACTGACCTGAGAGACCAGGAGACTTTGGTTGCAGTTCTGGGCCTCTCACGCCAGTTTAGCCTTGAGGATATTAGCATGCATTGGTTAAGCCCACGAACTGTGGCGGTGGACTGCCTGGATTCAAATCCAAGTTCTGTTACCTTCTAACTGGGTGACCTTGGGCTGCCTTAGTTTCCCCACCTGTAAAATGGGGGATAATAATAGTACCTATCTGGTTGGGAGGTTTAAATTAAATGAGTTAGAGCACTTAGTATAGTGCCTGGCATACAGTAAGTTCTCAAGAAATGTTGTTCGGTATTATTGAAGAAGCTGAGGCTTTGGAACCAGACAGACTTAGATCTGAATGCTGGTTCTGCTACCTTCTAGCAGTGTGCCCTCAGGAAAGCCACCTCATTTCTGTTTCCTCTGTTTCCTCATCTGTAAATTGTGGGTCCCCCTTTTCCTCACCACAGAGGCCAGACACAAAAGACTGGGAATTCCTTATCCATTCCTCTCCCAGAGACAGAATACTACCATTTTAAATGAGGAGTTTTGGCAGATGAAAGGCAGCTAGTCGTCTCTTTGCTACAAAATGCCCCTTGCCTTGGCAGGAATTTCCTCCTGCCCAAGGGAGGGGCCCAGAGATGGTTGGGAAATGGGATGGAGACTAGGGTTCTGTGTGTCACAGGATCATTAACAAGCAGCCAGAGACTGAGGCAGGCCTGAATATGATCTCCAGAAAAGCCATTAGATGCCCCTTGGAGAAGTGAAATTCCTGCTGTTAGAAAGTCTGGTCTCCCAGTCACCAGGGCCTCGGGTGGGAAATACAGACTTCCCAGCTCAGGAACGCAGTGTCCCTGCCCACTGCCACGGTGGCTCTGCCCATAAGTAGGTCAGCTCGGCACCTCCTAGCTCCTGTGGCCCCTACCCCAGCCAGCTTGATAGGCTGAGAGTCAGAGGCAGGGCAGGGGACACGAAATTCCCCAAGGACCAAGCTCTGCTACATTTCCTAGCCAGGCCCAGCAGACCTCACCTTGGGCCAACACACTCCGCCTCTCTGGAGAGGCCTTCGGTTTCATTTCTAAGTGTGACGGCCGCTCAAGGCCACCACTGGCTTGGCAGGGCCTCACAGGAAGTAGTAGCGACCAAGGACTGAATCCCACGAGCATCTGATTATCAGCAGGGTTGTTGGTCATTATCGGCCCAGCACATGAGCGATTTCCTACATGAAGTAGTAGCTCCAAATGCTCTGACAAAAGGGCTGCTGTCTTGGCCCTCACAGGTCAGAGAGAACCTGGCAGGGCTAAGCACAGGGTGGAAAATTGGCCAGCAAGGGAGGGGAGGGAAAGGGAGAAAGAGTCACAGATGAGGGTAAGGGGACTGAGAAACAGGGCAGGAGAAAGAAGAAAACAGGCTTGGAACAAGTTGTGGGCCAATGACACAGCGGAGACCTCCTAGGGCTCCAGGATGGCCCATAGACATGACTCAGGGAGACCCTGTGTTAGTGGCAGTGAATGCTTTAGAACTTCTTTGCCAGGCTTGGTGGGTGAATGAAATTCTTTGTCATGGGATAATGGCTTCAGCAAACCTGGATGCCCTGAGAGATGGCAGGACCTGGGCAGGCACTACAGGGTAAGCCTTGCTACACTTGCAGGAAAGCAAGCAGGACGGGCTCTCTGGGGAGCTGAGGCGACAACCAGGAGTGGGGACTCTCAGGGAGGCAGTGGAGGTCTTCAGTCTCATACAGTGTCTTGGGGGAGAGCATGGCAACTGAAAAGGAGTCCATGGGCAGGAAATGCGAAGTACTCTAGGGGACGACTGAAGATGTGGCAGCTGGAGTGGGGTGTCTGTCTGCAGTGGCAGGATTCCAGCAGGGGAAAAAGGGCCAGACTCTAGTCTGTGAGGGGACCAGTAAAGGCAAAGCAGGGCTCAGCTCTCAGGTCACCAAGGATGGAACCAGGGATCAAAGTGGGGACTTGGTCACTGTTACTAGTCAGCCCTGTGACTTGAACCAGGATGCAGGGCCAGGGCCAGGCCACAGCAAGGCTCTGATGTTGACTCCAGCAGGTGCGCCCGGGGCTGCCCAGTGCCTGGATAAAGGCCAGAGATGGGGGCTCGGCCTACAGCTGGGATCAAAAGGTCTCAGCCTTGCAGGAAGGAGATCAGTAGTGGCCGGGTCCTGGGCAACATTAGATAGTAGACCCCACAGCACCAAGTCTAGCCCAGAAGTGTCGGTCTCCTTGAGCTTGGCACCACTCAGCTTGTGCAGCTTGACCCAGAGTCTGCCACAGTGGCCAAAAGGTCTCCCACGAGTCCCAGGCTCAGGGAAAGCAAGAAGCTGTGGTCTTCTTGGTAATTTGGTAAACTCTGAGACCTCGGACAAGCCACCGCTGGGCTTCTGGGCCTTCATTTCCCCATCTACCATGCATCCTTAGGGCTGGAGGAAGAAAAATACATGCAAGGAGAAGAAACCAAAATAAGAGTAATAATAATGAGGAGGAGGAGGATGAAATAAAATAAATAACAATAGAACAATAAGAAAAAAGTATAATGACGAGTTCTAACAAAATAACCACAATCATAGCTAACAATGCATTAAGCACTTACTTTGTGCCAGACACCCCTCCAAATGCTTTTCATGGATTGCTTCATTAACCCTCACAGAACTCCTGAGTGGTAGGTAGAAATGAGGAAACAGAGGCAGTTCAGTGACGTTTGCCTGAGGCCATATAGTTGGCAAGTGGTGGAGCCAGCTTTTTAATCCTGGCAGGTTGGCACCTGAACCTGCATAAGTAACTCTTATGCTCAGCGGTCTCCCACAAGGAGGCTCATGGAGAGAATAATAATAATAAAAAACAAACCCAGCTCCTCCCTCTAGCCCAGCAGCAGTTAGTAGGTGTGTCTCCACCAGTAGGCATGGCTTGGTTGTCATCCATGTTTATTTGTCAACAATAAACAAGTAAACATGTAATAAAAATTAAATAAAATGCCAGGTAGTGAGAGGGGCTATAAAAATACAACAGGGGAAGAAGATGAAAAATGATAGGGCTGGGAGGGCAGAGAGGCGGTTGTTTGCACTAGGGTGGTCAGGAAAGCAGGGGAGACGTGGGGATAATGGCCCCTTTAAGGGCTGTTGTTGAGGCTCAAAATATAAAGTGGTTAATGACTGTGGAAGCACTTTGGAAATTGTAAAACTGCCCAAAGGGGAGGAGTGGTTCCTACTTATCCTTAGTGCCAGGAGGGTCTGTTCTTTGCCTTTTACTTTTTTTCTTAACAGAGACTCCTTTCTTTCTCCCAGTTCCTGTCTCAGGAGTGTTTCCCTTCCCCTTGCCAGTCCTGTGATGGTTCCTCCCCAGGTGCCTCCGAAGGTCTCTTTTATAAGAAGGATGCTTCCCAAGGAAGGAGGCAGAGCAGATAACAGGGACCTGGGGTGTGCTGCCCATGCACAGGGGAAGTGGCACTCCAGAGCTTCCATCTGGCAGGGTCAGAGAGTCAAGGTGGGAGCAGGGAGGACAGCAGGGGAAGGACCCTCCCTAGATAGCCAGCGTGACTCCCGGGAGTAGAGTAGAAGAGCTTGAAGGCGGGTATGCGGTGGGCTTGCCCTTCCCATGGGCAATGGGAGTCCCCTCGCTAGCCATTAGGAACAGAAGTTCAAGTTTGCCTGTCTTTCCTCTCCCTGCTCCCATCACCCTGGGCTCTGGGCTCATGAACAGTAGTGCTGACCCCTGGTGGCAAGGCCAAACAATGGGTAGAGAGACTAGTTTTCTCCTAAGTTCCTGGAACTCACTAGCAGTGAGCTCCTCAGCTTACAGATGGGGGTGAATCTGTACCCCATTCAGAACGTCAGGCAGTCAGCAATTTTTTGAGCATCAGCCACCGTGGGTTTACCCAAGATGAATTAGACACAATCCTGCACTCAAAGAGCTTGCAATCTAGTCTCAGCAACAGAACAGACATTTCTATTGGAAGGGAAGGAGCCCTAGGCTGAGAGGCGATGCAGGTACCTTGTAGCCCAAGCGCAGTCCCAAGAAGCTGAGTAATCTTGAGCAAACCTCTGCATCACTCCATGCCTTGGTTTCCGCATCTGAAAATCTGGATGACAATCTGTCTTGCTAGGATTATTTTTAAGATTAAATGATAGGATGGATGTCAAAGTACTGGGGCTCTCTAAAGTGCCATGCAAATTGAAGGGGGTATTTATCCTGGTCTGAACAACTAAGCTGGCTGTAGCTGAGGTTAACTGAGACAAGGGGAGTGCTGTGCTTTTCAACTCATTTACACTTTTTAAAAAAATTAAAATGGAACTCTTTATGAAAGCAGCTTGGCTTTCACAGCAACCTCTACTAAGTTAAATATTTAAATCAAATGCACAATTCACACATGGTTTTTAAATACACAAACAGATACAATTCTGTACTTTTCTCACTGGTCTTCAGCTGTTCTTAATCATGAGGATTAAAGTTAATACATGTGAAATGTTCTTTGTAAATTGGAAAACGTGATGGAAATGTGCTATTACTATCAAGTGTAGGCTCTGTTACATCTCCTAGACTCCTCTAATTTGAAATTAGGCATTCCAGTAGGGCTTAATTGTCTGGCAGCTCAGGTCATTTTGGCATCAAAGGTGAGCGCATCTTGTCATAGTGTTAGGATAGGATGGGTTCCTTGGACTCCAAGCTGCTACCAAGCTGCAGTTGATTGGGTCATAGTGGGGAGGGGGACTGACTGCTTCCCCACAGACAGAGAGGTCCTCAGAAGGAGAAGGATTTTGATGTGGTAGCATAAAGAATATAAGACCTTCAGTTCCCTCCTTGGCATTTGGAGTATAAAGACCAAAGAGTACAGGACCAGCAGGCTTTAGAGACAACACACAGCTTGCTGTGTCCATGTCTGTGCGCAGACTTGTCTCTGTTGGGAAAGGATTGGGGAGAAGTGGAAGGATACAGGTGAAATCTCAGGAGCTCCAAGGCTTCAGGAACTCCTCACTAATCTCTCCTGCTCAATTGTTCTCTCTGCTTGCAACTTCCCCACTTCTGAGAAATTCTTCACCCTCCATTTTTTTTTTTAATGAAATCTGCCTAATTCCAAATTAGAGGATTCTAGAGGGAAATGTAACGGAGTCTACATTTGATGGTAATAACACATTTCTGTCATGTTTTCCAATTTACAAACAACATTTCACACTCATTAACTTGTTTAATCTTCACGATTAAGAATAGCTGAAGGCCAGTGAGAAAATAATAGAATTGTATCTGTTCATTTAAAAATTGTGTGTGAGTTTTGCGTTCTTAGATACCTAGTACTACCACTGCCTCTCAAAACATACTTCCTGACCATAGCTTATCAATCCAGAGACAGGTCTACGGATGGTTAGCTGACCTAAGCCTGGACCATCTAATTCTACCCTTTAACTTTTGTAACTGGAGCTTGGGAAAGGGATTCAGTCACTCTCAGGTTATGTGAGGCACAGAGGCCATGTTATCACGTGAAGAGGGCCAGTCTTGTCTTGTGTAGGAGAGACTGAAGATGGCATGCAGAGAGAAGCTGATAAGTGAGATACAGCTAGATTCAGGTCCTGGCAGTGTTCAAGAGCTCGGATCCAGTGGTTCCTGAGGCCCGGCTGTATCCCTGTCTCTCGAGTTTGGTTGTTCAGCCCTACATTACACTTTTTTGGCCTAAAGTTACTTTGAATTGAATTGGTCAATTTCTAACAAAATTCTCTATCCTTGGTTTTTCATCCTCAAACCTTTTATAGGCAGCACTGTCAAAGAGCCCTGAGAGAGAAACCAAGGCAACTCACTTTTTGGTCATTTTCTTATTTGACATGTTTGCTACATTTGACTATTGATTACTTCCTCTCTCTTGAAACACTTCTTATGTTGAAGACTCTTCATTTTCCTTAATCTCTTCTTCTGTCTCTGGTTCAGCCCTTCCCCATCTCCTTCAGGAAAACATCTTGCTCTGCCTATTCCACAACCACTGCTTTTCTCTAAAGTTCTATCCTAGGTTCACTCTACTCTCCCTAGATGACCTCACTCATTTTCAAGACATCAACCACAATTGATGTGCTGATGACTCCCAACCTTTGTTTTCAGGCCAGATCTCTCCTTCAGCTTCAGACCCATGTATACAGTTGTCTACTCAACACTGCCTCCTGAATGTGTCACAAGCACCTCAAATGCAACACATCCAACATTGAACTCCTCATTTTGTACTTTCATTTATTCCTCACCTTAATGAATAGCATCCACACATAAAAACCTGGGAATCCTCCAAGCTTCCTCTAATATCCAATCACCATGTTCCATTGTTCCATCAGTTCCACCTGCTCTCTCAGTTTTTCAGTTGTCTTCCTTTACTTAGTGTTAAAGGTAAGGGAGTTATCTGTAGTAAATTAGAATTAGAAATGGTCCCCAAAATGCCTCCTCTTACTGACAAAATTGTAACACTTTGTAATTAGCTATCTGAGTTATTATCATGATTGGTCTACCAAACATACCACATACAACTAATTCTAGAATCTTCTCAGCCTCTCAATTCCTACCATCCTTGGGCTGGATCAGGCCTCATCCTCTACCTGGGGTGGGCAGAAGGGTTCAAAGTCCTCTGATATGGAAGCATATCAGGCCACCATGAGGGGGAGGGAAAGTGTCAGAAGATAGGGCTCTAGACCCCACTCCTGCATCAACAGTCCTGATCAATTAGTTGATTCCTTGATTTATATACTGGGATCCAGGAAAATTTCATGGAATAAAGGGTTCCTACTGCCCAAGAAAAGAGAGAGAGAGAAAGAAGAAAGGAAGGAAGGGAGGGAGAAGAAAGAAAAATGAAAACCATTGAACTAAATATTGTAACAGCTTCCTAACTGGTCTCTCCACCTCCAGTCTCTACCTTTCCAATCTGCTTTCCAATGTTGCTTATAAATTTTTGTTTATGCAATAATGTTTTTAAACATTTTTAAAGGATATATACTACAGAATATGGCTCAGCACCATTGACATTTTGGACTGGATTCTTCTTTGCTGTGGAAGCTGTCCCATGCCTTGTAAGTTGTTTAGCAACATCTCTGCCTCTGTCTGTTAATTGCCAATAGCACTCTCCCAGTTGTGACAACTAAAAAAAAAACATCTGGAGACATTAGCAAATATCCCCTGGGGTGAAAAATCTCCACATGTGGAGGACCACTGCTAAAGAGTAAAAAGTGTGCATGTCCCCCTTCACCTCTTCCAATCCTACTCTCCTCCTCAGGGATGATTCTTAGTATCAGTTGACATCTGTTATTCCAGAACTTTTATATATGCAGTTGACCCTTGAACAACAGGGTTTGAACTGCACAGGTCCACTTATTCACAGATATTTTTCAATAGTAAATATTACAGTACTACATGATCCACAGTTGGTTGAACCATTGGAACAGTGTATATGGAGGAACCGTGTATACTGAAGAATCACAAATATGGAAGACCAACTATAAATTATACTTAGAGTTTCGACCGCATGAGGGTCGGTGCCCCTAACCCCAGCTCCCACGTTGTTCAAACTGTTATCGAACCAATCTTGGACCTGCTCGCCTGCACCCAGTAAAGCCAATCTACTGATACCAGGTTGTGGTGTAGGAAAGTGCAGCATTTATTGCAGGGCACCAAGCAAGGAGTCCAGGCAGCTAGTGCTCAAAAGACCTGAACTCTCTGATGGCCTTCAGGGAAAGGTTTTTCAAGACAGGGTGAGAGAGGGTGATTGTGGGGTGCATGGTCAGCTCATGGACCTTCTTCTGATTGGTTGGTGGTGAGGTAATTGGGAGTCAACATCATCAACCTTCTGGTTCCATTCGGTCTGGGGTCTACATATTGGTGGGCAGCATACAGTTAACTTCTTCTACTTGTTGGGACTTTCAGTATCTATAAAATAGTTCATAGGATATGGCTAAGAATGTTATCTATCATCTTTGAGGAGTAACTAAAGGTCCTTGACTTTGTTTAATGGCTAAACTATTATTATTTTGTCTTGCTTGACTGTTTTCCTTTCTGCATTTTTTTCACTTCTCTGATTAAATTTATTCCTTGGAACTTGGGGAAGGCCTAGGTGGCTAAAGTTTTACTACAGACAAGAGGTAGGCAGAGGATATTTGGGGGAGGGGGGGTTGTTGTCCTGGGAAGGCCCCATAAGGTCCTGCTCAGTTACAAAAGCTCAACTGTACTTGCATACATATATATAAACATAGCAATGTGATCTTTCAAAAATGCAGATCTGATTATTAGTTCTCTGATCCAGTTTCTCCCAAATAGTTTGTAGAAGAAAATGTAAAATTCTTAGCCAGACATATAAGACTTTCAGAACCTGGTTCCTTCAGGCTCTTTTCCTGTCACCTCTCCCTGTGGAAGAGCCTCCCACTATAAAGTCTGAAAACTCCATATACTCACCTTCCCTCCCTCCCTTGCATTTAGGGCATGGGCAGGGGACTGGAAGGGGTGTCTGATGGGTAGCTTCAGGGAAAAGTTTTCCTGCCTACTAAAAGGACACAAGTGGAATGAAGTGGTCCTCCTGTTCTTCACTGGATGTAGCTATGCCTGCATGTGACAAAATAACCATCTTGCAATCCAGAAGAGAGACATTGTTGACAAAGCAAGGATGATAGAGAAGAAGGATAAGAAAGCCTCTGGGTCCTTGATGACAACATTGAACCACTGAACTTACCTGGGAACCACCTTTGGACTTTTTGTCATGTGAGATAATAAACCAACTATTGTTCATGTGTTCATGATACTTTTAGTTGGATATTCACTTACAATGGAAAGCATCCTAACTAATACACACCATACTCAACAATTTATAGTTGCCAGGACACACTAGTACGTGCCTTTGTGCATGCTGGTTCCTCTGCCTGGAATGCATTCTCCTGTATGTGCATAACAAATACTCATATATCAAATCCCATCTTAAGTGTCACCCTCTTCACTATGAAGCCTTTCTAACCAGCCACTTATACCCAGAAGTGGTGAACATCCCTCCTTCATGAATCTATTTAACCTTGCTCATATTTTATTATAAAATGTATCACACTGAATTGCAATTTATTTATGTCTCTCTCCCATTAGACTGAGATCCTTGAGGGATGAGATTATATCTGATTCCTTTCTAAATAAATATGCTCATCACAAGACTAGGCATAGAGCAAGGGACTTAGTAAATGTTTACTTAGTAGATACATGGTTAGATGAATTAGTGAATGAATGAAGAAACAAGTGAACTAACCAGGGAGGGGGGAATGGGGAATGGTAAATAGTCCATTTCTCTGAATTCCTTGCTTCAGCCCATGCTGGTTAGGACCCTCAAAAATCAGGATAGGGGAGGGGTGTATGGATAGGAGAGGTCCTCACAGGACCTCTGTCTGTTCATTCTGCAACTCTGCCACCACTTCCCTGACCAGAGTAGGTCACTATCCCTTTTATTCTCACTACCAGACTCTGACTTTTAGTTGAAGTAGAGGGGCATAGCAGTCAGCCCCTTGTTCCAGAAGAAGTAATCATCTCAAGGCACATGATTCCAGTGAGGTCATCTAGCCACTTGTTCCTCAAAGTGCCCAGGAGTGTGTTAGAAATGCAGAGTCTCAGTCTCCACCCTTGACATTTGAATCAGAATCTGCATTTTAACAAGGTCCCCAAGTGATTCTTATGCACACTTAAGTTTGAGGAACATGGCAGTCCATCTCTCCATGGAAGGAACATGGCATTTGCTCAAATGCAAGCAAGTAGGACTTCTTGTATTCACCAAGACCTCTGTGGAAAACCATTCCATAACTTGTCTTCATCACAATCTTAAGATGTCTTTTCAACTTCTCTGTTCAAGGTGTTCTTCATAGCCCATCTACCGCCATGGTTTGCCATGCTCCAACCTGGCACTGTTAGGAACTGCCTGATAACTGCAGGGCCCAAAGGAGCACACATGCCTAGCAATCGCTATTTACATGTATCTGAACAAGCTGCCCTGGAAAGGAGTGAGCACTGGCTGAGGCATGACTCTCCAGGTCCAGGGAAGGAGAGTCTTCTAGGTTTTTCTAAGAGGATTGGCCTTCTAGAAATCCTGGGTAATAATAACAATAACCATCAGATAGTGATACTCTAAATATTCCACAACTGCTGTGGCCCAAGCTCTGACCAATCAGAATGGACCCCATACCAGTGTGAACTCACAGAATATCAGACTTGACCATGAGTGATATTTGTGGAGTAGTGAACACTGTCCTAACCCCTTTCACATATCTTCTGTTGCTTGATCTTTACAACATCCCACAAGGCAGAAGATATCTATGTTTTCTGACAAGTAAAGTAAGGTTCAGAAAGGTTATGCGACTTGCTTAAAATCACAACAGCTGAAAAGTGGTGGAGCCAGAATTTGAATCCATTTGTCTGCCCCTCAATTCTTTCTTTCCCCCACCATGCCATAATTCTTCCTCCCTTCCTTGCCTGCACACATATACCTCATTCTTCTAAGGTACTTGCTCAGTTTCAAGGACAGGGCATTCACATGGTGCCTAATTGGGGGAGCTGGAGAAGGGGACAGGTAGGGCAGAAATGTCTCCTCATATCACATACCAAATGGAAGAATTGGAATATACTCTTGAGAGGAAAGAGGCTGAGCATGGTCCGTAGAACCAGAAAGGACTTAAACTCTTTTAGTGAGTCTCACCAGTGGTTTTACATCTGCGGAGCATTGAAGACTGGGCTGACTTTTGAGAGAATTGAAATTGCTTCATTCTGTGATCCTAAATTTTATATTCACTGTATTCCCTAAAGCATACCTTAATAAATATTTTATGACCAGAAAAATTTTAAAAATCATTTAGTTTAACATCTTTTCCTGTCACTCCCATTTTATAAATAAGAAAACAGTGACCCAGAGAGAACTGACCTGGTTGACAGCGCAGGGTAATGACAGAGCTAGGGCTTAAATCCAGGTCTCCTTATAGATTCGAGTCACGGCTCGCTCTATAATTCCATTCTGATCTTCTAGACATTAATTTCGCATAACAAAACAGGAGACTCCATCTATGCCATAAGAAGCACTTTTAAAAGGAGTCTCGCTCATTGCTCAGCGTTAATTGGAAAGGAATATTGCTGAAAAGGTCCTAGTAGGAGAATAAAAAGAAAGAGAAACACACTTCACAAAGCCTTCCACTTTCTAACCTTTTGGAATTTTAAATCCATTTGATCCTGCCTCATTTTTATTCCTCATCTGGAATTTTCCAAAAGGGCATTTCACATTGTAGTCAATTATGTTACTTTTAATGCCACCTTGTATAACAATCAGACAATTCCATTTTCCTTACCCGTGGAGAAATGCTGACTTTTGGACAGTTTGCAGCTTTCTTCCTTGAATTGTTTTCCATTCCACCTTTTCTATCCTCCTTTCCTCCCCAGTATGTAAGAGCCAGAACCAGGGCTGATCAAGGGAAGAGAGGGGAAAGGAGGAAAGATACAGACCCACAGCCCCAGCCTGGAGCCTTCTCATAGACCCAAGCCCCCTAATCTACGCCATAGGATAAAAATTCTCATATGGAGAGAGCAGCAGGGGCTCACAGGCATCTCCAGAAAACCGTACAGTATCAATCTCCCTCTGGCTCTGGAGCCTGGAATCAGGTTCGTATGGCCTTGGAAATAATATCTGAACTCTGCCACTCACATTCAACTCTCTGAACTTCCATTTCATCATGTATAAAATAAGAGTAAAAATGTGCATGGGGTTGTCATGTTGAGACATGGCAATAGCACGTGTGAAAAGTATGTGGTGAATAGTATAAAGGAGTCACACTTCTATGAGATGCGTCACATCTCTTGGTGTATATGTGTCTCTGCTGGCAGGGAAGTGGGATGGAACTGGGTCAGGTTTAACTGAATCTCTTAGCCCTGCTCCAGGCTGACATACAAAAGGAGCAGTACCCTGAAACCTCACCTTACTGGGCTCACTGCTGCGCCTAGGGGACCACTCCTAGTCCTCTGAACCAGCCTTCCTGGGGGCTACATTTATATTTGGAGGGATGGAGGAGGGAGGGGGAGTCTGGCTATGAATCCCAGGACCCATTCTGAAACAAACACATACTGGAAAAATGGAGAGAGGCTTTCCCTTGGCTAGGTTGAGGGCAAATGACTTGTGTGAACTCTTTTAGATCTCTCTGCAGGCTTCTTGTTCCAGGAATTCCCTACTACCATTCTCCTTTCCCCCAGGTAGGCAGGAAGGAAATAGCACAACAGATAACTATATAGAACAAAGGAGAAATTATCTAAATATTATCAGTATGTCCATGTAAAAGTTAAACTACAGATGGCAAAGTTGGGAAGAAATCTGAAGTAAAAGGTAAGGGAGGATTTTTTTTTAACAACTTTAATGGAGTATAATTGCTTTACAATGCTGTGTTAGTTTCTGCTTTACAACAAAGTGAATCAGTTATACATATACATATGTTCCCATATCGCTTCACTCTTGCATCTCCCTCCCTCCCACCCTCCCTACCCCACCCTTCTAGATGGTCCCAAAGCACCGAGCTGATCTCCCTGTGCTATGCGGCTGCTTCCCACTAGCTATCTATTTTACATTTGGTAGTGTGTATATGTCCATGCCACTCTCTCACTTTGTCCCAGCTTACCCTTCCCCCTCCCTGTATCCTCAAGTTCATTCTCCAGTAGGTCTGCATCTTTATTCTCGTCTTGCCCTTAGGTTCTTCTGACAATTTTCTTTTCTTTTCTTTTCTTTTTGTTTTAGATTCCATATATATGTGTTATCATACGGTATTTGTTTTTCTCTTTCTGACTTACTTCACTCTGTATGAGAGTCTCTAGGTCCATCCACCTCACTACAAATAACTAAGTTTTGATCTTTTTAATGGCTGAGTAACATTCCATTGTATATATATGCCACTTCTTCTTTACCCATTCATCTGTTGATGGACACTTAGGTTGCTTCTATGTCCTGGCTATTGTAAATAGAGCTCCAATGAACATTTTGGTACATGACCCTTTTTGAATTATGGTTTTCTCAGAGTATATGACCAGTGGTGGGATTGCTGGGTCATATGGTAGTTCTATTTTTAGTTTTTTAAGGAAGCTCCATACTGTTCTCCATAGTGGCTGTATCAATTTACACTCACACCAACAGTGCAAGAAGGTACCATTTTCTCCACACCCTCTCCAGCATTTACTGTTTGTAGGTTTTTTGATGATGGCCATTCTGAGCGGTGTGAGATGATATCTCCTTGTTGCTTTGATTTTAACTTCTCTAATGATTAATGATGTTGAGCATTCTTTCATGGGTTTGTTGGGCAATCTGTATATCTTCTTTGGAGAAATGTCTATTTAGGTCTTCTGCCCATATTTGGATTGGGTTGTTTGTTTTTTGAAATTGAGCTGCATGTGTTGCTTGTATTTTTTGTAGATTAATCCTGTGTCAGTTTATTCATTGGCAAATATTTTCTCGCATTCTGAGGGTTATCTTCTCGTCTTCTTTATGGTTTCCTTTGCTGTGCAAAAGTTTTTAAGTTTCCTTAGGTCCCATTTGTTTATTTCTGTTTTTATTTCCATTTCTCTAGGAGGTGGGTCAAAAAGGATCTTGCTGTGATTTATGTCATAGAGTGTTCTGCCTATGTTTTCCTCTAAGAGTTTGATGGTGTCTGGCCTTACATTTAGGTCTTTAACCCGTTTTGAGTTTATTTTTGTGTATGGTGTTAGGGAGTGTGCTAATTTCATTCTTTTACATGTAGCTATCCAGCTTTTCCAGCAACACTTATTGAAGAGGCTGCCTTTTCTCCACTGCATATTCTTGCCTCCTTTATCAAAGATAAGGTGACCATATGTGCGTGGGTTTATCTTTGAGCTTTCTATCCTGTTCCATTGATCTATCTTTCTGTTTTTGTGCCAGTACCATACTGTCTTGATTACTGTAGCTTTGTAGTATAGTCTGAAGTCAGGGAGCCTGATTCCTCCAGCTCAGTCTTTCTTTCTCAACATTGCTTTCGCCATTTGGGGTCTTTTGTGTTTCCATACAAATTGTGAAATTTTTCGTTCTAGTTCTGTGAAAAATGCCAGTAGTAGTTTGATAGGGATTGCATTGAATATGTAGATAGCTTTGGGTAGTAGAGTCATTTTCAGAATGTGGATTCTTCCAATCCAAGAACATGGTATATCTCTCCATCTATTTGTATCATCTTTAATTTCTTTCATCTTTGTCATAATTTCCTGTATACAGGTCTTTTGTCTCCTCAGGTAGGTTTATTCCTAGACATTTTATTCTTTTTGTTACAATGGTAAATGGGAGGGTTTTCTTCATTTCACTTTCAGATTTTTCATCATTACTATATAGGAATGACAGAAATTTCTGTGCATTAATTTTATATCCTGCTACTTTACCAAATTCATTGATTAGCTCTTGTAGATTTCTGGTAGCATCTTTAGGATTCTCTATGTATAGTATCATGTCATCTGCAAACAGTGACAGCTTTGCTTCTTCTTTTCCGATTTCATTTCCTTTTATTTCCCTTTCTTCTCTGTTTGTTGTGGCTAAAACTTCCAAAACTATGTTCAATAATAGTGGTGAGTGTGGGCAACCTTGTCTTGTTCCTGATCTTAGTGGAAATGCTTTCAGTTTTTCACCATTGAGGATGATGTTGGCTGTGGGTTTGTCATATATGGCCTTTATTATGTTGAGGAAAGTTCCCTCTATGCCTAATTTCTGGAGGGATTTTATCATAAATGGGTGTCAAATATTGTTGAAAGCTTTCTCTGCGTCTATTGAGATGATTGAATGATTTTTCTCCTTCAGTTTGTTAATATGGTGTATCACGTTGATTGGTTTGAATATATTAAAGAATCCTTGCATTCCTGGGATAAACCGCACTTGATCATAGTGTATGATCATTTTAATGTGCTGTTGGGTTCTGTTTGCTAGTGTTTTGTTGAGGATTTTTGCATCTACGTTCATCCGTGATAATGGCCTTTAGTTTTCTTTCTTTGTGACATCTTTGCCTGGTGTTGGTGTCAGAGTGATGGTGGCCTTGTAGAATGAGTTTGGGAGTGTTCCTCCCTCTGCTATATTTTGGAAGTTTTAGAAGGATAGGTCTTAGCTCTTCTCTAAATGTTTGATAGAATTCGCCTGTGAAGCCATCTGGTCCTGGGCTTTTGTTTGTTGGAAGATTTTTAATCACAGTTTCAATTTCAGTGCTTGTGATTGGTCTGTTCATATTTACTATTTGTTCCTGGTTCAGTCTCAGAAGGTTGTGCCTTTCTAAGAATTTGTCCATTTCTTCCAGGTTGTCCATTTAATTGGGATAGCATTGCTTGTAGTAGTCTCTCATGATCCTTTGTATTTCTGCACTGTCAGTTGTTACTTCTCCTTTTTCATTTTTAATTCTATTGATTTGAGTCTTCTCCCTTTTTTTCTTCATAAGTCTGGCTAATGGTTTTTCAATTTTGTTTATCTTCTCAAAAAGCCAGCTTTTAGTTTTATTGATCTTTGTTCTCATTTCCTTCATTACTTTTTCATTTATTTCTGACTGGATCTTTACGATTTTTTTCCTTCTGCTAACTTTGGGGTTTTTTGTTCTTGTTTCTCTGTTTGCTTTTGGTATAAGGTTAGGTTGTTTATTTGAGGAGTTTCTTGTTTCTTAAGGTAGGATTGTATTGCTATAAACTTCCCTCTTAGAACTGCTTTTGCTGCATCCCATAGGTTTTGAGTTGTTGTGTTTTCATTGTCATTTGCTTCTAGGTATTTTTTGATTTCCTCTTTGATTTCTTCAGTGATATCTTGGTTATTAAGTAGTTTGTTGTTTGGCTTCCACGTGTTTGTATATCTTACAGATTTTTTCCTGTAATTGACATCTAGTCTCATAGTGTTGTGGTCGGAAAAGATACTTGATACAATTTCAATTTTCTTAAATTTACCAAGGCTTGATTTGTGACCCAAGATATGATCTATCCTGGAGAATGTTCCATGAGCACTTGAGAAGACTGTGTATTCTGTTGTTTTGGGATGGAATATCCCATAAATATCAATTAAGTCCATCTTGTTTAATGTATCATTTAAAGCTTGTGTTTCCTTATTTATTTTCATTTTGGATGATCTGTCCATTAGTGAAAGTGGGGTGTTAAAGTCCCCTACTATGAATGTGTTACTGTCAATTTCCCCTTTTATGGCTGTTTGTATTTGCCTTATGTATTGAGGTGCTCCTATGTTGGGTGCATAAATATTTACAATTGTTATATCTTCTTCTTGGATTGATCCCTTGATCATTATGTAGTGTTCTTCTTTGTCTCTTGTATTACTCTTTGTTTTAAGGTCTATTTTGTCTGATATGAGAATTGCTACTCCAGCTTTCTTTGATTTCCATTTGTATGGAATATCTTTTTCCATCTCCTCACTTTCAGTCTGTGTGTGTCCCTAGGTCTGAAGTGGTCCTCTTGTAGACAGCATATATATGGGTCTTGTTTTTGTATCCATTCAGCAAGTCTACGTCTTCTGGTGGGAGCATTTAATCCATTTACATTTAAGGTAATTATCAATATGTATGTTCCTAATCCCATTTTCTTAATTGTTTTAGATTTGTTATTGCAGGTATTTTACTTCTCTTGTGTTTCCTGTCTAGAGAAGTTCTTTTAGCATTTGTTGTAAAGGCTGGTTTGGTGGTGCTGAATTCTCTTAACTTTTGCTTGTCTGTAAAGCTTTTAATTTCTCCATCAAATCGGAATGACATCCTTGCTGGGTAGAGTAATCTTGGTTGTAGGCTTTTCTCTTTCATCACTTTAAATATGTCCTGCTACTCCATTCTGGCTGCAGAGTTTCTGCTGATTGATCAGCTGCTAATCTTATGGGGATTCCCTTGTATGTTATTTGCTTCTTCTCCCTTGCTGCTTTTAATATTTGTTTTTTGTATTTAATTTTTGATAGTTTGATAAATATGTGTCTTGGTGTCTTTCTCCTTGGATTTATCCTGTATGGGACTCTCTGTGCTTCCTGGACTTGATTAACTATTTCCTTTCCCATATTATGGAAGTTTTCAACTATAATCTCTTCGTATATTTTCTCAGTCCCTTTCTTTTTCTCTTCTTCTTCTGGAACCCCTATAATTTGAATGTTGGTGCGTTATTGTTGTCCCAGTGGTCTGTGAGACTGTCCTCAATTCTTTTCATTCCTTTTTCTTTATTCTGCTCTGTAGTAGTTATTTCCACTATTTCATCTTCCAGGTCACTTATCCATTCTTCTGCCTCATTCTGCTATTGATCCCTTCTAGAGAATTTTTAATTTCATTTATTGCGTTATCCATCTCTGTTTGTTTGCTCTTTACTTCTAGGTCCTTGTTAAATGTTTCTTCTATTTTCTCCATTCTATTTCCAAGATTTTGGATCATCTTTACTATCATTATTCTGAATTCTTTTTCAGGTAGACTGCCTATTTCCTCTTCATTTGTTAGATCTGGAGGGTTTTTGCCTTGCTCCTTCATCTGCTGTGTGTTTCTCTGTCTTCTCATTTGCTTAAGTTACTGTGTTTGGGGTCTCCTTTTTGTAGGCTTCAGGTTCGTAGTTTCCATTGTTTTTGGTGTCTGTCCCCAGTGGCTAAGGTTATTTCAGTGGGTCGTGTAGGCTTCCTGGTGGAGGGGACTAGGGCCTGTGTTCTGGTGGATGAGGCTGGATCTTGTGTCTCTAGTGGGCAGGTTCACGTCTGGTGGTGTGTTTTGGGATGTCTGTGGACTTATTATGATTTTAGGCAGCCTCTCTGCTAATGGGTGGGGTTGTGTTCCTGTTTTGCTAGTTGTTTGGCATAGGTTGTCCTGCACTATAGCTTGCTGGTCGTTGAGTGAAGCTGGGTGCTGGTGTTAAGATGGAGGTCTCTGGGAGATTTTCGCCGTTTGATATTATGTGGAGCTGGGAGGTCTCTTGTGGACCAGTGTCCTGAACTTGGTTCTCCCACCTCAGTTGCACAGCCCTGATGCCTGGCTGGAGCACCAAGAGCCTGTCCTCCACACGGCTCAGAATAAAAGGGAGAAAAGGAGGAAAGAAAGAAAGAAAGAAGAAGATAAAATAAAATAAAGTAAAATAAAATTATTAAAATAAAAAAATTATTATTAAGAAAAAATTCTTTTAAGTAATTTTAAAAATGGACAGACAGAACCCTAAGACAAATGGTAAAAGCAAAGCTATACAGACAATGTCACACACAGATGTATACACATACACACTCACAAAAAGGGAAAAAGGGAAAAAATATATATATTGTTGCTCCCAAAGTCCACCTCCTCAGTTTGGGATGATTCGTTGTCTATTCAGGTATTCTACAGATGCAGGGTACATCAAGTTGATTGTGGAGATTTAATCCACTCCTCCTGAGGCTGCTGGGAGAAAATTCCCTTTCTCTTCTTTTATCTCACAGCTCCTGGGTTTCAGCTTTGGATTTGGACCCGCCTCTGCCTGTAGGTCACCTGAGGGCATCTGTTCTTCGCTCAGACAGGACGGGGTTAAAGGAGCAGCTGCTTCGTGGGCTCTGGCTCACTCAGCCCTGGGGGAGAGAGGGGTATGGTTGCGGGGTGAGCCTGCAGTGGCAGGGGCTTACATGACGTTGCACCATTCTGAGGTGCACCGTGCATTCTCCCGGGGAAGTTGTTCCTGGATCACGGGACACTGGCAGTGGCGGGCTGCACAGGCTCCTGGGAGGGGTGGTGTGGATAGTGACCTGTGCTTGCACACAGGCTTCTTGGTGGCTGCAGCAGCAGCCTTAGCGTCTCATGCTCATCTCTGGTGTCCGCGCTGATAGCCATGGCTCACGCCCCTCTCTGGAGCTCCTTTATACGGCACTCTTAATCCCCTCTCTTCATGCACCAGGAAACAAAGAGGCAAGAAAACTCTTGTCTCTTCGGCACCTCCAGACTTTTTCCCAGACTCCCTCCCGGCCAGCTGCAGTGCAGTAGCCCCCTTCAGGCTGTGTTGATGCAGCCAACAACAGTCCTCTCCCTGGGATCCGACCGAAGCCAGAGCCTCAGCTCCCAGCCCCCGCCCATCCCTGCGAGTGAGCAGAGAAGCCTCTCAGGCTGGTGAGTGCTGGTTGGCACTGATCCTCTGTGCAAGAATCCCTCTGCTTTTCCCTCCGCACCCCTGTTGCTGTGCTCTCCTCTGTGGCTCCGAATCTCCCCACCCCTATGCCACCAGCAGTCTCCGCCTGCGAAGGGGTTTCTAGTGTGTGGAAACCTTTCCTCCTTCACAGCTCCCTCCCACTGGTTCAGGTCCCATCCCTATTCTTTGTCTCTGTTTCTTCTCTTTTCTTTTACCCTACCCAGGTATGTGGGGAGTTTCTTGCCTTTTGGGAGGACTGAGGTCTTCTGCCAGCATTCAGTAGGTGTTCTGTAGGGGTTGTTCCACATGTAGATGTATTTCTGATGTTTTTGTGGGGAGGAAGGTGATCTCCGCATCTTACTCTTCTGCCATCTTGAAGCTCCCCTCTGTCGCATTATTTTTTTCCTTTTTTTTTTGCGGTATGCGGGCCTCTCACTGTTGTGGCCTCTCCCGTTGCGGAGCACAGGCTCCGGACGCGCAGGCTCAGTGGCCATGGCTCATGGGCCTAGCTGCTCCATGGCATGTGAGATCTTCCTGGACCAGGGCACGAACCCGTGTCCCCTGCATCGGCAGGCAGACTCTCAACCACTTTGCCACCAGGGAAGCTCCCCGTCTGTCACATTTTAACTTGCCTTATTGCCATACCCCCTTCCTAGTTCCACAGTAGCGTGAAAACCAACAGCCTATTATCACAGTGAAACCAGAAGCCTGGCAGCCAATGGAAGGGGCAGAACAGAGTTGGAGCTCTAGTCTCTACAGGAGTAACATTTTTGTATACTATTAAAGTTAAGTAGATATTAACCTGTAATACATTGTTTTAAGGTAAGATGGAACTATAATCCCCAGGGGAAAAAAATAAGAAAATAGCCCAAAACTATAGTAAAAGTGATTACAAAGGAATTAAAATAGTACACTGAAAAATATATATTTAATATAAAAGAAGACAGTAATGGAAGACTAGATCCACAAAAACACACACAAGACACATAAGAAAAAAATTGCAAAATGACAGATGTAAATCCTACCTTATCCATATTTACATTGAATGCAAATGATTAAAACACTTCAATCAAAGGCAGAGATTACAGAATGGATAAAGAGAAACATAATGCAACTATGTGCTGTTTATAAGAGATATATTCTTTGTCCAAAAACACAAATAAGTTGAGAGTAAAGTGATGAAAAAGATACACCATACAAAGAGCAAGCAAAAGAGAGCTGGAGTGGCTATGTTAATATCAAACAAACTAGAGGAGAGAAAAATTGTTACTAAAGACAAATATTTTATAATGATAAAAAAAGAGTTAATCTATCAAGAAGATATAATTATTATAAACATATATGCACTAAAAATGATGTCCCAAAAATACATGAAGCAAAAACTGATAGAATTGAAGAAATAGACATTTCAACAATACCTGTTGGAGATTTCAATGATCCACTTGCAATTCCATATAGAACAACTAGAAAGAAGAGCAACAAGACCGTAGAAGACTTGAATAATACTATATGCCAGCTATACATCTTACAGAACACTCCATAGAGCAACAGAAGAATACAGGTTTATCTCAAGTGCACATGGAACATTCACCAGGATAGATCATAATGTTATGGTATAAAAAGTCTCAATAAATTTAAAAGTATAGAAATCATACATAGCATATTCTATAACCACAATAGAATGAAATTTACAGAAAGAACTTTGGGAAACACATAAATATGTGCAAATTAAGTAACATGGTTCCAAATAACCAATGTACCAAAGAATAAATCATAAGAGAAATGAGAAAAAATCTTTGAGATGCATGAAAAAAAAAGGACAAAACCTATAAGATATCCTCTCTGGGGTTTCTTTTACAAGGACACTAATAGCATTATTGAGGGCTCCACCCTCATGATCTAATCACCTCCCAAAGGTCCCACATGCTAAATACCATCACACTGACAGTTAGGATTTCAACATATACATTTTGAGAGGACAGAAATATTCAGTCTATAGCACAAAATGAAGTAAAGCAGTGCTTAGAGGGAAATTTTTAGCTATACAAATCTATATTAAAAAAAATAAAGAACGCAAATCAATAAACTAAATTTCCACCTTAGGAAACTGGAGAAAGAACAGCAAACTAACCCCTGCCCAACAGAGGAAGAAAATAATAAAGATTAGATAGGAAATAAATGTTATAGAGAATAGAAAAACAATAGAAAAATATCAGTAAATCCTAAAGTTGGTCCTTTACAAACACCAAAAGTATTGACAGACATTTTACTAGACAGACGAGAGAGAGAGAGAGAGAGAGAAACTAAAATTATTCGAATCCGACATGAAAGAGGGGACGTTACTACCAGTGTTACACAAATAAAAAGGATTATAAGGGAATACTATGAACAACTGTATGCCCAAAAAATACATAACTTAGATGAAATAGACAAATTCCTACAAAGACACAAACTACCAAAAACAACTGAAGAATAAATAGAAAATCTGAACAGAACTATAACAAAGTGATTGAGTTAGTAATGAAAAAAAAAACCTGGCTATGGATGGAATTTTGTCTTCTCAAAATTCATATGTTGAAGCCCTAACCTCCAGTGTAACTATATTTGGAGATAGGCTTCTTAGGAGGTAATTAAGTTCAAATGAGGTCATAAGAGAAGGGTCATAATCTGATGGGTTTGGTAACTTTATAAGAAGAGAAAGAGAGAGTGAGAACTCTCTCTCTCTCTCTCTCTCTCTCTCTCTCTCTATTTCTCATATTCCCCATAAACACACACACACACACACACACACACACACACACACACCGAGGAAAGGCCATTTGAGCACTTAGCAAGAAGGTGGCCATCTATATGCCAGGAAGAGAACTCTCACCAGAACCTCACCATGTTGGCACCCTGACCTCAGACTTCCAGTTTCCAGAAGCATAAGAAAATTAATTTCTGTTGCTTAAACCAGTCTACAGTATTTTGTCATGGCAGCCCAAGCAGATTAAGACATGAAGACATATCATAGTTAAACTTCTGAAAACTAAAGACAAAGAAAAATCTTGGTAGCAGGGGGAGAGAAATGACACCTTACCTGTAAAAGGAAAATGATTGGAATGACAACAGATTTCTCATTAGAAATCTTGGAAACCAGAATTAAGTGGGGTAACATTTTTCAAGTGTTGAAGGAAAAGTACTGGCAAACATAAATTCTATCTGCAGCAAAACTATCCTTCAGGAATGAAGGGGAAATTAAGATAGTCTCAGATTATGGAAAACTAAGAGAATATTCACCAGGAAACTTACCCTTAAAGAATTGCTAGAGACAGTTTTCTAAACAAAAAGGATATGATAAATGAAGAAATCTTGGAATATCAGGAAGGAAGATAGAAGAAATGGGAAAGTGAAAATATGGATATATATGATAGAATTTTCTTTTCCTCTTGTGTTTTCTAATGTGTGATTGATGGTTGAATTGTGTTTAATGACTGAATGTTTCATGATTTAATGATTTGGTGAGGTTCTCAATATATGTAAGGAAATATTTAAGACAAGTATAATATAAATGAGGGAGGGTAAAGAGATTTAAAGGGACTTCGTTATTATTGGTATAATGTCAACACCAAAAGTCTGTGCTAACTTAAATATATACAGTGTAATATACAGAGCAAGCACTAAAAATGTCTATACAAAAGTATACATTCAAAAACACTAAAGATAAATGGAATTCTAGAAAATATTACTTAATGATTAAGAAGCCAAGAAAAATAAAACACTATAATAAAAAACAGGGGAAGCAAACAAAATAAAAAATAAAATAAAATAGTAAAATTTAAAAAATAGTACTGAGAGACCTTCAATATGGTGGAGGAGTAAGACGTGGAGATTGCCTTTCTCCCCACAAATACATCAAAAATACATCTACACGTGGAACAACCCCTACAAAACACCTACTGAATTCTGTCAGAAGACCTCAGAAACTCTCAAGACTTCCCAGAGTCTGAGCTGGCCCCACAGAGCCAACAGCAGGTCCAGAGACCTACCTAGAAGTATCAGAGGACTTCCTGGGTAGGCAAGGATTGGCTGTGGCTCACTGTGGGGGCAAGGACACTGACAGCAGAGGTAACAGGAAAATATTATTATTATTACTACTTTTTTAAAATTTTGTTCTGTTCTTTTTTATTATGCTTTTAATTTTTTATTTACTTTTTCTTTTCTTTTTTATGCTTTTATTTTTAATATATTTTTATTTTATTTTCTTCTTATTTCTACTGGACTTTTTTGTTATATTGTTTTTTCCTTGTTTTTGTTTTTTTCTTTGTTTTGCTTTGCTTTTATCTTATTTTTAACTATATTCTATATTTTTCTATTTTTACTTTTGTTGTTTTGTATTTTTTCTTTTGTTTTCATCTTTCTTTTGTCTTTACATGTTTTTGTTGATCATTTTTGTGTGTTTGTTTTATGCTTTCTGTTTGCCTTTTTTCTAGTTTGCTTCTGCATTTGATTTGGTTTTGGTTTTATGTTTTTGTTAGTGTAGTTTTTAGTGTTAGTTTTATTTTGGGGGGTTGTTTATTGGTTTTGTTGCCCTCCTCTTTTTTGTTTTCTCTTCTTTTTTCTTTCTGTGAGTGTGTGTGTTTCTCTGTGTGATTTGTCTGTTTAGTTTTGCTTTTACCATTCGTCTTGGGGATGTGTCTGTTCGTTTTTCTTGTTGTTTCTCTTTTTTTCTTCCTTTTCTTCCATGCTGGGAGGCTTGCAGGGTCTTGGTGCTCCAGTTGGGGGTCAGCCCTGAGTCTCCAAGGTGGGAGAACTGAGTCCAGAACATTGGACCACCAGAAAACTCCCAGCCCCACAGAATATTAATTGGCAAGAGCTCTGCCAGAGGTCCCCGTCTCAACACTAAGACCCTCCTCCACCCAATGACCAACAAGTTCTAGTTCTGACACCTCACACCAAACAACTAGCAAGACAGGAAAACAACCCCACCCATTAGCAAACAGGCTGCCTAAAGCCATACTAAGCTCACAGACACCCCAAGACACACCACCGAACACAGCCCTGCCCATCAAAGGGACAAGATCCAGCTCCACCCACCAGAACACAGGAACAAGTCCCCCCCATGAGGAAGCCTACACAAGCCATTGGACCAACCTCACCCACTGGGGGCAGACACCAGAAGTAAGAGGAACTATGACTCTGACTCAAAGGAAACCCCAAACACACTAAGTTAAACAAAATGAGAAGACAGAGAAATATGCAGCAGATGAAGGAGCAGGGTAAAAACCCTCCAGACCAAACAAAGGAAGAGGAAATATGCAGTCTACCTGAAAAAGAATTCAGAGTAATGTTAGTAAAGATTGTCCAAAAATCTCAGAAACAGAATGGAGAAAATACAAGAAACATTTAACAAGAACCTAGAAGAACTAAAGAGCAAACAAACAGTGATGAACAACATAATAAATGAAATTTTAAAATACTCTAGAAGGAATCAATAGCAGAATAACTGAGGCAGAAGAACGGATAAGTGATCTGGAAGATAAATAGTGAAAATAACTTAACTTCCAAGGAGCAGAATAGGAAAAAAGAATGAAAAGAATTGAGGACAGTCTCAGAGACTCTGGGACAACATTAAACACACCAACATTCGAATTATAGGAGTCCCAGAAGAAGAGAAAAAGAAAGGGTCAGAGAAAACATTTGAAGAGATTATAGTTGAAAACTTCCTTAACATGGGAAAGGATATAGTCACTCAAGTCCAGGAAGTGCAGAGAGTCCCATACAGGATAAACCCAAGGAGAAGCACGCCAAGACACATATTAATCAAACTATCAAAAATTAAATACAGGGGATGCAGTCAAGATGGCAGACTGGAAGGATGCAGAGTTCTCATCTCCACACAACTAGGACACCTACCAGGCACTGGTGGGGGACCACAGACATCTAAGGGAACGGAAGGAACACCAGCAACTGGTTGTTTCAATTATATTTTTATTTTTCATAATATATGTTTTATCATTCTAATTTTATTTTGTTTTTTTATTCTTAGTTATTGTATACCTCCTTTTTATTCTTTTCTTTTGCTGTGCCGCATGGCTTATGGGATCTTGGTTCCCAGGCCAGGTTTTGGGCCTGAGTTCCTGTGGTGGGAGAGCTGAGTCCAAAGCACTGAAGTAACAAACAACCTCAGACCCCAGGGAATATTAATTGGAGTGAGGCCTCCCAGAGGTACTCATCACGGCACCAAGACCCGGCTCTACAAAACTGCCTGCAAACTCCAGGGCTGGACGCCTCAGGCCAAACAACCAGTATGACAGGAATACACCTCCACCCATAAAAAACAATGAGACGACAAAAATATATGTTACAGGGCTTCCCTGGTGGTGCAGTGGCTGAGAGTCTGCCTGCTGATGCAGGGGACACGGGTTTGTGCACTGATCCAGGAAGATTCCACATGCCATGGAGCGGCTAAGCCCGTGAGCCATGCCCGATGAGCCTGCATGTCCAGAGCCTGTGTTCCTCAATGGGAGAGGCCACAACAGTGAGAGGCCCGCATACAAAAGAAAAGAAGCATATATATATATGCTTATATATATATGTTATGTTATATATATATGTTATATGTTATATATATATAACATATATATATATATATATATATATATATATATATATATATATATATATATATATATATATATGTTACATACAAAGGAGTGGGGTAAAATCCTAAAAAGCAAAATAAATGAAATTAAAAAAAATTTTTTTTAAAAAGCAAAATAAATGAAGAGAAAATAGGCAGTCTACCTGAAAAGGAATTCAGAGTAAAGATAGTAAAGATGATCCAAAATCTTGGAAACAGAATGGAGAAAATACAAGAAATGTTTAACAAGGACCTAGAAGAACTAAAGAGCAAACAGTGAAGAACAACATAATAACTGAAATTAAAAATACTCTAGAAGGAATCAATAGCAGAATAACTGAGGCAGAAAAATGAATAAGTGAGCTGGAAGAGAGAATGGTGGAAATAACTGCCACAGAGCAGAATGAAGAAAAAAGAATAAAAAGAATTGAGGACAGTCTCAGAGACATCTGTAACATTAAACGTATGAAAATTCAAATTATAGATGTCCCAGAAGAAGAATAAAAAGAGAAAGTGTCTGAGAAAATATTTGAAGAGGTTATAGTCAAAAATTTCCCTAACCTGGGAAAGAAGATAGCCACCCAAGTCCAGGAAGTGCAGAGAGTCCCATACAGCATAAACCTTAGGAGAAACACACAAAGACACACATTAATCAGACTAACAAAAATTAAAATCAATGGAAAAATATTAAAAGCAGCAAGAGAAAAGCAACAAATAACATACAAGGGAATCCCCATAAGGTCATCAGCTGATTTCTCAGCAGAATTCTGCAGGCCAGAAGGCAGTGGCAGGATATATTTAACATGATGAAAGGGAAAAACCTACAACAAAAATCAGTATACCCAGCAAGGATCTCAATCAGATTCGACTGAGAAATCAAAAGCTCTACAGAAAAGCAAAAGCTAAGACAATTCAGCACCAACAAACCACCTTGAATGTAAATGAGTTAAGTGCTCCAAGCAAAAGACGCAGACTGGCTGAATGGATACAAAAACAAGACCCATATATACGTTGTGTGCAAGAAACCCACTTCAAACCTAGGGACCCATAGAGACTGAAAATGAGGGGATGGAAATAGATATTTCATGCAAATGGAAATCACAAGAAAGCTGGAGTAGCAATACTCATATTGCAGAAAATAGACTTTAAAATAAAGACGGTTACAAGAGACAAGGAAGGACACTACATAATGATCAAGGCATCAATCCAAAAAGAAAACATAACAATGATAAATATTTATGTACCCAACATAGGAGCACCTCAATACATAAGGCAAATGCTAACGACAATAAAAGGGGAAATTGACAGTAACACAATAGTAAAGGGGGATTTTAACACCCCACTTACACAAATGGACAGATCATTCAGACAGAAAATAAATAAACCCAAGCTTTAAATGACACAATAGACAAGACAGACTTAACTGACATTTATAGGACATTCCATCCAAAAACATCAGACTATATTTTCTCTCAAGTGCACATGGAACATTCTCCAGGACAGATCACAGCTTTGGTCACATATCAAGTCTTGGTAAATTTAAGAAAATTGAAATCATATCAAGCATCTTTTCTGACCACAATGCTATGAGACTAGATATCAATTACAGGAAAAAAAACTACAAACACATGGAGGCTAAATGATATGCTACTAAATAACCAAGAGATCACTGAAGAAATCAAAGAGGAAATCAAAAAAATACCTAGAGAAAAATACCAATGAAAACACGACGAGCCAAAACCTATGGGGTGCAGCAAAAGCAGTTTTATAAGGTATGTTAATAGCAATACAATTCTACTGAAAGAAACAAGAAAAATCTAAAATAAACAATCTAAACTTCTTTCCCTAGGAACTAGAGAAAGAAGAAAAAACTCAAATTTAGTACAAGGAAAGAAATCATAAAGATCAGAGAAGAAATAAATGAAATAGAAACAAAGAAAACAATAGAAGGATCAATAAAACTAAAACTGGTTCTTTGAGAAGATGAAGAAAATTGATAAACCTTTAGCCAGACTCGTCAAGAAAAAGGGGGGGGGACTCAAATCAATAAAATTCCAAATGAAAAAGGAGAAATTAAAACTGACACTGCAGAAATACAAAACATCATAAGACACTACTACAATCAACTATATGCCAATAAAATGGACAACATGGAAGAAATGGGTAAATTCTTAGAAGTGTATGACCTTCCAAGACTGAACCAGGAAGAAATAGAAAATACAAACAGATGAATCATAGGTAATGAAATTGGAAGTGTGATTTAAAATCTTCCAAAAAACAAAAGTGCAGGACCAGATGACTTCACAGGTGAATTCTAGCAAACATTTAGAGAAGAGCTAACACCCATCCTTCTCAAACTGTTCCAAAAAATTGCAAAGGAAGGACACTTCCAAACTCTTTCTCTGAGGCCACCATCACGCAGATACCAAAATCAGACAAAGGTATTACAAAAAAAAGAAAAAAAACAGACCAATATCACTGATGAATATAGATGCAAAAATCTTCAACAAAATACTAGCAAACAGAACCCAACAACACATTAAAAGGATCATACACAATAATCAAATGGGATTTATCCCAGGGATGCAAGGATTCTTCAATATACACTAATCAATCAATGTGATACACTATATTAAAAAATTGAAGAATAAAATCCATATGATCATCTCAATAGTTGCATAAAAACTTTTGACAAAATTAAACACCCATTTATGATAAAAAGTCTCCAGAATGTGGGCATAGAGGGAATCAACCTCAACATAATAAAGGCCATGTATGACATACCCACAGCAAACATCATTCTCAATGTTGAAAAACTGAAAGCATTTCCTCTAAGATCAGGAACAGGACAAGGATGTCCACTCTCACCACTACTATTCAACATAGTTTTGGAAGTCCTAGCCATGCAGTCAGAGCAAAAAAAGAAATAAAAGGAATATAAATTGGAAAAGAAGAAGTAAAACTGTCACTGTTTGCAGACGACATGATATTACACATAGAAAATCCTTAAGATGTCACCAGAAAAGTATTAGCGCTAATCAATGAATTTGGTGACGTTGCAGGATACAAAATTAATGCACAGAAATCTCTTGCATGCCTATACACTAACAACAGAAGATCAGAAAGAGAAATTAAGGAAACAATCCCATTCACCATTGCAACAAAGAGAATAAAAATCCAAGGAATAAACCTACCTAAGGAGGTAAAATAGCTGTACTCAGAAAACTATAAGATACTGATGAAAGAAATCAAAGATGACACAAACAGATGGAGAGATATACCATGTTCTTGGATTGGAAGAATAAACATGTGAAAATAACTCTACTACCCAAAGCAATCTACAGATTCAATGCAATCCGTATCAAATTACCAATGGCATTTTTCACAGAACTAGAACCAAAAAAATCTTAAAATTTGTATGGAGACATAAAAGACCCCAAATAGCCAAAGCAATCTTGAGGGGAAATAAATGGAGTTGGATGAATCAGATTACCTGACTTCAGACTATACTACAAAGCTACAGTAATAAAGACAGTATGGTACTAGCACAAGAACAGAAATATAGATCTATGGAATAGGATAGAAAGCCCAGACATAAACCCACACACCTATGGTCAACTAATCTATGACAAAGGAGGCAAGGATATACAATGGAGAAAAGACACTCTCTTCAATAAGTGGTGCCAGGAAAACTGGACAGCTACATGGAAAAGAATGAAATTAGAACACTCCCTAACACCATACACAAAAATAAACTCAAAATGGATTAAAGACCTAAATGTAAGACCAAATACTATAAAACTCTTTGAGGGAAACACAGGAAGAACACTCTTTCATGTAAATCACAGCAAGATCTTTTTTGACCCACCTCCTAGAGTAATGGAAATAAAAACAAAAATAAATAAATGGGACCTAATGAAACTTTTACACAGCAAAGGAAACTATAAACAAAATGAAAAGACAACCCTCAGAATGGGAGAAAATATTTGCAAATTAATCAATGGACAAAGAATTAATCTGCAAAATATATAAACAGCTCATGCAGCTGAATATTAAAAAGAGAAACAACAGAATCAAAAAATGGGCAAAAGACCTAAATAGACATTTCTCCAAAGAAGACATACAGTTGGCCAAGAGGAACATGAAAATCTACTCAACATCACTAATTATTAGAGGAATGCAAGTCAAAACTACAATGAGGTATCACCCCACATTGGTTAGAATGGGCATCATCAGAAAATCTACGAACAGCAAATGCTGGAGAGGGCGTGGAGAAAAGGGAACCCTCTTGCACTGTTGGTGGGAATGTAAATTGTTACAGCCACTATGGAGAACAGTATGGAGGTTCCTTAAAAAACTACAAATAGAACTACCATAGGACCCAGCAATCCCACTACTGGGCATATACCCTTAGAAAACCATAATTCAAAAAGAGTCATGTACCAATATGTTCATTGCAGCTGTATTTACAATAATCAGGACGTGGAAGCAACCTAAGTGTCCATCAACAGATGAATGGATAAAGAAGATGTGGCACATATATACAATGGAATATTACTCAGCCATAAAAAGAAAGGAAATTGAGTTATTTGTAGTGAGGTGGATGGACCTAGAGTCTGTCATACAGAGTGAAGTAAGTCAGAAAGAGAAAAACAAATACCGTATGCTAACACATATATATGGAATCTAAGGAAAAAAAAAACTGGTAATGAAGAACTTAGGGGTAAGACAGGAATAATGACCCATACCTACTAGAGAATGGACTTGAGGATATGGAGAGGGGGAAGTGTAAGCTGTGACAAAGTGAGAGAGTGGCATGGACATATATACACTACCAAATGTAAAATAGATAGCTAGTGGGAAGTAGCTGCATAGCACAGGGAGATCAGCTCGGTGGTTTGTGGCCACCTAGAGGGGTAGGATAGGGAGGGTGGGAGGGAGGGAGATGCAAGAGGGAAGAGATATGGGAACATATGTATATGTATAACTGATTCACTTTGTTATAAAGTAGAAACTAACACACCATTGTAAAGCAATTATACTCCAATAAAGACGTTTAAAAAAACTTTAATCTTTGAAAAGAAAAAAAAAAGATGTGGTCCATATATACAACGGAATATTACTCAGCCATAAAAAGGAACGAAATTGGGTCATTTGTAGAGGCTTGGGTGGACCTAGAGAGTGTCATACAGAGTGAAGTAAGTCAAAAAGGGAAAAACAAATATCATATATTAATGCATACATGTGGAATCTAGAAAAACGGTACAGATGAACCAGTTTGCTAGGCAACAATAGAGACATAGATGTAGAGAACAAACGTATGGACACTGAGGGGGGAAAGGGGGAGAGGGATGAATTGGGAGATTGGGATTGACATATATACACTAATGTGTATGAAATAAATAACTAATGAGGTCCTGCTATATAGCACACAGGGAACTCAACTTCACTGTACAGTAGAAACTAAAACAACATTGTAAAACAACTATACCCCAATTTAAAAATATAAAAATAAAAAAATAAATGAATAATATAAAAAATAATACTAAGCCCTAACATATCACTAATTGCATTGAATGTAACTGTTGTAAATACCCCAACTAAAAGACAGAGATTGGCAGAGTGAATTATATATGATTCAACATTATGGTGCCTACAGGAAACTCACTTCAGGTACAATCCATAGGTATGTTGAATGTGAATTGATGGGAAAAGATATACTATGGAAACAACTGAAAGGAAGCAGGAGTGACTATATTAATTAAAGATAAATTAAGGACCTACTATATAGCACAAGGAGCTATACTCAATATTTTATAATAACCGGTAAGGGAAAAGAATTTGTAAAAGAATATGTATATGTATAACTGAATCACTGTTCTGTACACCTGAAATGAATACAGCATTGTAAATCAACTCTACTTCAATAAAAAAAGATAAAGTAGACTTGAGCACAATAAAATTACTAGAGATAGAGAGCAACATTACATATGATGAAAGGGTTGATTCACTAAGAAGATATAACAATCCTAAATGTGTATGCACCAAACAACAGAGCTGAAAAACATTTAAAACATTCAAAGTAAAAAAGTCATTAACAGACTGATGACAGGAAAATCTCCACTCACTTAGAAACTGAAAAACACCCTTCTAAATAGTCAATCGGTCAAAGAGTATGTCTCAAAGGAAATAAATATATTTTGAACCGAATAAAAATGAAAATACAGCACTAAAGTTTGTGGGACCCAACTAAGTCAGTCTTGGAAAATTCATAACACTTAATGTTTATATTAGAAAAGAGGAAAAGTCTCACATAAATCTACACTAATCTACACTATTCCTTCAAGAAATTAGAAGTGAAAAATAATTCCAAAGCAGAGCAAAGTAAGGAAATAATAAAGAGTATAAATCAATGAAAGTGAAAACAGAAAAACAATAGGGAAAATTAATAAAACCAAGAGCTGATTTTTTAAAATGTCCAATAAAATTACCAATCCTTTGGCAAGACTGACAAAGAAAAAAGAAAGAGAAAACAAATTACCAGTATCAGGAATGAAACAGAGGGTATTACTACAAACCCTGTGGGCATCAAAAGGATTATAAAAGAATACTACAAACAACTCTACACACATCAATTTGACAACTTAGGTGAAATTGACCACGTTCTTGGAAAAGAAATTACTCCAACTCAACTAATATGAAACAGATAATTTGAATCACTCTATAACTATTAAAGTAACTGAATTCATAATTTTAAAATTCCCCAAAATAAAATATTCAAGCCTAGATTAACTTGAGAATTATACCAAGCATTTAAAGAATTAACAATTCTACACAACATCTTCCAGTAAATAGAAGAATTAACAATTCTACACAACATCTTCCAGTAAATAGAAAACACTTCTTAACTCATTTTATGAGGGCAGTATTACCCTGAATACAAAACCAGACAAAGTACAAAAAAAGAAAACTATCGACCAATATTTCTCATAAATACAGACACAAAAATCCTTAATAACATATTAGCAAATAGAATTCAGCAATATATAAAAGAGATTATGCACCATGACTATGTGAGGTTTAATTAAGGACCACAGGGATACAAGACTGGTTCAATATTTGAAAATCAAATAATTTAATCCACCTTTTAACAGGCTAAAGAAGAAAAATCACAGGATCACAACAGTTGATGCATAAAAATCATTTAACAAAATTCAACATCTATTCATGATTTTTTTTAAAAAAAGCTCTCAGAAAAATAGGAATAGAGGGCAACTTCCTCAATTTGATACAGATCATCTACAAAAAACCTATAGCTAACATTATACTTAATGATGAGAGCTTAAATGTTATCCTTCTAAGACCAGGGAAACTCTTACCACTTATTCAACATAGTTCTAGAAGTCCTAGCATTAAGGCAAGAAAGAAATAAAAGGCATATGGATTACAAAGGAGAAATTAAACTGCCTCTATTTTCAGATGGCATGATTGTCTACACAGAAAATCTCAAGGTATCTAAAAAATAATCCTAGAACTAATGAGTGAGTTCAGCATGGTCATAGGACATAAGATAAACATAAAAATCAGTTATGCATCTATATACTAGCAATGAACATGTGGAATCCAAAACCAAAAAATACAATACCATTTACAATTACTCAAATATGAAATACATAAGTGTAAATCCAACAATGCGTGCCTTTTGTATAAGGCTTTTTTTTCCCCATTCATCGTATTTTACAGATTTATCCATTGTTACATGCATAATTTTATTCCATTTTGTTGCTGAATAGTGTGTTATTGTATATCACAGTTTGTTTATCAGTTCTCATGTTACAGACATCCGGATTATTTCCAGATTGGAGCTATATGAATAAAGCTGATGTGAGTATTCATGTTCATGTCATTGTGTGGATATATATTTAAATTCTTCTTGAGTATATACTTAGACGTGGAATTGCTGTGTCATAGGGAATGCATATGTTTAACTCTAAAAGAACTGCCAAACTGTGTTTAAAGTGGTTGTATCATTTTCACTACCCGTTTATAAGATTTACAGTTGCTCTGCATCCTTCAAAAGATTTGGTATTGCAGTGTTTTTAATATTAACTATTCTGGATGGTATGTAAAAGTATCTCATTGGATTTTTTCTAACTGAGATATAATTGACATAATATAAAATTCACAATTTTAAAGTTTGTACTTCAGTGATTTTTAGTATATTCATTATGTGCAACTACCATCACCACCATATATACACGGAACATTTCTTTTACCCCATACGTATTAGCAACTAGTCCCAATTACCCCTCCCTACATCCCTTGGAAACCATTAACCTATGCTCTGTCTCTATGGATTTGCCTATTCTGAACACTTCATATGAATGGATCACATAATATGTGGCCTTTTTATCTGGCTTCATTTACTTGGCATAATGTTTTCAAGGTTCATCCATGTTGTAGCATGTAACAATACTTCATTTCTTTTTACGGATGAATAACATTCCATTATATGGATTTACCACATTTTGTTTATTCATTCATCGGTTCATGGACTTTTCAATTGTTTCCACTTTTTGGCAGTTATTAATATTGCTGTTATGAACATTTGAGTAAGTTTTTTGTTTGAACATATGTTTTAAATTCTCTTCATATATATCTAGGCATGGAATTGTTGGGTCATGATGTAATTCTGTGTTTAACTTTGAGGAATTGTCAAACTGTTTTACACAGTGACTACACTATTTTACATTCTTTCCAGCAATGTATGAGGGCTCCAATTTCTCAGCATCTTTTCCAACGCTTGTTATTGTCTTTATTTTTGATAATAGCTATCCTAATAGATGTGAAGTGGTATCACATTGTGGTTTTTATTTGCATTTCCCTAATGGCTAATGATGTCAAGCATTTTTTAAATGTGCTTACTGGTCACTTACATATCTTCTTTGGAGAAATATCTATTCAAATCCTTTACTCATTTTTATATTGGGTTATTTGTCTTCTTGTTTATTGTTGAGTTGTAAGTTTTCTTTATATATTTTGGTCACTTGATACTGATATATAATTTGCAAGTATTTCCTCCCATTCTGTGGGTTGTCTTTTCACTTCCTTGATAGTTTGCTTTGGCACACAAGTTTTTAATATTGATGAAGTCTAATTTATCTATTTTTTCTTTGATTGCTTTTACTTTGGGAGGCATATCTAAGAAAGAGTTGCCTAACTCAAATTGACTCAGATTTGTACCTATGTTTTTTTCTAAGAGTTTTATAAGCTTTAAATATTACATTTAGGTCTTTGATACATCAAAGGTTAAATTTTGGTTAAATTTAAAATAGGTTAAATTTTGTATAGGGCATGAAGTAGGGATCCAAATTCATTCTTTTAAATCTGGATATCCATTTGTGTCAGCATCATTTGTTGAAAATACTATTCTTTCCCACTGATTGATCTTGGCACTCATAAAAAATCAAAATTTATATATTAAAGTCCTAAGCCCCAGTACCTCAGAATGTGACTACATTTGGGTTTTTAAAGAAGTGATTATGTTAAAATGAGGTCTTAATGTGGGCCTTAAGCCAATATGACTGGTGTCCTTATAAGAAGAGATTTGGATACGGACATACAGAGAGAGAAGACCATGTGATGACATAAGTTGGAGGTGGCCATCTACAAGCCAAGGAGAGCAGCCTCAGAAGAACTCAATCCTGACAACACCTTTATTTCAGACTCCAAGCATCCAGAATCATGAGAAAATAAACTTTGGTTGTTCAATCCATGCTTTCTCTGATACTTTATTATGGCAAACTAACACAAGTATAAATATATAGATTTATTTATGGACTTTCAACTCTATTCTATCAGTCTATATATCTTTCCTTATTCCCGTACCACACTGTCTTGCTTACTACAACTGTGTAGTAAGTTTTGAAACTGGCAAGTCAGAGTCCCCCAACTTTGTCCTTCGTTTTCAAGATTGTTTGTCTATTTGGAATCCTTTGCTATTCCATAAAAATTTTAGTTTTTACAATATTCTATTATATGTATATACAACATTTTCTCTATCTATTCATTTGTCAATGGAGACTCAGGTTGTTTCCACTCTTTAGCTATTGTGAATAATGCTTCAATGAACATGGAAGAACAAATATATCTACAAGATCTTGTTTTCATGTCTTTTGGACAAATACCCAGAAGTAGGATTGCTGGATCATCTGCTAGTTCTATTTTTATTTTCTTGAGAAACCTCCAGACTGTTTTTCATAGCAGCTGCACCATTCTACATCCTCACCAATCAATTTCTCCATGTCCTCACCAACACTCATTGTTTTCTGTTTCTGTTTCTTTTTTAATATAATGGTCATCCTAACAAGTGTGAGGTGATATCTTGTGGTTTTAATTTGCATTTCCCTGAGGATTATTGATATTGAATATTTTTTCATATAACTGTTGTCCATTTGTATATTTTCTTTGGATAAATGTCTATTTAAGACCTTTGGCCACTTTTCAATTGGGTTATTTGTTTCTCTACTATTGAGTTGTAGGAGTTCTTTATGTATTTCAGATACTAACCTCCCATCAGATATATAATTTGCAAATATTTTTTCTCATTTCATGGATTGCCACTCTGTTAATTATTTTCTTTGCTGTGCAGAAGCTTTTTAGTTTCATGCACTCCACCTGTCTTATTTTTGCTTTTGTTGCCTGTGCTTTTGATGCCATATCCAAAAAATAATTGCTAAGACCAATGCTACAGAGCTTTTCCCCTTTGTTTCAGAATTTTACAGTTTCAGGACTTATGTTTAAGTCTTTAACCCATTTTGAGATGTGTCTTAGTGCATTTGGGCTGCTATACCAAAATACTACAGGCTGGGTGGCTTATAAGAAACAGAAATTTATTTCTCACAGTTTTAGAGACTAGAAGTCCAAGATCATGGTGCCAGCATGGTGGGATGAGGGCCTCTTCTGGGTTTCAGACTTCTTGTTGTATCCTTACATGGTGGAAGAGGGCAAGGGAGCCCTCTCAGGCCTCCTTTGTAAGGACATTAATCCTATTCCTGAGGATTCCACACTCACGACCTGAGCACTTCCCAAGGTCCAGCTTCCTAATACCATCACAATGGCTATTAGAATTTCAACATATGAATTTTGAGGGGAAACATTCAGTTCATAACATTCTGTCCCTGTTCCCCATCCCCAAAATTCATGTCCTTATCACATGCCATCAATTCAAAAATCTAAATCCAAAGTCTCATCTAAAGCATCTACATGAGATATGGGTGAGATTCAAGGTAAAATTCATTCTGGGGGAAATTCCTATTCAGCTGTGAACCTATGAAATCAAACAAGTTATGTGCTTCCAAAATACAATGATGAGACAGGCATATGATAGACATTTCCATTCTAAAAGGGAGACATAGGAAAGAAGAAAAGAGAAACAGGTTCAAAGCAAGTCCAAAACCGTAAGGACCACTCAGGCAAACGTACCTTCTGGACACACTTGAGCAGTGGTCCACCACAGTTTTTAGCAGCCCTTTGCCTACAGCTTTGCTGGGCACAATTCACTCTGCAGCTCTAATGTGTTGGAGTCACATGCCTGCCACTCTCCCATGCTAGAATCACACACACACACAGGTCACCTACCAGTCTGCAGTTGTAGGTATAGCCTAGCCCTAGAGTTCCATTAGGAATTGCCTTAGCAGAGTATGTTTGCAGTAGCCCTCTGACTGGGTCATGCACCTGTGGCTCCAGATGGCTCCATCCTTCAAAATCTAGGTGGAGGTAACCATGATCCAATAGCTTACGCACTCTGTGCACTGGCAGAGATAACACCTCACCTATGAAGCCAAGTTATACCATCTACCTCCAAATGGGTAGATAATTTTAGGACAGGAATGGGAGGAGCAGAGTCGTGAAATCATTCTGCCCGCAGGCCCTTTCACTATGGGCCTATGATGGGAGAGGCAGCACCAGTGGCCTCTGAAATGCCTTTGGGGTTATTTTTCTGTCTTAGACAACAGTAGATCCTAATTTCTGTTTAGATGTCTGACTAATCTCCCCATTTTCTTGATGAATAGCACCTGGCTTGCATTGATATGCTGATGCGTACTAATCTTATCAAATTTGGCCACAACCTTTGTGCTCTCTCTTGACAAGCTTTCTAATTCCTTTCAACATGAATAGGGAGATCAGTCTGGGAAGAACCAGCATCTTAATAATATTGAGTCTTCCAATCCGTAAATGTGGTATATATCTCCATTTATTCAGGTCTTCTTTAAGTTTTCTTAGCCATGCCTTGTAGTTTTCAGCGTAGAGATCTTGTATGTCTCTCGTTAAATTTATTCCTAAGGATTTTATGTTTTTGATACTATTGTATACAAAATGGTTTTGTATTTAATTTTCAAATTTTATACAAGTAGTATATAAAAACACATTTGATGTTCTTACATTAACCTTGTATCCTCCAAACTTGCTAAATTTGCTTAATAAGTCTAGTAGTTCTTCTGTAGATTCCTTAGGATTTTCCATGGAAACAATTATGTAATCTGCAGATTAAAACAGCTTAATTTCTTTCTTTATAATATTTGTTCCCTTTATTTTTCCTGCACTATTGCACTATCTAGGATCTCTAGTGAAATTTTTAAAGGTAGTGGTAGAGTGGCATTGTTGCTTTGTTCCCAGTACTAGAGGGAAGCATTGACTAGTTTTGTTTTCCCTATTAAGTTTTTGTTTTCACTACTATCATGTTCATTGTAGATTTTTCATAAATGCCCTTTACCAGCTTGAGGAAGTTCCTTCTATTGGTAATTTGCAAGAGATTTTTTATCATTGGTGGATAGTGAATTTTGTAAAACATTTTATCTACATTTATTGAAATGCTCATGTGCTTTTTCTCCTTTATTCTGTTAATATGGTGAACAAGATTGGTTGATTTTCTAATGTTCAGCCAATGTTGTATTCCTGTGATAAACTCTACTTTGTCACAATGCAAATCCTTCTAATATATTGCTGAATTTGATTTGCTAGTACCGCTTTTTTTACAAATGACCAAAACTTTTATGTTAACAGTACACTGAAAAGTTTATATTTACTTCCATATGTTTTGTGAGGAAAATCTCTACTTCTATTTCTATATAGGTGCTCCAAAGAAAACTTACAATTTTGTTAGGTAAAGATGTTTCTATCTTCAAGCTGTATAACGGTTCTAGGCATTTAGACAGAAAAAGAAATTTAAGTAACCTGAGAAACGACCTTTGTGAAAGTCCTGGATCCATTACTTCAACTTTAAACCATCTTTCACCATTATTCACACACTGCCTATGAAGATGAGTCAAATCTCAAACGACCTAATTCCTCCCCCCACTACTCACCAGTCACAACTTTAGAAATCACTGTGGAAATTTAATCTTTAAAATGTAATAAATGAACCTCAACAGTGCTTTTCCTTCTCCTCTTCCCTTTGAAAGCATCGAGAAACCTCATGTTATTATAGACCAAACTCTACTGCCAGCAGTGGATGCCAAGGGGTCACAGAAGCAATGCAGAGGTTTAAGATGTTCTTGGACAAAGTAGTTACTTCTTTCCTTTCAGTTCATCTTTTACCTTCCATAGGACCAGTTCCATGCAGGCAGTTGCATTTTCACTTCAATTGTGACCATCATCCTGAATGATTCTCCGCAGGTAGTCAGCCACTAGACTCTTAAGGGATCTTTTGTGACGTAAACCTAGCCAATGAGAAAACATAACTGTCATGTCCACAACTGAAGTATGAATTAACTTAAGTGCATAGAGACTATGTTCAAAACTATGTCCAATTAGTACAGTGTCAGCACTGAACAGGTTCAACAAGATGGCTTGCACATCATGGATTGAGGTTTTTGTGTTCTTCAAGTCATCTTCAACCACACCAGAGAACCTAGTGTTATAGTCAATGACTTCATCTGGTTTCACAAATGTATCATAGACCACCTGGAGGATCAACCACTGTCACTCGAGTAAGTTCCAAACCTTTGACTGTATAGCACATCTCATAATTCACAGCAAATACACTGTGATACCTGTCGGGGTGTGGGAACTTAACAAAAGTCTTCACAAAGTCCTCTAGGTTTTCTTTTTGATCATGAACGTGAAACTTGGCAACCTGGCACATGGGGGATCCAAGGACACCTTCAAAACAGCTGTACTGCCTTTCTAAGCCACCAAGAACTTTATGACTCAACACTTGGCCAAAGTGATAATGACATTTTTCTACCCTGCTGTGTTTGCCTGTGGAAGTCACGCCATAGATCTTCCCACATCGACAGCACATTCATACTAATATTCTTAGAAGGATCATTTACAAGAATTTTTTGTCATGCCTGAGTTTAAAAGAACACTTCCTGGCTTGTCAGGGTTGGGTTGGGGGTAGTTGTTTCCATGTAACTGTTCTTCAGTTAGAAGGTAGTCTTTAAGATGTCTGTAGAGAATAATTCCTGTGAGCACATTTTTCTTTTCATTCTTTTTCAATCCAGTTGTCTTTTTGTCGTTACTGCTTCCAGACACATCTTGGCCTCTCAGCTTCTTAAGAATATTTATTGCTATGTTCACATATATATTTTGACTGCCACAGTGTTTGTAAGTGGCCTTTTCTCCTATTTTAGCCTTGTTAAAAGCCTCATCCTCCGTTTTATAAAATCTCAAATACTTCTCAAAAAGGGAGGTGGACAGAGCATTATCTTACTTCATCAGGTACTTTGGACAAGGATTCTGATGTTCCTAAAGCCTGCTTTGGATGAGCCAAGTTATATTTCAACATCTTTACAGGAAAAGAAGCAATACTTTTCACAGGAAAGTGTGATCTATTTGGCCTTGCAGTTGGATTTTCCTTTGAAGAACTATATCCACATGAAGGCTGTTTGATGTACATGAATTTTCTCCTGAGGCTTTCCTTTGGATCTGTGAGGCTGGACATGCAAATGTACTTTTCTTCTCTCCTGAAGTGGCAGCAACAAAAGCCTGATCACCTTTAATGGCAGCCATTATCTGCACTGACTGTTGCTGGGCTTGAAGGATTCCAGTGTGACTAATTAGTGGTGGGACTGGTCCCCTGAATGGGCCAGTGATATCTCTACTGATTGGAACATCAAACTTGGCAGTGTGTGCCATTCCTCTTTTTCGTCCAGAAATTTTCTGGTAATACAGCATATCTAATTCTATTTCATTTCCTGAAACCTACTTAGCAGTCTCTCCCTTATGAGCTTTGCTTCATGTGAACTCACTGAAAATTCGAAGACATTCCTTCATAGTGTCATCAGAATCAGAGGGAGTGTCATTTTCAGTACATTCTATTTCAAAATCAAATTCAACTAATCTGCTGTCTTCAAAAGTAGTGAAGCCCTTACTATCATCTTGTATTCTCAAAACTTTGCCTTTCACACAGTTAGCTTGGTGAATATCACCATTCAGTTTCTTCTTTCTGAGTATCAATTGTTTTTACACATCTTGTGCTCTTTGGATAACTTTCATTATGACTTTCCTTCTGTATTTCTTTGTCATTAAGAGGTGCATAAGATATACTTTCTTCTGAAATACAGACATACTTTTTCTCACTACCAAAGCTTCCCATCTTAGAAATGTGGTTTTTAACAGCACACAAGTTTTGTTACCTTTAATACCTTAATCATTCTTTTGGGAGCAGGCTATTTTCAGGAAAACCTTGTCTCACATTTGTGTCACTCAAGGAGGCCACAGTGTTTTGCAATAGCTCTTCAAGTGCTAAAGTAAACCTGGAGAGCCTCTTCTGCTTTTCTTCAACTTCAGTCTTGATTGACTCCATTTCTTCATTGATACTTTCCAATTCTTCCATAGTTGTGCCCATGAATTCAACATGGCTCCTCTGCACCCCAAGCACCTCCAAGCTGCTGCAGCCACCTGCCTCACTCAGTTCCCACCACATTTCCCAGTGTCTGAACTGGCAGTACAAACGCTAGCACCAATGCCCGTGGCTGTCATAAGGACATGGAAAATGGCAAAAGTAACACTTGGAGGGTAGCATGGGCCATTGCTCAAGGCCACCTCCTCTGGCTCTGAAATTGTGCACACTGATGGCAAAACCAGGTGAAGGTGAAAACCTGCCCTGCTGATTTTCTAGTACTTTAAGTATTTTTGCATCTATGATCATGAGTGAGATACACATCTAATTTTCTTGCAATAATTTTACCTGATTTTGGTATTAGGGTTATGCAATCTCATAAAACAATTAAAGAGTTGTTCCTCCCTCCCCTATTCTCTGAAAGAGTTTGTGTAATATTGGTGTTATTTCTTTCTGAAATGTTTGAAAAAATTCAAAATCATCTAGACTTGTAGTTTGCTTTCTGAGATAAATGTTGATCTTTTTTTCATTCAATTTATTCTGAATTGACAATACCTTTCAATTTAAATATTATTCATGTATTTCTTCATTTCTGAGAAATTCTCTTCTTTTTAAAAGTTATTGCTTCACATCCATTTTATCTATCTTCATTTTTAGGAATCGCTATTTTAAAAAGTTTGAACCCATAGGAGCACCTCAATACATAAGGCAACTGCTAACAGCTATAAAAGAAGAAATCAACAGTAATACAATAATAGTGGGACACTTTAACAACTCATTTACACCAATGGACAGATCATCCAAACAGAAAATTAATAAGGAAACACGAGCTTTAAATGATACAATAGACCAGATAGATTTAATTGATATTTGTAGGACATTCCATCCAAAAACAGCAGAATACACTTTCTTCTCAAGTGTGCATGGAACATTCTCCAGGATAGATAACATCTTGGGTCACAAATCAAGCCTCAGTAAATTTAAGAAAATTGAAATCATATCAAGAATCTTTTCTGACCACAACGCTATGAGATTAGAAATCAATTACAAGGGAAAAAAAACAACACACAAACACATGGATGCTAAACAATACGTTACTAAATAACCAAGAGATCACTGAAGAAACCAAAGAGGAAATCAAAAAATACCTAGAGACAAATGACAATGAAAACACGATGATCCAAAACCTGTGAGATGGAGCAAAAGCAGTTCTAAGAGGGAAATATATAGCAATAAAAGCCTACCTCAAGAACCAAGAAAAATCTTAAATAAACAATCTAACCTAACACCTAAAGGAGCTAGAGGAAGAAGAACAAACAAAATCCAAAGTTAGTAGAAGGAAAGAAATCATAAAGATCAGAGCAGAAATAAATGAAATAGAAACAAAGAAAACAATAGCAAAGATCAATAAAATTAAAAGCTGGTTCTTTGAGAAGATAAACAAAATTGATAAACCATTAGCCAGACTCGTCAAGAAAAAGAGGGAGAGGACCCAAATAAATAAAATTAGAAATGAAAATGGAGAAGTTACAACAGACACCACAGAGATACAAAGCATCCTAATAGACCACTACAAGCAACTCTATGCCAATAAAATGGACAACCTGGAAGAAACGGACAAGTTCTGAGAAAGGTATAACCTCCGAAGTCTGAACCAGGAAGAAATAGAAAATATGAACAGACCAATCACAAGTACTGAAATTGAAATGTGATTTAAAATCTTCCAACAGGGCTTCCCTGGTGGTGCAGTGGTTGAGAGTCCGCCTGCCGATGCAGGGGACACGGGTTCATGCCCTGGTCCGGGAAGATCCCACATGCTGCGGAGCAGCTGGGCCCATGACCCATGGCCACTGAGCCTGCGCGTCCGGAGCCTGTGCTCTGCAACGGGAGAGGCCACAAGAGTGAGAGACCCACGTACCGCAAAAAAAAAAATCTTCCAACAAACAAAAATCCAGGACCAGATGGCTTCACCGGTCAATTCTATCAAACATTTAGAGAAGAGCTAACACCCATCCTTCTCAAACTCTTCAAAAAAATTGCAGGGGAAGGAAAACTCCCAAACTCATTCTATGACCTCACAATCACCCTGATACCAAAACCAGACAAAGATACTACAAAAAAAGAAAATTACAGACCAACATCACTGATGAATATAGTTGCAAAAATCCACAACAAAATACTAGCAAACAGAATCCAACAACACATTAAAAGGATCATACACCATGATCAAGTGGGATTTATCCCAGGGATGCAGGTATTCTTCAATATACACAAATCAATCAATGTGATACACCGCATTAACAAACTGAACAATAAAACCCATATGATCATCTCAATACATGCAGAAAAAGCTTTTGACAAAATTCAACACCCATTTATAATTAAAAAATTCTCCAGAAAGTGGGGATAGAGGGAACCTACCTCAACATAATAAAGGCCATATACGACAAACCCACGTCAAACATCATTCTCATTGATGAAAAACTGAAACATTCCTCTAAGACCAAGAAGAAGACAAGGATGTCCACTCTCACCACTCTTATTCAACATAGATTTGGAAGTCCTAGCCATGGCAATCAGAGAAGAAAAAGAAAGAAAGGGGGGGAGGAGCTTCAAGATGGCAGAAGAGTAAGACACGGAGATCACCTACCTCTCCACAAATACATCAGAAAAACATCTACATGTGGAACAGCTCCTACAGAACACCTACTGAACACTGTCAGAAGACCTCAGACCTCCCAAAAGGCAAGAAACTCCACACGTACTCCCCACGTAGGACAAAAGAAAAAAGAAATAACAGAGACAAAAGAATAGGGATGGGGCCTTCCCCTCTGGGATGGAGCTGGGAAGGAGTGAAGGTTTCCACACACTAGGAAGCACTTCGCGGGTGGAGACTGTCGGTGGTGGAGGGGGGGGGCTTCAGGGCCACGGAGGAAAGCACAGCAAAAGGGGTGCAGAGGGCAAAGCAGAGAGACTCCTGCACAGATGATCAGAGCCGACCAGCAATCACTAGCCCAAGAGGCTTGTCTGCTCACCCGCCGGGGCGGGCGGGTGGTGAGACCTGAGGCTCCAGCTTCGGAGGTCGGATCCCAGGGACAGGACTGGCATTGGCTGCGTGAACACAGCCTGAAGGGAGCAAGTGCGCCACAAATAGCCGGGAGCCAGGAGGGTGCCTGGGCAAAAGTCTGCATGTGCCGAAGAGGCAAGAGACTTTTTCTTTCCTCTTTGTTTCCCGGTGCCCAAGGAGAGGAGATTAACAGTGCCGCTTTAAGGAGTTCCAGAGACAGGTGCGAGCCACGGCTATCAGAGTGGACCACAGAGACAGGCATGAGACACTAAGGCTGCTACTGCCACCACCAAGAAGCCTGTGGGCAAGCACAGGTCACTATCCACACCTCCTTTCCTGGGAGCCTGTGCAGCCCGCCACTGCCAGGGTCCCGTGATCCAGGGACAAATTCCCTGGGAAAACACACGGTGCACAGCAGGCTGGTGCAACGTTATGGTGGCCTCTGCGGCCACAGGCTCACCCCACACTCCGTACTCCTCCCTCCCCCAGGCCCGAGAGAGCCAGAGCCCCTGAATCAGCTGCTCCTTTAACCCCGTCCTGTCTGAGTGAAGAACAGACGTCCTCCGGCAACCTACATGCAGAGGCAGGTCCAAATCCAAAGCTAAAACCCAGGAGTTGTGTGAACAAAGAAGAGAAAGGGAAATTTCTCCCAGCAGCCTCAGGAGCAGCGGATTAAATCTCCACAATCAACTTGATGTACCCTGCATCTGCGGAATGCCTGAATAGACAACAAATCATCCCAAATTCAGGAGGTGGATTTTGGGAGCAGAAGTATATATACATATATTTTTTCCCTTTTTCTCTTTCTGTGAGTATGTATATGCTTCTGTGTGTGATTTTATCTGTATAGCTTTGCTTTTACCATTTGTCCTAGGGTTCTGTCTGTCCGTTGTTTTGTTGTTGTTGTTTTAATTTAAATTTTTTTCTTAATTATTTTTTTATTTTAATAAATTTATTTTCTTTTATTTATTTTCTTTTATTTTTTCTTCCTTCTTTCTTTCTTTCTTTCTATTTTTTCTCAATTTTATTCTGAGCCATGAGGAAGAAGGGCTCTTGGTGCTCCAGGCAGGCTTCAAGGCTGTACCTCTGAGGTGGGAGAGCCAACTTCAGGACACTGGTCCACAAGGGAACTCCCAGCTCCACATAATATCAAACGGCAAAAATCTCCCAGAGATCTCCATCTCAACAACAACACCCAGCTTCACTCAATGACCAGCAAGCTACAGTGCTGGACACCCGATGCCAAACAACTAGAAAGACAGGAACACAACCCCATCCATTAGCAGAGAGGCTGCCTAAATCATAATAAGTCCACAGACATCCCAAAACACACCACCAGAGGTGGATCTCCCAACAGAAAGACAAGATCCAGCCTCATTCACCAGAACACAGGCACAAGATCCCTCCACCAGGAAGCCTACAAAACACACTGAACCACCCTTAGCCACCAGGAACAGACACCAAAAACAATGGCAAGGAAGAACCTGAAGCCTGCAGAAAGGAGACCCCAAACACGGTAGAGTTAAGCAAAATGAGAAGACAGAGAAATACACAGCAGGTGAAGGAGTGAGGAAAAAGCCCACCAGACCTAACAGATGAAAAGGAAATAGTCTACCTGAAAAAGAATTCAGAGTAATGATAGTAAAGATGATCCAAAATCTTGGAAATAGAATAGAGAAAATACAAGAAATGATTAACAAGGACCTAGAAGAGCTAAAGAGCAAACAAACAGTGATGAACAACACAATAAATGAAATTAAAAATTCTCTAGAAGGGGTCAATAGCAGAATAACTGAGGCAGAAAAACGGATAAGTGACATGGAAGATAAAATAGTGGAAATAACTACTGCAGAGCAGAATAAAGAAAAAAAGAATAAAAAGAATTGAGGACAGTCTCACAGACCACTGGGACAACATTAAATACACAAACATTCGAATTATAGGGGTCCCAGAAGAAAAAGAAAGGGACTGAAAAAATATTCGAAGAGATTATAGTTGAAAACTTCCCTAATATGGGAAAGGAAATAATTAATCAAGTGCAGGAAGCACAGAGAGTCCCATACAGGACAAATCCAAGGAGAAAGATGCCAAGACACAAATTAGTCAAGCTATCAAAAATTAAATACAAAGAAAAAATATTAAAAGCAGCAAGGGTAAAACAACAAAAAACACACAAGGGAATCCCCATGAGGTTAACTTCTGATCTTTCAGCAGAAACTCTGCAAGCCAGAAGGGAGTGAAAGGACATATTGAAAGCGATGAAGGAGAAAAATCTACAATCAAGATTGCGCTACAGTGCAAGGATATCATTCACATTTGATGGAGAAATTAAAACATTACAGACAAGCAAAAGCTAAGAGAATTTGGCAACACCAAAGCAACTTAACAACAAATACTGAAGAAATTTCTCTAGGCAGGAAACACAAGAGAAAGAAAAGACCTACAATAACAAATAAAAAACAATTAAGAAAATGGTAATAGAGACATACATATCAATAATTACATTAAAAGTAAATGGATTAAATGCTCCAACCAAAAGACATAGACTGGATGAATGGATACAAAAAGAAGACCCGTATATATGCTGTCTAGAAGAGACCCACTTCAGACCTAGGGACACATACACACTGAAAGTGAGGGGATTGAAAAAGATATTCCATGCAAACGGAAATCAAAAGAATGCTGGAGTAGCAATTCTCAGATCAGACAAAACAGACTTTAAAATAAAGACTATTGCAAGAGACAAAGAAGGACACTACATAATGATCAAGGGATAGATCAAAGAAGAAGATATAACAATTGCAAATATTTATGCACCCAACATAGGAGAACCTCAATACAAAAGGCAAATACTAACAGCCATAAAAGGGGAAATTGACAGTAACACAATCATAGTTGGGGACTATAACACCCCACTTTCACCAATGGACAGATCATCCAAAATGAAAATAAATAAGGAAACACAGGCTTTAAATGATACATTAAACAAGATGGACTTAATTGATATTTATCGGACATTCCATCCAAAAACAACAGAATACACTTTCTTCTCAAGTGCTCATGGAACATTCTCCAGGATAGATCATATCTTGGGTCACAAATCATGCCTTGGTATATTTAAGAAATTTGAAATTGTATCAAGTAGGTTTTCCAACCACGAAGCATTGAGAGTAGATATCAATTACAGGAAAAAAAAACTTAAAATATACAAACCCATTGCAGCTAAACAATACATTACTTAATAACCAAGAGACGACTGAAGAAATCAAAGAGGAAATCAAAAAATACCTAGAAACAAATGACAATGAAAACACGATGCTCCAAAACCTATGGGATGCAGCAAAAGCAATTCTAAGAGGGAAGTTTAAAGCAATACAAGCCTACATTAAAAAACAAGAAACATCTCAAATAAAAAACCTAACCTTGCACCTAAAGCAATTAGAGAAAGAAGAACAAAAAAAACCCAAAGTTAGCAGAAGGAAAGAAATCATAAAGATCAGATCAGGAAGAAATGAAAAAGAAGTGAAAGAAATGATAGCAAAGATCAATAAAACTAAAAGCTGGTTCTTTGAGAAGATAAACAAAATTGATAAACCTTTAGCCATACTCATCAAGAAAAAAAAGGAGAAGACTCAAATCAATAGAATTAGAAATGAAAAGGGAGAAGTAACAACTGACACTGCAGAAATACAAAGGATCATGAGAGATTACCACAAGCAAACCTAAGCCAATGAAATGGACAACTGGGAAGAAATGGACAAATCTTGGAAAGCACAACCTTCTGAGACTGAACCAGGAAGAAATAGAAAATATGAACAGACCAATCACAAGCACTGAAATTGAAACTGTGATTAAAAATCTTCAAACAAACAAAAGCCCAGGACCAAATGGCTTCACAGGCAAATTCTATCAAACATTTAGAGAAGAGCTAACACCTATCCTTCTCAAACTCTTCCAAAATATAGCAGAGGGAGGAACACTGTCAAATTCATTCTATGTGGCCACCATCAACCTGATATCAAAACCAGACAAAGATGTCACAAAGAAAAAAACTACAGGCCAATATCACTGATGAACATAGATGCAAATATGCTCAACAAACTACTAGCAAACAGAATCCAACAGCACATTAAAAAGATCATAAAACATGATAAAGTGAGGTTTATCCCAGGAATGCAAGGATTCTTCAATATACACAAAGCAATCAATTTGATACACCATATTAAAACTTAAAGGAGAAAAACCATATGATCATCTCAATAGATGCAGAGAAAGCTTGCGACAAAATTTAACACCCTTTTATGATAAAAAGCATCCAGAATGTAGGCATAGAGGCAACTTTCGTCAACATAATAAAGGCCATATATGACAATCCCACAGCCAACATTGTCCTCAATGGTGAAAAACTGAAACCATTCCCACTAAATCAGGAACAAGACAAGGTTGCCCACTCTCACCATTATTAGTCAACATAGTTTTCGAAGTTTTAGCAACAGCAATCAGAGAAGAAAAAGAAAAAAAAGGAATCCAAATCGGAAAAGGAGAAGTACAGCTGTCACTGCACATGACAGGTTTCAATAAAGAGATAATCCTAAAGATGCTACCAGAAAACTACTAGACCTAATCAATGAATTTGGTAAAGTAGCAGGATACAACACTAATGCAGAGAAATCTCTCACATTCCTATACATTAATGATGAAAAATCTGAAACAGAAATTAAGAAAACATTCCCATTTACCATTGCAACAAAAAGAATAAAATATCTAGGAATAAACCTAACTAAGGAGACAAAAGACCTGTATGCAGAAAATTATAACACTGATGAAAGAAATTAAAGATGACACAAACAAATGGAGAGATACACCCTACTCTTGGATTGGAAGAACCAACATTGTGAAAATGACTCTGCTACCCAAAACAATCTACAGATTCAATGCAATCCCTATCAAACTACCACTGGCATTTTTAAGAGAATTAGAACAAAAGATTTCACAATTTGTAAGGAAACACAAAAGACGCCGAATAGCCAAAGCCATCTTGAGAAAGAAAAACGGAGCTGGAGGAATGAGGCTCCCTGACTTCAGACTATCCTACAAAGCTACAGTAATCAAGGCAGTATGCTACTGGCACAAAAACAAATATATAGATCAATGGAACAGGATAGCAAGCTCAGAGATAAACCCACACACATATGGTCACCTTATCTCTGATAAAGGAGGCAACAATATACAGTGGAGAAAACACAGCCTCTTCAATAAGTGGTGCTGGGAAAACTGGACAGGTACATGTAAAAGTATGAAATTAGCACACTCCCTAACACCATACACAAAAATAAACTCAAAAGGAATTAAAGACCTAAATGTAAGGCCAGACACTATCAACTTGTTAGAGGGAAACATAGGCAGAACACTCTATGACATAAATCACAGCAAGATCCTTTTTGAACCACCTCCTAGAGGAATGGAAATAAAAACAAAAATAAACAAATGGGACCTAATGAAACTTAAAAGCTTTTGTACAGCAAGAGAAACCATAAACAAGACCAAAAGACAACCCTCAGAATGGGAGAAAATATTTGCAAATGAAGCAACTGACAATGTAGTAATATCTCCAAAATTTACAAGCAGCTCATGCAGCTGAATATGAAAGAAAACAAACAACCCAATCCAACAATGGGCAGAAGACCTACACAAACATTTCTGCAAAGAATATATACAGACTGCCAAAATACCCATGAAAGAATGCTCAATATCATTAATCATTAGAGAAATGTAAATCAAAACTACAATGAGATATCATCTCACACCGCTCAGAATGGACATCATCCAAAATTCTAGAAACAATAAATGCTGGAGAGAGTGTGGAGAAAAGGGAACCCACTTGCACTGTTGGTGGGAATGTAAACTGATACAGCCACTATGGAGAACAGTATGGAGGTTCCCTAAAAAACTACGAATAGAACTACCATACGACCTAGGAATCCCACTACTGGGCATATACCCTGAGAAAAGCATAATTCAAGAAGAGTCATGTACCAAAATACTCACTGCAGCTCTATTTACAATAGCCAGGACATGGAAGCAACCTAAGTGTCCATCAACAGATGAATGGGTAAAGAAGATGACTCTCATATATACAATGGAATATTACTCAGCCATAAAATGAAACGAAATTGAGTTATTTGTAGTGAGGTGGATCGAACTAGAGGCTGTTATACAGAGTGAAGTAAGTCAGAAAGAAAAAAACAAATACCATATGCTAACACATATATATGGAATCTAAAAAAAAAAATGGTCATGAATAACCTAGATGCAAGATGGGAATAAAGACACAGACCTACTGGAGAATGGACTTGAGGATACGGGGGGGAAGGGTAAGCTGTGACCAAGTGAGCAAGAGGCATGAACACATATACACTACCAAACGTAAAGTAGATAGCTAGTGAGAAACAGCCACATAGCACAAGGAGATCAGCTCCGTGCTTTGTGACTGTCTGGAGGGGTGGGATAGGGACGGTGGGAGGGAGGGAGACGCAAGAGGGAAGAGATATGGGAACATATGTATAACTGAATCACTTTGTTAGAAAGCGGAAACTAACACACCATGGTAAAACAATTATATTCCAATAAATACGTCAAAAAAAAGAAAAAAGAAACAAAAGGAACCCAAATTGCAAAAGAAGAAGTAAAACTGTCACTGTTTGTAGAGGACATGATACTATATGTAGATAATCCTAAAGATGCCACGAGAAAGCTAGTAGAGCTAATCAGTGAATTTGGTAAAGTTGCAGGATATAAAGTTAATGTACAGAAATCTCTAGCATTCCTATACACTAATGATGAAAAATCTGAAAGAGAAATTAATGAAACACTCCCATTTACCACTGCAACATAAAGAATAAAAATATCTAGGAATAAACCTACCTAAGGAGACAAAAGACCTGTATGCAGAAAATTAAAGGACACTGATGAAAGAAATTAAAGATAATACAAATAGATGGAGAGATATACCATGTTCTTGGATTGGAAGAATCAACATTGTGAAAATGACTATACTACCCAAAGCAATCTACAGATTCAATGCAATCTTTATCAAATTATCAATGGCATTTTTTTACATTAGTAGAAGAAAAAATCTTAAAATTTGTATGGAGACAAAAAAGACCCCGAAATAGCCAAAGCAGTCTTGAGGGAAAAAAAACGGAGCAGGAGGAATCAGACTCCCTGACTTCAGACAATACTACAAACCTACAGTAATCAAGACAGTATGGTAATGGCACAATAACAGAAATATAAATCAATGGAACAAGATAGAAAGCCCATAGATAAACCCACGCACCTATGGTCAAATAATCTATGACAAAGGAGGCAAGGATATACAAGGGAGAAAACACTCGCTTCAATAAGTGGTGCTGGGAAAACTGGACAGCTACACAGAAAAGAAAGAAATTAGAACGCTCCCTAACACAATACACAAAAATAAACTAAAAATTTATTAGAGACACTATAAAGCACTTAGAGGAAAACATAGGAAGAACACACTTTCTTTTTTTACATCTTTATTGGAGTATAATTGCTTTACAATGGTGTGTTAGTTTCTGCTTTAAAACAAAGTGAATCAGTTATACATAAACTTATGTTCCCATATCTCTTCCCTCTTACGTCTCCCTTCCTCCCACCCTCCCTATCCCACCCCTCCAGGCGGTCATAAAGCACCAAGCTGATCTCCCTGTGCTACGCGGCTGATTCCCACTAGCTATCTACCTTACGTTTGGTAGTTTATATATGTCCATGCCTCACTCTCGCTTTGTCACAGCTTACCCTTCCCCCCACCATATCCTCAAGTCCATTTCCTCGTAGGTCTGAGTCTTTATTCCAGTCTTACCCCTAGGTTAATCATGACAGTTTTTTTCTTAAATTCCATATATATTTGTTAGCATACAGTATTTGTCTTTCTCTTTCTGACTTACTTCACTCTGTATGACAGACGCTAGGTCTATCCACTTCATTACAAATATCACAATTTCGTTTCTTGTTATGGCTGAGTAATATTCCATTGTATATATGTGCCACATCTTCTTTATCCATTCATCTGATGATGGACACTTAGGTGGTTTCCAACTCCAGGCTATTGTAAATAGAGCTGTAATGAATATTTTGGTACATGACTTTTTTGAATTATGGTTTTCTCAGGTTATATGCCCAGTAGTGAGATTGCTGGGTCATGTGGTAGTTCTATTTGTAGTTATTTAAGGAATACTCTATACTGTTCTCCATAGTGACTGTACCATTTCACATTCCCACCAGCAGTGCAAGAATGTTCCCTTTTCTCCACACCCTCTCCAGCATTTTTTTTTCTAGATTTTTTGATGATGGCCATTCTGAGCGGTGTGAGATGATATCTTCTTGAAGTTTTGATTTTAATTTCTCTAACGATTAATGATATTGAGCATTATTTCATGGGTTTTTTTGGGTAATCTGTATATCTTCTTTGGAGAAATGTCTATTTAGGCCTTCTGCCCATTTTTGGATTGGGTTGTTTGTATTTTTGTTATTGAGCTGCATGAGCTGCTTGTAAATTTTGGACATTAATCCTTTGTCAGTTGCTTCATTTGCTAATATTTTCTATCATTCTGAGGGATGTCTTTTGGTCTTGTTTATGGTTTCCTTTGCTGTGCAAAAGTTTGGAAGTTTCATTGGTCCCATTTGTTTATTTTTGTTTTTATTTCCATTTCTCTAGGAGGTGGGTCAAAAAGGATCTTGCTGTGATTTATGTCATAGAGTGTTCTGCCTATGTTTTCCTCTACGAGTTTGATAATTTATGGCTTTACATTTAGGGCTTTAATCCATTTTGAGCTTATTTTTGTGTATGGTGTTAGGGAGTGATCTAATCTCATACTTTTACATGTACCTGTCCAGTTTTCCCAGCACCACTTATTAAAGAGGCTGTCCTTTCTCCACTGTACATTCCTGCCTCCTTTATCAAAGATAAGGTGACCATACATGCATGGGTTTATCTCTGGGATTTCTATCCTGTTCCATTGATCTTTCTGTTTTTGTGCCAGTATAATACTGTCTTGATTACTGTACTTTGTAGTATAGTCTGAAATCAGGGAGCCTGATTCCTCAAGCTCCATTTCCCATTCTCAAGATTGCTTTGGCTATTCGGGGTCTTTTGTGTTTCCATACAAACTGTGAAATTTTTTGTTCTAGTTCTGTGAAAAAAGCCAGTGGTATTTTCATAGGGATTGCATTGAATCTGTAGATTGCTTTGGGTAATAGAGTCATTTTCACAATGTTGATTCTTCCAATCCAAGAACACGGTATATCTCTCCATCTATTTGTATCATCTTTAATTTCTTTCATCAGTGTCTTATAATTTTCTGCATACAGGTCTTTTGTCTCCTTAGGTAGATTTATTCCTAGATATTTTATTCTTTTTGTTGTAATGGTAAATGGGAGTGTTTTCTTGATTTCACTTTCAGATTTTTCATCATTAGTGTTTAGGAATGTCAGAGATTTCTGTGCATTAATTTTGTATCCTGCATCTTTACCAAATTCATTGATTAGCTCTAGTAGTTTTCTCGTAGCATCTTTAGGATTCTCTATGTATAGTATCATATCATCTGCAAGCAGTGACAGCTTTACTTCTTCTTTTCTGATTTGGATTCCTTTTATTTCCTTTTCTTCTCTGATTGCCATGGCTAAAACTTCAAAAACTATATTGAATAAGAGTGGTGAGAGTGGGCAACCTTGTCTTGTTCCTGATCTTAGTGAAAATGCTTTCAGTTTTTCACCATTGAGGATGATGTTGGCTGTGGGTTTGTCATATATGGCCTTTATTATGTTGAGGAAAGTTCCTTCTATGCCTATTTTCTGCAGGGTTTTTTTTTATCATAAATGGGTGTTGAATTTTGTCGCAAGCTTTCTCTGCATCTATTGAGATGATCATATGCTTTTTCTCCTTTAATTTGTTAATATGCTTGATCACATTGATAGATTTGTGTATATTGAAGAATCCTTGCATTCCCGGAATAAATCCCACTTGATCATGCTGTATGATCCTTTCAATGTGCTGTTGGATTCTGTTTGCTAGTATTTTGTTGAGGATATTTGCATCTAGGTTTATCAGTGATATTGGCCTGTAGTTTTCTTTCTTTGTGACATCCTTTTCTGGTTTTGGTATCATGGTGATGGTGGCCTCGTAGAATGAATTTTGGAGTGTTCCTCCCTCTGCTATATTTTGGAAGAGTTTAGAAGGGTAGGTGTTAGCTCTTTTCTAAATGTTTGATAGAATTCGCCTGTGAAGCCATCTGTTCCTGGGCTTTTGTTTGTTGGAAGATTTTTAATCACAGTTTCAATTTCAGTGCTTGTGTTTGGTCTGTTCATATTTTCAATTTCTTCCTGATTCAGTCTTGGCAGGTTGTGCATTTCTAAGAATTTGTCCATTTCTTCCAGATTGTCCATTTTATTGGCATAGAGTTGCTTGTAGTAATCTCTCATGATCTTTTTTATTTCTGCAGTGTCAGTTGTTACTTCTCCTTTTTCATTCCTAATTCTATTGATTTGAGTCTTCTCTCTTTTTTTCTTGATGAGTCTGGCTAGTGCTCTATCTATTTTGTTTATCTTCTCAAAGAACCAGCTTTTAGTTTTATTGATCTTTGCTATTGTTTCCTTCATTTCTTTTTCATTTATTTCTGATCTGATATTTATGATTTCGTTCCTTCTGCTAGCTTTGGGGTTTTTTTTGTTCTTCTTTCTCTAATTACAAGGTTAGGTTGTTTATTCGAGATGTTTCCTGCTTCTTAAGGTGGGCTTGTATTGCTATAAACTTCTCCCTTAGAACTGCTTTTGCTGCATCCCATAGGTTTTGGGTTGTTGTGTCTCCATTGTCATTTGTTTCTAGGTATTTTTTTATTTCCTCTTTGATTTCTTCAGTGATCACTTCATTATTAAGTAGTGTATTGTTTAGCCTCCATGTGTTTGTATTTTTTACAGATTTTTTCCTGTAATTGATATCTAGTCTCATGGCGTTGTGGTCAGAAAAGATACTTGATACAATTTCAATTTTCTTAAATTTACCAAGGCTTGATTTGTGACCCAAGATATGATCTATTCTGGAGAATGTTCCATGAGCACTTGAGAAAAATGTGTATTCTCTTGTTTTTGGATGGAGTGTCGTATAAATATCAATTAAGTCCATCTTGTTTAATGTATCATTTAAAGCTTTTGTTTCCTTATTTATTTTCATTTTGGATGCTCTGTCCATGGGTGAAAGTGGGGTGTTAAAGTCACCTACTATTAATGTGTTACTGTCGATTTCCCCTTTTATGGCTGTTAGTATTTGCCTTATGTATTGAGGTGCTCCTATGTTGGGTACATAAATATTTATAATTGTTATATCTTCTTCTTGGATCGATCTCTTGATCATTATGTAGTGTCCTTCTTTGTCTCTTCTAATAGTCCTTATTTTAAAGTCTATTTTGTCTGATATGAGAATTGCTACTTCAGCTTTCTTTTGGTTTCCATTTGCATGGAATATCTTTTTCCACCCCCTTACTTTCAGTCTGTATGCGTCTCTAGGTCTGAAGTGGGTCTTTTGTAGACAGCATATATAAGGGTCTTGTTTTTGTATCCATTCAGCTAATCTGTGTCTTTTGGTGGGAGCATTTAATCCATTTACATTTAAGGTAATTATCGATATGTATGTTCCTATTCCCATTTTCTTAATTGTTTTGTGTTCGTTATTATAGGTCTTTTCCTTCTCTTGTGTTTCTTGTCTAGAGAAGTTCCTTTAGCATTTGTTGTAAAGCTGGTTTGGTGGTGCTGAACTCTCTCAGCTTTTGCTTGTCTGTAAAGGTTTTAATTTCTCCATCAAATCTGAATGAGATCCTTGCTGGGTAGAGTAATCTTGGTTGCAGGTTTTTCTCCTTCATCACTTTCAGTATGTCCTGCCATTCCCTTCTGGCTTGTAGGGTTTCTGCTGAGAGATCAGCTGTTAACCTTATGGGGATTCCCTTGTGTGTTATTTGTTGTTTTTCCCTTGCTGCTTTTAATATGCTTCCTTTGTATTTAATTTTGGACAGCTTGATTAATATGTGTCTTGGCGTATTTCTCCTTGGATTTATCCTGTATGGGACTCTCTGTGCTTCCTGGACTTGATTAACTATTTCCTTTCCCTTATTAGGGGAGTTTTCAACTATAATCACTTCAAATATTTTCTCAGTCCCTTTCTTTTTCTCTTCTTCTTCTGGAACCCCTATAATTCGAATGTTGGTGTGTTTCATGTTGTCCCAGAGGTCTCTGAGACTGTCCTCAGTTCTTTTCATTCTTTTTTCTTTATTCTGCTCTGCAGTAGTTATTTCCACTATTTTACCTTCCAGGTCACTTATCCGTTCTTCTGCCTCAGTTATTCTGCTATTGATCCCATCTAGAGTACATTTAATTTCATTTATTGTGTTGTTCATCGTTGCTTGTTTCATCTTTATTTCTTCTAGGTCCTTGTTAACTGTTTCTTGCATTTTGTCCATTCTATTTCCAAGATTTTGGATCATCCTTACTATCATTATACTGAATTCCTTTTAAGGTAGACTGCCTATTTCCTCTTCATTTGTTAGGTCTGGTGCATTTTTATCTTGCTCCTTTATCTGCTGTGTGTTTTTCTGTCTTCTCATTTTGCTTATCTTAGTGCGTTTGGGGTCTCCTTTTTGCAGGCAGCAGGTTCGTAGTTCCCGCTGTTTTTGATGTCTGTCTCCAGTGGCTAAGGTTGGTTCAGTGGGTTGTGTAGGCTTCCTGGTGGAGGGGACTAGTGCCTGTGTTCTGGTGGATGAGGCTGGATCTTGTGTCTCTAGTGGGCAGGTTCACGTCTGGTGGTGTGTTTTGGGATGTCTGTGGACTTATTATGATTTTAGGCAGCCTCTCTGCTAATGGGTGGGGTTGTGTTCCTGTTTTGCTAGTTGTTTGGCATAGGTTGTCCTGCACTATAGCTTGCTGGTCGTTGAGTGAAGCTGGGTGCTGGTGTTAAGATGGAGGTCTCTGGGAGATTTTTGCCGTTTGATATTATGTGGAGCTGGGAGGTCTCTTGTGGACCAGTGTCCTGAAGTTGGCTCTCCTACCTCAGAGGCAGAGCCCTGACTCCTGGCTGGAGCACCAAGAGCCTTTCATCCACATGGCTCAGAATAAAAGGGAGAAAAAGTAGAGGGAATTAGTAGAAGTATGAGGAAAGAAAGAAGGAAAGGAGGGAAGGAAGGAAGGAAGGAAGGAAGAAAGAAAGAAAGAAGCAAAGAATGAAAGAAGGCAAGAAGGAAAGAGGGAGGGAGGGAGGGAGGGAAGAAGGAAGGAAGGAGGGAAAGAAGGAAAAAAGACAGAAAGAAAGAAGATACAGTAAAAATAAAATAAAGTATAATAAAGTTATTGAATTAAAAAAATACTTATTTAGAAAAAAAAAGGGACGGATAGAACCTTAGGACAAACGTTGGAAGCAAAGCTATGTGTATGCTTACACAGAAGCATACACATACACCCTCACAAAAAGAGGTAAAGGGGGAAAAATCATAAATCTTGCTCTCAGAGACCACCTCCTCAATTTGGGATGATTCGTTGTCTAAAGGAGGGAAGGAAGGAAGGAAAGAAAGAAAGAAAGAAAGAATGAAGGTAAAGTATAATAAAGTTATTAAAATTAAAATTAATTATTAAGAAAAAAATTTTTTAAAAAAACATGGACGGATAGAACCCTAGGACAAATGGTGGAAGCAAGACTATACAGACAAGATCTCACACAGAAACATACACATACACATTCACAAAAAGAGGAAAAGGGAAAAAAATCATAGCTCTTGCTCTCGAAGCCCACCTTCTCAATTTGGGATGATGTGTTGTCTATTCATGTATTCTACAGATGCAGGTACATCAAGTTGATTGTGAAGCTCTAATCCGCTGCTTCTGAGACTGCTGGGAGAGATTTCCCTTTCTCTTCTTTGTTCTCACAGCTCACAGGGGCTCAGCTTTGGATCTGGCCCTGCCTCTACGTGTAGGTCGCCTTAGGGCGTCTGTTTTTTGCTCAGACAGGACGGGGTTAAAGGATCCGTTGATTCGGGGGCTCTGGCGCACTCAGGCCAGGGGGGAGGGAGGGGCACGGAGTGTGGGGCAAGCCTGCGGCGGCAGAGGCCAGCGTGACGTTGCACCAGCCTGAGGCCCGCCATGCATTCTCCCGGGGAAGTTGTCCCTGGATCCCGGGAACCTGTCAGTGGCGGGCTGCACAGGCTCCGCGGAAGAGGGTTGTGGAGAGTGACCTGTGCTCGCACACAGGCCCCTTGGTGGCAGCAGCAGCAGCTTTAGCGTCTCCCGCCCGTCTCTGGAGTCCGTGCTTTTAGCCGCGGCTCCCGCCCGTCTCTGGGGTTCGCGCTTTTAGCCGCAGCTCATGCCCGTCTCTGGAGTTCCTTTAAGCAGTGCTCTTAAACCCCTCTCCTCGTGCACCAGGAAACAAAGAGGGAAGAAAAAGTCTCTTGCCTCTTCGGCAGGTGCAGACTTTTCCCCGGACTCCCTCCCGGCTAGCCGTGGTGCACTAACCCCTTCAGGCTATGTTCAAGCCGCCAACCCCAGTCCTCTCCCTGCGCTCCGTCCAAAACCGAAACCCGAGCCTCAGCTCGCAGCCCCGCCCGCCCCGGCGGGTGAGCAGACAAGCCTCTCGGGCTGGTGAGTGCCGGTCGGCACCGATCGTCTGTGCGGGAATCTCCCCACTTTGCCCTCCGCACCCGTTGCTGTGCACTCCTCCGTGGCTCCGAAGCTCCCCCCTCCGCCTCCCGCAGTCTTTGCCCGCGAAGGGGCTTCCTAGTGTGTGGAAACTTTTCCTCCTTCACAGCTCCCTCCCACTGGTGCAGGTGCCGTCCCTATTCTTTTGTCTCTGTTTTTTCTTTTGCCCTACCCAGGTACGTGGGGAGTTTCTTGCCTTTTGGGAGGTCTGAGGTTTTCTGCCAGCGTTCAGTAGGTGTTCTGTAGGAGTTGTTCCACGTGTAGATGTATTTCTGGTGTATCTGTGGGGAGGAAGGTGATCTCCGCGTCTTACTCTTCCGCCATCTTCAAGGTCCCCCGGGAATTGACTCTTGGATTAATTTCCACTCACAAAGGGCCCCTGCACTGGACTGGCCTATGGAGAGGGTGGCTGACCTCAAAATCACCTTAAAACAATGCTCAAACAAAGGAGAAACTACACTCATACCTGGATGAGAAGAAGACAACAGCAGAAGTAGACAGCTTGCCCAAGATCTTGGACCTGACTCATATGATCATTTATAATGTTTTCTTGACTTCTTGGACCCTTGCATATGAATCAAATATTTTCCCATCATGGGCATGATCCTATGCTTGTTTTAAAAAATCAATCCAATTGTTGGGTTTGTGGCCAATTACCTGTGTCTAGTACTTCTGTGTTACCTTGGTGTATTTCTCCACTTGATGGCTCTAATTGGTTGGCTCTTAGAAAATGTATTCTAGAAGAAAGAAATTATAGTCCTGTTTAGGCCACTAGTGATATTACTAGGTGGGATCCCCTCACCTAGCCAATTAATAATACCTGCTCCGACTCTGGCCATAAATATGAATTTTCCTCTATTACTCAGGCTCAATCAGAGCAACAACCAAAATTTCAGCCAAGGAATAATACCTCCCACAATTATGGGATGGATTTATGTAGTTAACACCAGGCTATGGTAATTTAAGTAATTTAAATTTAAGCCTTTAATTAAAGGCTCCTCTATACTGGGGACAATTAAATCCATACTAGAGATAACCAGCCTAGTAACACTAGGAAACTGGGCTGGGTGCCTTATGGACAATGCCAATATATAATTTCCCTTAACGATAAGGATCGGTACAGAACAGAGTAAGTCAGATGACCTGGGATATACTGGGTTGCACCTAATGGAAGTTCTTGACATATATTCTTACTTATGACCTTACTAATCTGCTAGCTATATTGTTTTTTATATTGCCTGTTTTACAAAATTGTTGTTTCTTACATTACCAAATGTGTGACTGAGCCTCTGATAAAATGATGATATATAGTTTCATGTAAGATCAATGATGGTAATGATGTAACTCTAGATACGGGAAGAAGCAACAACAGCAAATATTTTCCTGGACCGTAAGAGAATAGTAAGACAGGTGGTCCAGAGACTTTTGGCTACTGTGAATAAGGCTTAGTCCAGGAATAGCGCATTGAGTGACCCAGCAGTGAAATCTTTGCCAGACCTGGGAATGAGCATTCCTGGCACCATGGGATGAAATGGTCATGAAATGCCCCCCAAACCATGATCAAATTTATGAACCTGAAGGGGCCCTGCCAACTGAAAATTGACACTTGCCATCTGCCTCTGCAAGGATTAGGTCAATGGGCATGGCAGCCACTGACCTTCAACACCCCCTGAAAGGAGCTCAGGGAGGAGATCAGGAATGAGGCACTCCGTGCTCTGGGAAAAACTGGCAGAACAGGTCTTCAGATAGTTAGATACTTTCAGGAGAAGCTTTTATGACCCCAAGTTCTTGCATCTTCTCATATCTAAAAAAGCACTAAAATCATTAACAGTGACATCTGCTTTGGCCATTAAGGAGAGAAATGCAACTGAAAGTCAAAATGGAGTAGCTGTGGTTCAGACATCCAAGGAAATAACCAGGTGACACTATGGGTGTGATTTCAGACAAGTCAAGTCCTTGTATTGCTAAGAACTTGAGTTTTCTGAGCTGTGTCAGACTTGGATGACACCAGCCAATCTCAAAACAATGTGTGCTGGCAGCTGTCAACTGCAACCTTACTTTTTAAAGGTGTCCTCTTGTAACTATTACATTTTTAGACAATGAAATTGTTTTAGATCATACATTAACAAAAAGAATAAACATGTATGATGACCAATAGCACTTGTTATCTATGTATAAATACCACATTAAAAGTTAAAACCTACTTAGATAAAACTAGACAACTGGTCACCTGGCTACAAGGCTCCCCAAAGCGCCAGGTCCAGACTGGGTTTCAGGCTTACTCTCCTGAAAAGAAATGAGATTTATTTTGTCTATTAAAATTCCAGTTGTCACTCCTCCAACTACTTTTAATTTGGTCTGTTACACCAAAATGGCAGACCAAGGGATTGAGATTTTAATCATACGAGACTAAGATCCAGGACTTGGAACTCAGAAATATTTCCAATTCAGTGTCTATTCTCCAAACTGAGGCAGCACTATGCCTCATTTTAACAGGAAGATGCCAGAGCCGTCGTTGCCCAGTTCCCTGAATTAAAACTGAGCAGGACTTTGTGGGGCTCCAGAGTACAAACCCTTTCTGTGCCCCCTGTTTCCTGTTTGTAGGATATAGACTTCATTCAGCCTCCTAGACCTTCCCTGAGTTCCAAAGGGCAGATTCAAACAGTTTCTAATCAGGGAAGGGAAGGGATGCAGAAACGGGAGGAGCAGTCAAATGGTGGTGCAGCCTTGGGGCAGGGTCCTGGTTCCTCCTCAAGGAATATGAATAACAATATCTTTGAGTCCTTCTGCAGAACTGGGGCCGCCACTCAGGTGGAGGATGGTAACTTCAGGCTGAGCACAAGATTCCTGGAGCACCACCCAGTTACCATGCCACAAACCAATCAGAAGAAAGTCACACACCCTGCAGTCCACATCCCAAATTTTGCCTTCCTTTTCTGGGCCTGGTGATGACCATCCTGTTAGGCCTCTTGTTTGGCCCCTGTCTGTTTCAACTGCTTACAAGGTTCATCTCCAACAGGGTCCAACAGTTTCAAGCTAAATTGTTACTACAAGGGTGAATGCTGGTTTCAGGCACAGAATACCTCGATTTAGATCAGGTGGAGAGAGACTTCTACTCTACTAGGCAGGACTATGCCCACTCTCAGCAGGAAGTAGTTACAAAAGAAACAGACCTCCGCCCCGATTCCCAAGAAGTATCTTGAGTATGAAGTCTCAGGTGGGAGTTGTTAGAGGAAACACTGACTGAAACCGCCCACCCTGGCCAGCACTACAATAACCATTTGCATGAGTTATTTTATGACAGGAGGTCCTGGTAAGGAACATGGAACTAACAAGCCACCACCAACAGGAAAAATTCGGGAAACATCAAAAGGAGACACCAGTCCATATGTCCTACCAACCTCCCAGAATCCTCCTCGCTGGAATTCAGCTTTGCTGACTGATGTGTGCGCCACCAGGAAGGACCCTGAGTCAGAATGACTGGCCAGAGACAACCTGAAAACTAACCCCACCATCATAAAACCTGAGACTGTGAGCCACGTGGAAGAGCAGTCCTCCTGGGTTCCCTTACCTTCCTGGTCTCCACCCAAGTGCCCCTTCCCAATAAAGTCTCCTGCTTTGTCAGCACAGTGTCTCCTTGGACAATTCACTTCCGAGTGTTAGACGAGCCCACTGTCAGGCCCTGGAAGGGGTCCCCATTCCTGCAACAAATCCAGATGGATGATCAAGCCTCTACAGGACCTGAAGCTTTTATTCAAAAAGGACAAAGAAACATCACAGACCCAAGAATGCAACAACTCCAGCTTCAAATGATGCTACGCCAGGGATTCCAACCCATCCCACCTGACAAAGGGGACCATCAACACCTGCTGGACAAAGTTGTTGCCTCCTTCTACTCCCCACTCTCCACCTCTGTCAACAATCCCAAGACCCCTATCTCTGACAGATAGTAAGGAGATCTGGACCCACAGGTAGGGACAACACCCATGCTCAGCTTGAAGCAGTTACATAAGATGGACCGTTGGTCCCTCTGCCTCTTAAAAGATTTTAAGGGTCCCAGACTCCTTGAGAGGGGAATGTTACAGCAGGCAGTAGCTAGATATGAGCAGAGAAATGGAGGCAGGGGCCTGATGGCAGGAAATCACACATCTTGTAAACAGTGAGGGTCCATGGGCAGACACCACAAGAATATACAATGGCGAAAAGACAGCCTCTTCAATAATTGGTGCTGGGAAAACTGGACAGCTACATGGAAAAGAATGAAATTAGAATACTCCCTAACATCATACACAAAAATAAACTCAAAATGGATTAAAGACCTAAATGTAAGGCCAGACACTATCAAACTCTTAGAGGAAAACATAGGCAGAACACTCTATGACATAAATCACAGCAAGATCCTTTTTGACCCACCTCCTAGAGAAGTGGAAATAAAAATAAAATTAAACAAATGGGACTTAATGAAACTTAAAAGCTTTTGCACAGCAAAGGAAACCATAAACAAGACCAAAAGACAACCCTCAGAATGGAAGAAAATATTTGCAAATGAAGCAACTGACAAGGGATTAAACTCCAAAATTTACAAGCAGCTCATGCAGCTCAATATTAAAAAAACAAACAACCCAATCCCAAAATGGGCAAAGACCTACATAGACATTTCTCCAAAGAAGATATACACATTGCAAACAAACACATGAAAGAATGCTCAACATCACTAATCATTAGAGAAATGCAAATCAAAACTACAATGAGGTATCACCTCACACCACTCAGAATGGCTACCATCAAAAAATCTACAAACAAATGTTGGAGAGGGTGTGGAGAAAAGGGTACCCTCTTGCACTGTTGGTGGGAATGTAAATTGATACAGCCATTATGGAGAACAGTATGGAGGTTCCTTAAAAAACTAAAAATAGAAATACCATATGACCCAGCAATCCCACTACTGGGCATATACCCTGAGAAAACCATAACTCAAAAGGAGTCATGTACCACAATGTTCATTGCAGCACTATTTACAATAGCCAGGACATGGAAGCAATCAAAGTGTTCATCAACAGATGAATGGATAAAGAAGATGTGGCACATATATACAATGGATTACTCAACCATAAAAAGAAACAAAATTGAGTTGTCTGTAGTGAGATGGATGGACCTAGAGTCTGTCATACAGGGTGAAGTATGTCAGAAAGAGAAAAACAAATACCGTATGCTAACACATATATATGGAATCAAAAAAAAAATAGTTCCGAAGAATCTAGGGGCAGGACAGGAATAAAGACGCAGACGTAGAGAATGGACTTGAGGACACGGGGAGGGGGAAGGGTAAGCTGGGACGAAGTGAGAGAGTGGCATGGACTTATAAATACTACCAAGTGTAAAATAGCTAGCTAGTGGGAAGCAGCCGCATAGCAGAGGGAGATCAGCTCGGTGCTTTTTGACCACCTAGAGGGGTGGGATAGGGAGGGTGGGAGGGAGACGCAAGAGGGAGGAGATATGCAGATATATGTATATGTATAGCTGATTCACTCTGTTGTACAGCAGAAACTAACACACCAATGTGGAGCAATTATACCCCAAGAAAGATGTTAAGAAAGCAGGAACCTCCAGACTGACAGTAAACCACACGTTTTGGGTGATAAGTGTCCTGGAAGCAGACAAAGAAAGGTGGGGAAAGACAGGAACCTCCTATGTCCGAATGTGACCTGTTGCTCATTATGCTCTCCTTACAATAAAATTAGCCTTACAGATGAGAAGTACCCATCATGCACTGACACCATGATACTTCTGATCTAAGCCAAATAAGAACAGAAATCCCTCCTCCCCTCAGGAAGATAGAGCTGGGATGAAAATCAGGGAATACGACCCCCAAACCCCTCCTTCCCCAGTGAATACTCTGCCCCTTTATTTGTATGCCCCTCATAACCGGCTTGCCAGAGAAACCCAGGGCAGCAGCTCCTCACCCATTTGTCTGCTCTCCCTCTGAGAGCGTATTCTTGCTTAAATAAATCCTCACTTTACTTTCTTAACTCCCTGCTTGTCTCCGAATTCTTTTGCGACAAGGCAAGAACCTTAAATTCACTGGGAGCAGTACTGTTCATAAAACGGCTATTATAGCATCTGGTAAATACTTGCTCAGTAAATGTGACTTCCTAACTTGCTACCTGTGCAATCCTACACAGCATTCAATATTTTCTGATGACAATATATCTGAAAACAGTATGCAGGAAATATCCCCATGCCTTTCAGCACAAGAACCGGCACGTGCAAATTCTCCTTTTCCAGTGTTTTTTATTTGCACATTTAATATTCACAAATCATTTTACAGATTTATTCTTTTCACAGGTTCTTTATTTATAGGAAAAATCAGGATTAAAACAGAGCATCGAAGAGGACCAAGAAATTACCAGCAGAGATGGTGCAGAATACAGAGGCTCTAAAAGAGAACAGAGTGAACAAGAGCAGCGTGTAGCCACTTCCTACCAGGCTGGAACACTGACTTCATTAAGGCAAAGCCTTTATTTACTGTGTTATTTCTTTACCCCACCTAGTTTAACCCAAATAGAAAGGCATTCTATTTTCACACTACTGCTCTCTGAGGTCTTAGGAATATAGCTGGTACTACATGTGACCAGTGGCATCCCATGACTATAAACACCTGAATAGACACGTTAAATTTTGATGTGTTAACCATCCCACTGGGAGAATTAAAACGAAAGAGGCAGAAGCTGCTTGATTCTTAAGACTTTGAGAAAAAGGGGAGGGGTGTATGTGTCTGGTGGTGGGAGGAGGGGAAAGAAAAGGGGCTCAAGGAGGAGTGAGGGCAGCAAACCTAACTCTTCCCAATGTATAACCGCTGTGTCTTTCTCAGATGCTAATATAGTATTCTAGTACTCAGAAAAAAACGAGTTATTGACCTCCAGTGAGCTGTACGTTGTAATGGCTAGTAACAGGGAACATACCCTGGGGAGGAGGTGTATTCATTTCATACGTATAACAATGCAATTCAAAACTGTGTCCTACTATGATCTCAGCTAATGTGTTTTCCTATTTTAAATATCAATTCACTGTGTAACCTTGGACAATTTACTTAACCTTTCTGTGCCTCAATTTTCTACCAGTGAAATGAGGATTGTACCACTTTATGTTGAAGATTGGAGGAGATGCATAAAAAGCACTTAAGAATAGTGCCTGGCCAAATCCACAGAGACAGAAAGCAGACTGATGGTTGCCAGGGGCTGGGGAAAAGGGAAAAAGAGGATGACTGCTAATGGCTTTGGGGTTTCTTTGTGAAGTGATGGGAATGTTCTAAAATGAGACAGTGGTGATAGTTGCACAATTATGTGAATATACTGAAAAATCACTGAATTGTATATTACTTTAAAAGGGTGAATTTTATGGTAAAGTATATCCCAATAAAGCTGTTACAAAAAATTCTTAAAAAAATAGAGTAGTGTCTGGCACACAGTAAGTGCCCAATAAATGTTAGCTATTATTTGTAGCAATATTATTGTCACATTATTATTTAGCCATCTTATGACCTAAGTAAATCCCTAGAAATTCTTTATTTTTAATAAAAGCCCATGAATCTAAAAAAGTATTTCTAATTTACATATATGCATTAACATTCACACATTTATTTCTATCCAAATTGTCTCAGAAATGAACAGTTTAATTAAGAAGCACAATTTCAGTATTTTACTCTGGAATAAAACAACTGCATGCAATGGATGTCTGATCATATCATGATAGGCCTTAGATAAATTTCAATGACTTGATGTTATCCAAGAATTGGAAATGATGGGAGATTTTCATTTTCATCTCCAGGAATAAACAGGAAGTTCAAATACAGTAAGTACTTAGATTATATAACGTACACAATTAAACCTTCAAATATAGGCTTGTCAGCCTTCTAATCACATTTTGGGGGACACTTTATAAAAAGACAAATACAGTAAACAGTAAAATGCTTACTAGCCCCATGCCCTGTGACCCCCTCACCTTGCCCAAAAGAAAATCCCCACAATGAAAAGATACAACTCAACTCATGTAATAAGCCACTTAAGAGGCAAAAGACTTGACGATTAATGATTGACTTTTAAGACTACACTGCAAAAAAGATGTTCATATCAATTGAGTATTTATAATCTGAACAGCAATTAAATCCAGTCTTCACCTTTCCTATTGCTAAAGAATATGACAACGGAGTCTCAATCTCAGAAGCAGGAGCAGCAAGTGATAAGCCACGATGGCAGTAATGCACATCACATGCTTGAATTTCATCTAAAGCGTGAAACCTTCCAATTCCCGGAACAGGGTTTCCTTTGCTGGAGTCCCCTTCCCTTCTAGTCTTCCTTTCTATAATTAGCCACGTGCCTCTGCAGCAAATCAGGGAAAGCTGTGTTGAGGGTTACAACTTCCAGATACTCAGGTCTTCTGTGACAGAAAGCAATGCACTTTTTTGAATATATTAAGAAAATATTTATTTATACCCTCAAATTGACCATTTTCAGAAAGATAATTAAATCTCCATCTTACCCGCCTTCATTTAAATCAAATAAAACCATTCCCTAAGTCACCCAAAAGCAACAGATTAAAACACAGAACAAGTTGCCTTAACACCCAATATGTATAATACCCCCCTCACACACACACAAACCCCACCAAAGTTGTGGCCTTAGGAATTTCTGACCAAATATTTAGCCTGAGTAAAATTCAGTGAAGATTTAATTCCCTTTTGAGAAGCATGATTATTTCTTTAATTTTACATTATAATCATTGGGATAGATTACAAAACAACTTTGGAAGAGATGTTTTTAGTGGGAAGTTAGAAACTTTCAGACAATGGAAATGGATGATAATTTAGGACCAATTTTAAAATCAGAACCAGTTTCAAAATATTTTATTTATCAAGACTGAAACATTGGCTTTGTCCTAACAGGGTTTATTTTGAAATTTAAAAGGGAAATTGAAACAAATACAAATACATAACCAAAATATCTAGACAATGCTGAGACAGAGGGGACCAATTTTGTAATGCTCTGTAATTGAATATCATTCCAAGTACTCATTTGTCCTAGTATTGTTCATTTGGTTAATCTGGGGATGGAGAAAGTATATTTTAAAAATTATATATCTATGCATAGGTCATCTTTAAATACCAGTGAATAAATATTTAAACTCCATGATAAAGAAAAGATGTGGAATAAGAAATTCCTATTTTTATAAGTAACTATATTTACAATGAATGTTTTCTGCCTGACTCCTAATCTTTGTCTATTAAGAGTTTTTCACTGTGCAATTTATAGAAGGCAGCAGCTCATATTACCTTAAAAGAACCCTGATTAGCTCAGAATCAGCCTGTCCCAGACACTCTGCTCCCTGAAAAGCCTTCACACTTGTGTGCATAAATAGCTGAGAATACAAGTAGGTGCACATGTGCAAAAAAGTACTTCTCTAAAGGAGAGCTAATTGGCTTTACAAATAAAGTCTAAAACCAAGAAAACAAACTGCTATCCCCAACCCGAAAAACACACCTAATGAAAAAACTGCTAAGCCCACTATGAAAAGGCGGCAGCTGTAAACTCAACTCATCCTACCTCATGCTCTTAAGCATCTAGTTGTTCTGTGAAATCAGCCATTAGAACACTAAATCCCTCCATGTTTACATGGTTAAATGCAGCCTTTGATTTAGCTTTACTTTTTAGTTAGAGGTCAGACTACACAGAATAGCAAGAAATTCCTTACAGCTATGCTGTATCCAAACTGCCTCATTCTACCCTTAAGAGAAGCTGCCCACATGATAATATGCATTAGGGACCTACCAATCTAAATTTCTGAGGTCTTCTACTTGGGTAAGTTCAATCATTGGTCCACTGAGAGCTTCAGTCAAAGGAAAATTACAAGTTGACTGCTAACACCTTAGCTTGCATATGCAGAACTGGGAAGTAAGATTAAAAATTAAGAGTGTCCAGGCATAGAAAGAAACGAAATTGAGTTATTTGTAGTGAGGTGGATGGACCTAGAGTCTGTCATACAGAGTGAAGTAAGTCAGAAAGAGAAAAACAAATACTGTATGCTAACACATATATATGGAATCCAAGAAAAAAAAAAAGGTCATGAAGAACCTAGGGGTAAGACGGGAATAAAGACACAGACCTACTAGAGAATGGACCTGAGGATATGGGGAGGGGAAAGGGTAAGCTGTGACAAAGTCAGAGTGGCATGGACATATATACACTACCAAACGTAAAATAGATAGCTAGTGGGAAGCAGCCGCATAGCACATGGAGATCAGCTCGGTGGTTTGTGACCACCTAGAGGGGTGGGATAGGGAGGGTGGGAGGGAGGGAGACAGACGCAAGAGGGAAGAGATATGGGAACATATGTATATGTATAACTGATTCACTTTGTCATAAAGCAGAAACTAACACACCATTGTAAAGCAATTATACTCCAATAAAGATGTTAAAAAAATTAAGAGTGTCACTGAGCTGCTATTAAGCATGGCAGAAAGGTGACTATACAGAAAGACTAAAAAAGCCTATGTTTTAGATGTCCTTTGCTTTTTTTTAAGCAAGTGCAGAATTTTCTCTAGTCAAAATCTGAATTTTGCTTAGATGTTTTCTCCTCCCACATCTATGTACCCCTTTCCCAACCTCTCTCATTGTCTTTTTAAGCTTAAGAGAAGTAAAATAGACTATCCCTTATTATTTATGAAAAGAGAGGCATATTCTAATAGTCATAAGGCAATATGTTTAAGAGCTGCACCTGAACTGGTATTCTCAAAACTGAAAATATAGTTACCAACTCTATTCAACTTGCAGGATGTATCCATGTGCTTCCCAAGTCATTGGTTGTCACCCAAATGGACCACAGTGACCCCATCATGCCTTAAGGAGGCATTATACTGTGTGTACTATGCACACATATTTTAAAGAAATAACATTAAGAAGGAAAGGACGGCCTTTCAAACATCAGTTCCTTACAAAAACGGTGACGGTGCTTTATGGTTTCCTTTTAATCTCCTCGTATACCCAGTTACCAAATACCTCCAAAATTAGACAAAAGAGGGCCAAAGGCAAAACTCCACGGTGAATTGCATCTTTGAAATGAGCTTTGAATTCCCTGGTTTTTAATTTCCATTTCCTGATTTACTGAGGAGTGAAGGTGAGAATCATCCAACTGATGACAAAGTAAAACAAGAAAACAGGATAAACAGCAAGGGCTTTGCGGTTTGGAGGCTGGCTATCAGCAAGGAAAGCTGTAGAGGCTAAACAAAGCAAAACAAGACAACAAAAAGGAATATTTAATACAGTAAGACTGTCACAACTACTAACATTTACTAAACTTGAAGGGGCCTGACATAGTCTGGGACACAGAATTATATACTATAAGTTCAGTTACATTTGTGATCCTCAGAGAAAAAGGCATTTGGCAGCATAGTTTTCTGGACAGCTGAGGGCTACCTGTTTCAAGTATGAAAGCTTGGAAAGGTTTCAACCATTTAAGATGGAAACCTTTCTAAAAGGGGTTTCTTACCCTTTTCTGAGAAGTTACTGAACTGTGCTAAATAGGCTTACAAAACTCCTATGGCAAATGGCTTCACACTGCTGTGTTTTTTGAGTACTTGTTCTTAATAAGTTATCAGCTCTTTTAGATGCCAATCCTCTTGTCCATCCAGGAAACATATACTCATCTTTTTACTCATCGATAATCACCCTTCAAGGAAACCTTTCCTGAACAACCATCTGGTATCCTGCCACCCCAGGTAGAACTGCCCACTTACCTCTTCTGTGTCTCCACTATACACTGCATAGACTTCCATTGCCCACCTGGAAAACTTTTATGCCTAGATTGTGAACTCGGAGGATAGAGACCATGCCTAGCACAATGCCTGACACACAGTCTGTGTTTAGTACATATTTGCTGAATTACAGGAACTTCTCTCTCATCTAAGATTCTACTTGCTGAACCACTGTGGGCCTGGACACTTGATAACTAAGTTATTCAGAACTACATGTACGGTAAATTATCAGACTCTAAGTGAGGGAATGAGGGGCTCTTCCATGGGTAGTTAAAGCACCCAAGCTTAATACAATCCTTGGAATATCAATTCTGGCATTCTCAGACCTTACTTTTGGATTACTTCTTGGCTTTTAACCATGTTCCAAAGAGATGTTATTGCACATAAAAATATTAGGCAGTCTGTCTATCCCATTAAAAAGAAGCTAGTGAACACTTCCAGTTTAAGGTGGAATTTTAAGAGAATTTTAGGAAAGTACAAACAATGAGCAAATAGCATTCATTGCCACTGCTACAGGCTCTCACTAATCTTTAGCAGAATTTTCTACTGAAGCAGACAAGTACTATGATACTTACCAACCTATACTGGGAGGTAGTATAGTACATTTCTAAACAGGTATGTGATCTGGTTGGGTTTGAAACTTGATTCCCCTATTCACTAGTTATGTGTCCTAGGGCAAGTTGCTTAACCTCTCTGGGTCTGTTCCTCATCTATAAAGATGGGACCAATAATAACTTTTTTTATTTATTAGGGTTGTTGTGAGGGTTAAATGAGATAATATGTATGAAGTACTTATGACAGTGCCTGGCCTACAGTAAGCAATTGGTAAATGCTGGCTATTATTATGATTAATTTGTCAGGAAAAGGCTCAAGCCATTTCTCAAGTCACCTATGCCTCCTATATGCCAGGACTAAGCTAGGTCTAGTGTAATCTCCTTTTTCAACCCTATCCACTATTTAAGGATTGAAAAGAAAAAAAGACGTGACTCTCCACATCTCGGAAGTCCAGATAGCCAACTCAGATAAGATGAACATTATCCCTACTGAGAGAAGACGGTTCTATGGATGACACTGGCAAGAATCATATCACTCATATGTAACTTGTAAGTTACACTCCTCCTCATCTGATCTTCATCTCTAACTCATGTTTCGGTCTGCTCTGTTACTGTAGAGATAAGTACGTTCTTACCTACTATAGACCAGGCAAACATCACGATCACCACAAAAAGCCGGACCATGAAGTTTATTGGTCCTGGCTCGGTCAAAAGTACCAGCCGGCAAACCAGCATTGCCACCGTCAGGGGAAGTATACAGTAACCCAGCACACAGAGGCTCTGAAAAAAAGATCTAAAAAACAACATACATCCATAAAGATCATAAATATAGCTGATCTGTATCATGATACAGTTTATTACACAGATTTCTATGTATCATGGATCATTACCTTCCTTCAGATACATAATACCTATACCCTAATGTTGATTTTATAAGGATAGGCCTCTGTATTAAACATGTGCTTTAGTTTTGCTCTCCCCATACTCTCCTCCTCTCTGCTTAAACTCCTTAAGAGTCAGCCATCTAGTATCTAGATGATCTGCTCTAATTCCTAGAGACCTCCTTCTCCCACTGAACCTCTAAGAATGGTGTTTCTTAATCTTTTGTGGTTTACAGACCTATTTCAGAATTTGTTGAAAACTATGGACCATCTGTTCCCAAAGACAGACATAATCTTCTAACACAAAAAATTCTGCCTATGATTTCAGGGGCTGGAGCGAGAGCACTGAAGCTTATCAAAGGACCCCAGATAATTTAAGGTAATTTAATTCAACTAGGTTATCTCTGTTCAGTGGTTTTAAGAGAACCTTCTTTTTGGCTCTCATTTATTTTGATTTTTCTTTTTGAAAAATATATAACTAGCCAGACTTCCTTAAAAATCTAAGATATGCAACCTGGCAAGGGAAAAGGGATGCATTTTAATAATACTCACATGTTTCCTCCAAGAAGTTTTGAGTTGAGGGTGATGGTAACTGCACCAAACCAGACAATGACAAACACTTCTGCAAACTGGGGCCCTCCATCTTTTTCGCTATCTACAGAGCCTCTCTGAAGCATTCTGTGACAAGGAAATGGCATGAGAATTGCCTAGTCTTTTATTTAGAGCAACAAAGTTACAGCATGGGTTCTCAAACTTTGAATCAGGGAGCTGCCCTAAACCTCACCTGAAGATCTATAATATGTAGGCTGTACAAAAGTAAAATGCCTGAAGTATATCCCTTATTTCAAATTCCAAATGCCTCAGGACTACAAGAGGTGCTCCATTTGACCTCATGGGAATGCTTAAATGGATTACCGAAGACCTTTTTTAGTTAAGCAGAGGGTATAAACTGAAGGGCTAAATATGGCTCACAGACATGAGGTTGTTGGTCTATACAATACTTAAAATGGTCTTAAATTCAAGTTGATGTTATTTTAAAATTGGGAGGTATTTCTGGATTTTCTTGAAAAATCATAAGAGTTTCCAACACTGGACCTGCATTCCTACATGGCAACAATTGGGTGCAGTTGACACAGCAGCAGATTCCTTCACAAGGGCTTCTGGTAACCAATTCGCAATGCATGCATGTACACATTTGAATTTGTAATCCTTGGGTTAAGGTTCTAGTTCTGGCATTTAAAAATGGAAGCAGTCTATAAACCTATTTAGTTGTTGATTTTTTAAAATCAAAACATACAGATTATCAAGAAAAGGCTTTACTTTGAAACTGAGTAATTGAACAGTCACTTATATCCTCTCTAAAAATTTTACAGATGTAAACTGCTTTGAATTTTGGACTCAGAACACTTGTACTCTGTGTCATTTTTTTCCAGTAACAGAATAAGTAACATCAAACTCACAACCTCTTATTACAAAGTATAGAGAAGTCACACAGTAAGTCTTGTCCTGCTATGCTATGTGCCAGTACAGGCTTTTGTATTCTATGGTTCTGCATGCTCTATTCCAAGTCCTGACAATCCAGTGCAAAGAATGCTGGTCCTCATCACTTGTTGTCTGGAACTCCTATTGCTTCAGCATGGTATGATAGAAAGAACATTAACTGGCCTGGAAGGCAGGAGACTCAGATATTGATCCTAATTCTGTCACTAGATATGGAAACTGGAGCAGATCACTTGATGTTCTGGGACTCCAATTTTCTTCTCTGCAAATAAGTGGTATTAAACTCCATAATCTCTAAGGTTAATCTTTCAAAACTAAGAAAGTATATGCTCAGAGCTTCTAATATAAACCCTTTCATCAAGGCACTGGATTGTTTCCCTTGATATGGTTATTAAAGGCATAAGATAGAGCACTCCACGTTTTTACCTAGATTACCATGTGCTTGACTTACATTTAAAAATGGGTAAAGAAGCCAGTAAGAAACTTGAATTTAAAATCATGAAAGGTTCGGCCTGGAAAGGACCCTCAACCATCTCCTTTTATAGATATGGAAAAGGAGACCCAGAGAGGTTACGTGGGAAGAGATGTGTAATAATTGCAGAGGTAGAGAATGGGCAGTCAAGGAAACCTGAGGTTGAATTCCAGGTCTACCACTGAATATTTGACCTTGGTTCAGTCCTCAATCTCTTTGAACCTGAGCTTGTTCATCAAAAGAGGAAAAATATTCACTTCTTGTCATGAGGATAAGAGAAGGTATTTAAAAGTTTTCTGTAAGCTAAGAAAAATCATTATACAAATTTTGGTTATTAGTGGCCGAAAGTCACTCTGCTGATAGCAAAGTTAGGATGAGAACTCGGAACTGAATCCTAGTGCAGTATTTTTTCCACTCTACCAGTGGTTATATTCCCCTCTCCAGCGGAACTTTGCTTTCCTTCTTCTGTCCTTTCCCTTTACATACAATGCATACGGAAAACATAACACTTTGAAACATGATCTTGCTTTGAACTCTACCACTTCTACTCTAATTTATTCTCACTTATACTTTTAGTAAATTTTTAAAGAATTATGTTTGCAAATAAACAGTGCTTAAACCTACAGATACTTAATTCACTTAGCTTAATGAGGTACATGAGTGTGAATAAATGTTGAACAGAAATGGCTAAAACAGGATAAGAAGTCATTGGTAAATGAAGGTGGGCATAATTTTCACATCTTTAAATTCCATCACTCTTTGAATTGATCTAGAAAACTACTTGACTTTTTAGATTTAAATACATAAGGAGTACAATATGTCATAGAAGTCCTAAATGAAATATTCAGTCAAAATCCCCTTCAATTTTGAAACTCCATGAAAAAAATCTAATCTATCTCAAATGACAAAGAAAGGAAATATAAGTACTTACAATGCAAGCGTCACACAAAGGATCAAAGGGCCCCATAAATCCCCTACAAGAAAAGACAGAAGACTGTTAAGACACAACCATGTAGTGTTTTCTGTCTTTATTCCAATATGTACATCTCCCACTCTTGGAATTCAGACATCAAGGCTCTCCCTGTCTGCCCAAGCCTTCCGACCTCTGCTATCCCTCTGCTGACCCTCCCTGCTCCCTAATTCTGAATGCCCTTCTTCATATATCCTTTAAGTTTTGTTCACTTCACATCCCACAAATCACCCCTCTCCCCACCTACTAAGCCACATTCCAGCATGCTACAGTTAAAGACCAACGAGCAAGGAGTCAAAAGACATAAGTGCCCTACCCTGCACCACCAAAAAGAAGACTAAAGCCAAGTCACTTTACCTATCTGAGACTACATTAGACAAGGCAAGTATAATCAGGTTCACCTCACAAATATGAAAAACAAAGCTGGGAAGAAGTGACATGCCCAAGTTTCCGTAAACAGTTAAGTGTGGGTGTGGGACCAGAACCTAGAACCAAAACCAGAATCTTCTGATTCCTACTACAAAGTCCTTTCCACTCTGCAATACTGTTTCCCTTTCATAATTACTACATTGAACTAGCATAGAATTGCTGTTCTTATAGGTGAAAAACAGCCCAGCACTGGTAATTTCATAGGGTTAAATGTTAACAAACAACATGAAAACTTTTTGAAAACTATAAAGGCTCTGTCAACATTAGGTCTAATCACTGTGGTTCTCAATCAATAGCTGTTGGGTGATTAATAAACCAACAGTTCAGTAACATACAGCTTAAAGCACAATTATCTTCCTCAAGTAATATGAAAAAAGGTACATATACCACTTCTAACTTTAACCTCACTTGTACATAACTTTATGTGAAAGAAGTGTGCATATGTACATACTTACGTCTTTTTTTTAAATAAGTAATTTTGACACCACTGTGGAAAGTTTGTTAAAGATGTAAAAAAAGAAAAACCATAATCCTAACACTCTAATAAACTATTGTTAATTAAATAAGCAATAAATTGTTAAAATTTATCAACTGAAAAGCTGAATTCAAGTACAACTGACATTAATACGCTGTTTTTATAATGCAGTGAAGACTGTTTTTAATTTGTAAAAGATTCATAACAGTATTTTAAAACTATTCTTATTCTTGTGAAATACATAAAACACAAAATTTACCATTTTAGTCACTTTTAACTGTACAGGCACGGAGTATATTCACTGTTGTGCAAGCAACACACCATCCATCTCCAGAACTTTTTCTTCTCCCAAACTGAAACTCCAACCCATTAAACAATAACTCCTCAATACCCCCTCAGTCCCTGACAACCATCATTTAACTTTTTTTCTCTATAAATCTGACTACTCTAGGTACCTAACATAAGTGGAATCATGTATGTCCTTTTGTGTATGGCTTATTTTACTTAGCATAATGTCTTCAAGGTTCATCCAAGTTGTAGCATGTATCAGGAATTTCACTCCTTTTTAAGGATAATAACCCATTCATATATGGCATACACCATGGTGTATATAACACACTTTGTTTACCCATCCATCCACTGATAGACGTAAGAGTTGTTTTCACCTGCTGCTATGAACACAGGTGCAAATAACTGTTTGAGTCCCTGCTTTCAATTCTTTTGGGTATATACCCAGAAGGAGACGTGCTGAATGAATCATGTGGTAGTTCTATACTATAAATTTTATATACTATAAAATTATGTGGTAATTTTTTGAGGAACCACCATGTTGTTTTACACAGTGGCTGTGCCATTTTACATTCCCACCAGCAATGCACAAGGGTTCCAATTTCTCCACATCCTCACCAACACTTGTTATTGTCTGTTTCTTTGACAATAACCATCCTAATGGATCTGAATTGGTATCTAATTGGATAAGACAGCTTTTCTGAGGAAGAAACTTCAACCTCAGAAAAGTTAACTGTCTTATCCAAGATCACACACTATTCAAACACTGATTTGCCCATGCTCTTTCCACTACATACGAGCTGTAGCAAATCATGTGTCAGCTTCAACCCACAATGTACTATGTTGAAAAAGATTCTGACGCTGCATCCAATTGCCACACAGTGATGGCACATTTGCCACATATTTGACATCCTTATATTACAGCTGAAATGCTGCCAAAATAGAAGGTACACTCATGTACAACATCATTGTTACTACTCTCAAACAATAGATTCAATTTTTTTCTGACAAAGGGTACTAAGAAAAACCAAGAATGCTTGAAAAGAAAAGGTCTAACAATTTTAAGAATAAATTCTAAATAACAGCAAAATTTTCTGCAAACACTGTTTTGGAACTCCTAAAGAAAGCAGTCAACAGACTAAATGATCATTCTGAAAATGGAAATGTCAATAAAGTACTATTAATTTGTTAAACCTTTAATGGGTATTAGCTATTATTCTAATTTAACATTTACACATTTTGCCTTTCCCTTGGAAATCATTAGCTCTTTGGTTGAACAAAGTCCCTATGTTTTTGCCACTTCCAGAAATATTCTTTGCAGCGTCTATTATAGCAGGTGAAAATATACAGTCTATATTTATTGATGAGGACAATATATTCAGCAAAATCTTCCAATCTCTGAAATTCCATCCTAAATTTTTAACTTTTTTCAAAAACTTCATTTATGTATTTTTTCATCCTGCAAAATGACATCAGTTTTATTACCACAGAGCCTTTGCCTTATAAAATACTTATGATAATGTATGATGAGAAACAGCAAAGCCTCAAAATCCTTATATACTTACAATCTCTCAAAAGAGTATTGCTTTTCCTTGGGTACAAAACATGCATGAATTTTTTCCCAACAGCTTTTAGATCACGCATCTGAAAGATATAAACAACTTGTACTGTGATGACCAAGGTTGCCAAGCAGCCCCCTCACTTAATTTGCTAAAATTTCTTTTATTTCAATCTCCTGGGAGCCCTTCATTGAATTTTAGAGCTATAACTCCAGTTTAATTCCTTCACTATACAAACAAACCAGAGAGGTGGGGTTTTTCTATTAACTCCTTTTTCTATTAACTTTTCCTATTAACTCCTTAAGCCAACATCTAACTCTTTACCACATTCATCAGTTCTGTTTTGAGTTTTTAAACTCCACAGAAGAGAAACATAGCCCTCCTAATATGTTACTTAAAGAAACGAAAATAATAGCACTAGTAAAATCTGCTCTGCAAAACACAGCACCTAACTTTCAGTTCATACATGATGAGGTCACAAGGGGCAATCAGCCTGCTCCCAAGCTAACACATTCTTCACAATGTGTAAAGTCAATTAATTTTCAACATTCCCATACATTCTGGCAAATGAATCCTAGAAGCCAGATTTTAAAAAATCAAGACATTTAAAGAAGGGTGCAGTCATATAAACATATCCTCTCAAATTATAGTTGAGGTAATTCTGTCCTAATTTAGAAATTTCTTCATGTCATTAATAGTTCTTTGTAAACATGACTTTTAATGGTTGTTTACCATTCTACCACATAGATGTAACATAATTTACTTAACCGATTACTCTTCTTTGCAACTTTCTCCCATTATAAATATTGCTGTAACAAACATCTTTGTATAAACATTTTTCTGTATTTTTTTAAATACTTTTGTATTAAAAATTTTTTTTCCTTATACTATACCTAGAGAAGTGGGAATTATCACCTCAAAAGGATTGGACATTTTAAGTTCCTTAATATCCATTACAGCCAAACTGCTTTCCAAAAAGGCTGTACCAAATTATTCTCTAGGGGAGAACCTTAAATTTCAATAAATAAAATACACTGAAAACCAGTGAACCAATCAAAAATATTACAAAGTGCTATTAGCTATTTAGCCCCATGACACTGAACAGAAGTCCTCTCAACTTGTCTAACTTACAATGGTATTCTGAACAGATTCATTCAGTGTGGAGCTGTCAAATTCCCGAATGCGAGATCTCATGGGAATGGTGATTTCTCCTTCCACAGGGATGTCTTGTGAGATAGATATATCTGAAAGGCCTGCAAACTGAGAAGAATTAGGGACAAAAATTTAAAGCCTGTAATAAACTGTAGGATTCCCCCAAAGACATCATCATTTCCCAGAGAGCAGGACCATGTCTTTTTGTAGGGTTTTATACAGTTTTTAAAATAAGGTGTTAGCTCACCAGACATCGAAAAATGCAGTTAGCTAAAATTCTCAAACGCTTATTTCTTTTAACTTAAAGAAGGAGATGGCAAACAATGGAAAAAATTATAAAGTAAATGGCATAGACTTTCTTGCCCTCAAATATCTGGTTTCTTTCAAGCATGAAATCTTTTTTTTATATCTTTATCAGAGTATAATTGCTTTACAATGTTGTGTTAGTTTCTGCTGTACAACGAAGTGAATCAGCTATATGTATACATATATCCTCATATCCCCTCCCTCTTAAGCCTCTCTCCCACCCTCCTATCCCACCCCTCTAGGTCATCACAAAGCATCAAGCTGATCTCCCTGTGCTATACAGCAGCTTCCCACTAGCTATCTATTTTACATTTGGTAGTGTATATACATCGATGCTACTCTTTCACTTTGTCCCAGCTTCCCCATCCCCCACACCCGTGTCCTCAAGTCCGTTCTCTGTCTGCGTCTTTATTCCCATCCTGCCACTAGGTTCATCAGTACCGTTTTTTTAGATTCCATATATGTGTTAGCATACGGTATTTGCTTTTCTCTTTCTTACTTCACTCTGTATGACAGGCTCTAGGTCCATCCACCTCATTACAAATAACTCAATTTCACTCCTTTTTATGGCTGAGTAACATTCCATTGTATATATGTGCCACATCTTCTTTATCCATTCATCTGTCGAAGGACATTTAGGTTCCTTCCATGTCCTGGCTATTGTAAATAGTGCTGCAATGAACATTGGGGTGCATGTCTCTTTTTGAATTATAGTTTTCTCAGGGTATATGCCCAGTAGTGGGATTGCTGGGTCATATGGTAGTTCTATTTGTAGTTTTTTAAGGAACCTCTATACTGTTTTCCACAGTGGCTGTATCAATTTTCATTCCCACCAACAGTGCAGGAGGGTTCCCTTTTCTGCACACCCTCTCCAGCATTTATTGTTTCTAGATTTGTTGATGACGGCAATTCTGACCAGTATGAGATGATACCTCATTGTGGTTTTCATTTGCATTTCTCTAATGATTAGTGATGTTGAGCATCTTTTCATGTGTTTGTTGGCAATCTATATGTCTTCTTTGAAAAAATGTCTATTTAGGTCTTCTGCCCATTTTTGGATTGGGTTATTTGTTTTTTTTGATATTGAGCTGCATGAGCTGTCAAGCATGAAATCTTAACAGGATAGAAGCTAGTAAGATTGCAGAACTTTTAGTGACATTTCAGTGATCACATCTTAGCACAGCCACAATTCTGTTGCACTTCTGCTCCTTAGTGGGCTCCAGTGGCCTCTGCTGGCTAAAACAGAGCATTATGCTGGCTAAAACTGGAGCATTATGTGAAATCTAAAGGGAAACTGGGAAGAACATGGAAATAGCAAAACACATCATTATTTATACTCTTTTTACCAGATTACTGGCAACCACAGATCAAATAACATTTCCAAAGTGAACTGCAAGATTGCAAACTTTTAAACTCTTACGTTCATATGCCAAATTTGATTACTGTGACTGAAACTCTAGAATCTTCAAGTTCCTAAGAAAACAGAAGCAATCCCTTCTCATATGGTTTTTGGCCCAATGTTTAGTGGGCAATAGTTACAGGTAAATGAAATACAAGACAGTATACTAAAATTTTAGGAAGAATAAGGTTGTTCAAAGAACTTATGAAAAGCAGCTTCTCAATCACACTCTTAATAAGGAAATGCAAATTAAAGCTACTTGAAAATTCTTCACCTGTTAGACCGGCAAAAATCCAAGTTTGACCACACATTCTGCAAGTGAAGCTGAGGGGTAAAAGCACTCACACACTGCTGCTGGGGAGGTAAAATGGTACTAGGCCCTATTGAAGATTAATCTGGCAATATCCAGTAAATTTACATATGGATTGCTCACCACTTTTAGGAGTCTAAAGTGGTAAAAATACAAAAAGTCATATATATATATATATATATATATATATACACACACACACACAAACACACACACAAGGCTCTTCATTACAACACTACCTGTAAAAGCGAAAAACCTGAGAATAGCCCAAATGCCCATCAACAGAGAACCAGTTGAATAAAGCATGGTATGTCCACATAATGGAGTGCTATGCAGCTGTAAGAAGGAATGGGTATATCTCTAAAGAACTATTATGGAGTGTTAAATTAAAAAATAATGTGGAGGAAAGTCTGTATACATGCTACCATTTATCTGAGAAAAGAGGGGGTACAAATATATATATACATATCTGAATATCTTTTAAATATAAGAAATAAGTCATGTAATGTGACCTGTCACATGTAATGTAAGAAATGTCATAGATTTTTTTTAAAAGAGGCTTCCTAATTAGGAAAGGAGGGAATAAGGTGGAGGAAACAAGTAGAGAAGTTAGTCTTCTTGGAACACACATTGTTCTGTATATATAACTTGAAATCATATAAATAACTTCACAGAATTATGAGACAAAATTAAAATTTAAAAGCAGTCCCAAAAACTGAAAGAAAAATGAAACAAATGAACCTACTGAATTAAATACACAACCACACAGAGAGCAACTATTTCAAGTGACTTTACAACACTGTAATTTGACTTCCAATTAGGATGTAGAAAGCTGGAATGAGCATCTCATCCACTAGAACAATGAGAAAAAGCTAGACTAACTACAAAATCATAACTTTCCTTGAACCCATCAGAGAGCTGAGGTTGTAGGGCAACCAAGCAGCATGAATGAAATCTAAGGAAAGACAGGCACTTACTTCCAAGAAGAGATGGGACATGAGCACTGGCTCATCTGTAGCAAAGCACGAGAAGACAACAACACGGGGCATCACACAGATGATTAAGAATTCAGCTAAAATTTAAAAATGAATTGCTAAAGACCAAGTGTTGACTAGTGTGAGAGTACAGTGTCCCTGGAAACATTAGACACAGGAGGCATTCACACCCACTTGCAGGCTCTTCTCCACAGACTTCCATTGGTCCAGGTGTAAGGGGAGTAGCTGCCTCTTCTGAGAAAAGCACAGAGACCGGCTCAGACCCTTCTCCCCTACAGAAAAAGAGACTTAAAGCTGCTGGGGGAAGATCAGCAAACTCTGTTGTCTCCAGAGCACAGGTGAAAACCCACTGTGGCTGGGGAAAGGGGAAAGACAAACCTCACTACTCCTGGAGGAGGGGTGGGAAATCATCCTGAGGCCAGACTATTAGAGTCTCCCTTCAGCTGGGGGAGAGACAGGATCACTGAGAAAGTCTCACCCAGGAAGACTCAGGGACATATGACCTACCTAAGGCAGAGGCTGGACCAAAACAACAAAGAATCTCCACCTCCCAGGTACCCACCACAAGGCTAGCAAGTATGCAACAACAAGCAATAGCAGTCTAGTGCTAAGGGAGGGGCTAGAACTTGGAGAGAAACCAACTATCTTATGCAGGGGCAAAGGGAATACAGAAAACTAAGCATGGAGGAGGAACATTAAGAAAAACACTGGGAAAACCTAGTGCCCACCCTAAGCACAAGGTAATAGGGGAGGAATTTGAAGCTGATGATGCATTGAAGGTTCCCATAGCAAGTACAAAACCCAAATACAGTTCAACTCCTTACTATATTAACTTAACCCCCATAGTAACAACTTAGCAGAAAAGATGTGCCATTTCCAGGCAGTCTCTACTGTTATACACGATGGCCAGTGATCAATAAAAAAATTACCCCTTCCCCATACACACACACACACACACACACACACACACACACACACACACACACACAGAGGCAAACAACCTTCTGTTACAAGACAAAGCAATTAAACCAGACTCTGAGGTGACCCAGATGTTAGAATTTCAGAAGAAAAATTTACCATGAATACAATTAAAAAGTTAAAAAAGGCTCTAGTAGAAAAGATACATGCATGAATGATGATGAATTTCTGCCAAGAGATGGAAACTGTAAGAGTCAAATGGCAATGCTAGAAGTAAGTGAATACAGTAACAGATGAAGAATGCCTTTGACAGCCTTACCAGCAGACTCAACAGAGCCAAATAAAGAAATCGGTGATAGGTCAGTGAAAATTATCTAAACAAAAACAAAACAAGAAGAGTTAGAAAATTTAAAATTACACACATCAAATCATTGTATTGGGGCTTCCCTGGTGGCACAGTGGTTGAGAGTCCGCCTGCCGATGCAGGGGACACGGGTTCATGCGCCGGTCCAGGAAGATCCCACATGCCGCGGAGTGGCTAGGCCCGTGAGCCATGGCCACTAAGCCTGCGCGTCCAGAGCCTGTGCTCCACAGCGGGAGAGGCCACAACAGTGAGAGGCCCGTGTACCGCAAAAAAAAAAAAAAAAAAAAAAAAAAAAAATCATTGTACATCTTAAACTTGTACAATGTTATATGCCAATAATATCTCAATAAAACTAGAAAATAACAAAAAAGAACACCCCAAAACAGAACAGAGCATACAAGAACTGTGGGTCGATATTAAACAGTCTAATTTGTATATTACTGAAATCCCACAAGAGGAGAAAGATAATGGATCTGAAAAAAATATTTGAAAAGGTAACAACTGAATTGTTTTCCAAAAATAACGAAGACATCAAATGACAGATCCAAGCCCAGAAAACCCCAATCAAGATAAATACCTCGGGCTTCCCTGGTGGCGCAGTGGTTGAGAATCTGCCTGCCAATGCAGGGGACACGGGTTCGAGCCCTGGTCTGGGAAGATCCCACATGCCGCGGAGCAACTAGGCCCGTGAGCCACAACTACTGAGCCTGCGCATCTGGAGCCTGTGCCCCGCAACAAGAGAGGCTGCGACAGTGAGAGGTCCGTGCACTGCGATGAAGAGTGGCCCCCGCTCACCACAACTAGAGAAAGCCCTCGCACAGAAACGAAGACCCAACACAGCCAAATAAATAAATAAATAAAATTTTAAAAAATAAATAAAAATTATATTAAAAAAGATAAATACCTAAAGACAAAAGCAAAAATCCACAAACCTAAACACATTCACACTACTGAAAACCAAAGATAAAGAGGAAAACCTTAAAGTCTGCCAGAGAAAAAAGACATTGCAATCAGAGGAAACAGGTAACAGACATCTCACCCAAAACTACACAAGGCAGAAGAAAATGGACACACCTTTAGAGTGCTGAACAAATAAAACTGTCAACCCAGAATTCTAAACCCAGCAAAAATAGCTATTAAAAATGAAGGCAAAACAATGACATTTTTCAGATGAGCAAAAGCTGAAACATGCACTATAAGAAATGTTAAAGTATGATCTTCAGAAAGGAATATGATATCAGAAGGAGATTTGGATTTACACAAGGAAATGAAGATAACCAGAAGTGGTTTAAATGATGGTAAATATAAAAAATATTTTATTTTTAATTATTCTAAAAGATGACTGCCTAAAGCAGAGGTCACCAAACTTCTTCTGTGAAGGACCCAAATAGTAAATATTTTAGGTTTTGAGAGCCAAATGGTTTCTGTTGCAGTTGCTCAACTCTGCCACTGTAGCATGAAAGCAATCAAAGACAATACATAAAAAATTATGTTTGGGGGCTTCCCTGGTGGCGCAGTGGTTGGGGGTCCGCCTGCCGATGCGGGGGGCACAGGTTCGTGCCCTGGTCTGGGAGGATCCCACGTGCCGCGGAGTGGCTGGGCCCGTGAGCCATGGCCGCTGGGCCTGCGCGTCCAGAGCCTGTGCTCCGCGGCGGGAGGGGCCACGGCAGTGGGAGGCCTGCGTACTGCAAAAAAAAATTATGTTTGGCTGTGTTCCAATGAAACCTTATTTACAAAAATAGGTAGTGGGCCAGACTTTAAATTATAAAAATATAACATTTAGGAGATAACTGGAAATTTGAACACCGACAAGATATTTGATATTAGGGAATTATTGATTTTTTAGATGTACTAATGATATTGTGGTTATGTTCTTTAAAAACAGAATCCTTATCTTTTAGAGATACATATCAAATATTTACTAATGTAATGATGCTGGGGATTTGCTTCAAAATAGTATAGAGAAAAGCGGGTAGGGCTATAGAAGAAAGAAGATTGGCCATAAACTGGTAATTATTATTGAAGGTTGGGTACCTGAGGGTCCACATTACCATTCTACTTTTGTGTGTTTGAAATTTTTCTTAATAAAAAGTTAAAAAATAAACAAAAAATTCCTAATTTTAGGGACCATCTAAGTTCTTTTTCCTTTTTGCCTCCCCTCCCCAGGCCAAAATGAATCTAAATATAATCAAGCCTCTGGATCTTAAAGTTTACAGGCAATATGTGGACAGAGGCACATACTAAAAATACCACAAGGATACAATCAGCCAAATACAGAAAGTGGAGAATTCTACAAGAGAAATGACTGAATTTAAACAAATAAATTACATTAAAAAGAGAACACATATATTAAAAGAGACTTATTGGGACTTTCCTGGTGGCTCAGTGGTTAAGAATCCACCTGCCAACACAAGGGACACGGGTTTCAGCCCTGGTCTGGGAAGATCCCACATGCCGCAGAGCAACTAAGCCCATGCACCACAACTACTGAGCCTGCACAAGCCACACACCTACTGAGCCTGCGTGCCACAACTACTGAAGCCCACGCGCCTAGAGCCCATGCTCACAACAAAAGAAGCCACCGCAATGAGAAGCCTGTGTACTGCAACAAAGAGTAGCCCCTGCTCGCCGCAACTAAAGCCTGCATGCAGCAACAAAAACCCAACACAGCCAAAAATAAAATAAATTTTTAAAAAAACAAACAAACAAAGGAAAAGAAATGTTCCTTTAGAGAAAAGAGAGACTTACTAACCAAATGCAATTTGTTGACCTTGTTTGGATCCCGATTTGGACAAATTGTAAAAACACATTTTTTTTTTTTAGAAAATTGGGAGGTGAATAGAGATTAGATGATATTAAGGAGTGATTATTATTATGTTATGTGTGATAACAAAACAAAAGTCCTTACCTATTAGGGAAACATACTGAAGTATTATGGGTAAAGTGATATGTCTCAGATTTGCTTTAAAACACTCACAAAAGATTATGAAAGACAAGGAAAGACTGAAGAACGATTACAAACTGAAGGAAACTAAGGAAAAATAACAGCTAAATGCAATGTGAGATCCTGGATAAGATCCTGGAACAAAAAAGGACATTCGTGGAAATCCTGATAAAATTCAAATAAGATCTGTAGTTTAATAGTGTTGTACCAATGTTAACTTCCTGGTTCTGATCACTGTACTATGGTTATATACAATGTTAACACTAGAGGAAGCTGGGTGAGGGGTATACAGGAACTCTCTGTACCATTTTTGCAATTTTTCTGTATGTCTAAAATCAGTTCAAAATAAAAAGGTTAAAATAATACTCCAGAAAAAAATATGGTGGGGAAATAAAAAAGAATAGCAGAATGTTGATAGGTATATGGGTTTCGTTATACTACTCTTTATTTACATATTTGAAAGCTTCCATAGTAAAATGGTAAAATATATCACTTCCTTGTTTCGGCCATTCCCTCAAACTACTCTCCTTCCTCTCATCTTCTCTGATCAAACCGCTCTTCACTCTCCCACTCTCTTAATCCTTTGTAGTCTACACTAGTCTTCCCACAACTTTACTGATAGTGCTAATAGTGACCTCATAATCAAGAAATAAAAGAATCTGGGGACTTCCCTGGCAGTCCAGTGGTTAAGACTCCGTGCTTCCAATGCAGGGGGTGCAGGTTCGATCCCTGGTGGGGGAACTAAGATCCCACATGCCCCGGGGCATGGCCAAAAAAATAAAAAATAAATAAATGAAAGAAAACCTGCAAGCAAAAAAAAGAAAAACAAAAGAAATACAGGGCTTCTGGAAGATGGCGGAAGAGTCAGACGCAGAGATCACCTTTCTTCCCACAGATACACCAGAAATACATCTACACGTGGAACAACTCCTACAGAACACCTTCTGAACACTGGCAGAAGACCTCAGACCTCCCAAAAGGCAAGAAACCCCCCCACGTACCTGGGTAGGGCAAAAGAAAAAAGAATAAACAGAGACAAAAGGATAGGGACGGGACCTGCACCAGTGGGAGGGAGCTGTGAAGGAGGAAAGGTTTCCACACACTAGGAAACCCCTTCGCGGGCAGAGACTGCGGGTGGCGGAGGGGGAAGCTTCAGAGCCGTGGAGGAGAGCACAGCAACAGGGGTGCGGAGGGCAAAGCGGAGAGATTCCCGCACAATGGATCGGTGCCAACTGGCACTCACCAGCCCGAGAGGCTTGTCTGCTCACCCACCTGAGCGAGCAGGGCCTGGAGCTGAGGCTCGGGCTTCAGTCGGAGCGCTGGGAGAGGACTGGGGTTGGCGGCATGAACACAGCCTGCAGGGGGTTGGTGCAGCACAGCTAGCCAGGAGGGAGTCCGGGGAAAAGTCTGGACCTGCCGAAGAGGCAAGAGACTTTTTCCTCCCTCTTTGTTTCCTGGTGTGCAAGGAGAAGGGATTAAGAGCGCTGCTTAAAGGAGCTCCAGAGACGGGCTCGAGCCGGGGCTAAAAGCGCGGACTCCAGAGACGGGCATGAGACTCTAAGGCTGCTGCCGCCGCCAACAAGAAGTCTGTGTGCGGGCACAGATCACTACACACCCCCCTTCCGGGGAGCCTGTGGAGCCCGCCACTGCCAGGGTCCCGGGATCCAGGGACAACTCCCCCGGAAGAACGCACGGCGCGTCTCAGGCTGGTGCGACATCATGCTGGCCTCTGCCACCGCAGGCTCGCCCCACACTCCCTGTCCCTCCCTCCCCCCGAACCTGAGTGAGCCAGAGTCCCCGAATCAGCTGCTACTTTAACCCTGTCCTGTCTGAGCGAAGAACAGACGCCCTCCAGCGACCTACACACAGAGGAGGGGCCAAATCCAAAGCTGAGCCCCTGGGAGCTGTGAGACCAAAGAAGAGAAAGGGAAATCTCTCCCAGCAGCCTCAGAAGCAGCGGATTAAAGCTCCACAAACAACTTGACGTACCCTGCAGCTGTGGAATACATGAATAGACAACAAATCATCCCAAATTAAGGAGGTGGACTTTGAGAGGAAGATTTATGATTTTATTCCCCTTTTCCTATTTTTGTGAATGTGTATGTGTATTCTTCTCTGTGAGATTTTGTCTGTATAGCTTTGCTTCCACCATTTGTCCTAGGGTTCTATCCGTCCGTTTTTTGTTTGTTTTTTTTAAATTCTTTTTCTTAATAATTCTTTTTTATTTTATTAACTTTCTTTTATTTTATTTTATCTTTTTCCTTACTTTCTTTCCTTCCCTCCTTCCCTCCTTAAGACAACGAATCATCCCAAATTGAGGAGGCGGACTTTGAGAGCAAGATTTATAATTTTTTCCCCTTTTCCTCTTTTTGTGAGTGTGTATGTGTATGCTTCTGTGTGAGATTTTGTCTGTATATCTTGGCTTCCACCATTGGTCCTAGGGATCTATCCATCCATTTTTTCTTTTTCTTCTCTTAATAATTATTTTTTTATTTTAATAACTTTATTAAATTTTATCTTACTTTATATTATTTTACTTTATCTTCTTTCGTTCTTATTTTCCTTCCTTCCTCCTTCCCTCCTTCCTTCCTCCCTCCCTCCCTCCCTCTCTCCTTTCTTTCTTTCTTTCTTTCTTCTACTAATTCTTTCTTTCTACTTTTTCTCCCTTTTAGTCTGAGCCGTGTGGATGAAAGGCTCTTGGTGCTGCAGCCAGGAGTCAGTGCTGTGCCTCTGAGGTGGGAGAGCCAACTTCAAGACACTGGTCAACAAGAGACCTCCCACCTCCACATAGTATCAAACAGCAAAAATCTCCCAGAGATCTCGATCTCCACACCAGCACTCAGCTTCACTCAACGACCAGCAAGCTACAGTGCTGGACACCCTATGCCAAACAACTAGCAACACAGGAACACAACCCCACCCATTAGCAGAGAGGCTGCCTAAACTAATAATAAGTCCACAGACACCCCAAAACACACCACCAGAGGTGGACCTGCCCACCAGAAACACAAGATCCAGCCTCATCCACCAGAACACAGGTACTAGTCCCCTCCACCAGGAAGCCTACACAACCCACTGAACCAACCTTAGCCACTGGGGACAGACACCAAAAACAACAGAAACTACGAACGTGCAGCCTGCAAAAAGGACACCCCAAACACAGTAAGATAGGAAAAATGAGAAGACAGAAAAACGCACAGCAGATGAAGGAGCAAGATAAAAACAAATGAAGAGGAAATAGGCAGTCTACCTGAAAAACAATTCAGAATAATGATAGTAAAGATGATCCAAAACCTTGGAAATAGAATAGAGAAAATACAAGAAACATTTAACAAGGACCTAGAAGAACTAAAGATGAAACAAATAACGATGAACAACACAATAAATGAAATTAAAAATACTCTACTCTAGATGGGATTAATAGTAGAATAACTGAGGCAGAAGAACGGATAAGTGACCTGGAAGATAAAATAGTGGAAATAACTACTGCAGAGCAGAATAAAGAAAAAGAATGAAAAGAACTGAGGACAGTCTCAGAGACCTCTGGGATAACACTAAACGCACCAACATTCAAATTCTAGGGGTTCCAGAAGAAGAAGAGAAAAAGAAACGGACTGAGAAAATATTTGAAGAGATTATAGCTGAAAACTTCCCTAATATGGGAAAGGAAATAGTTAATCAAGTCCAGGAAGCACAGAGAGTCCCATGCAGGATAAATACAAGGAGAAACACACCAAGACACATATTAATCAAACTGTCCAAAATTAAATACAAAGAAAACATATTAAAAGCAGCAAGGGAAAAACAACAATAACACACAAGGGAATCCCCATAAGGTTAACAGCTGATCTTTCAGCAGAAACTCTGCAAGCCAGAAGGGACTGGCAGGACATATTTAAAGTGATGAAGGAGAAAAACCTGCAACCAAGATTACTCTACCCAGCAAGGATCTCATTCAGATTTGATGGAGAAATTAAAACCTTTACAGGCAAGCAAAAGCTGAGAGTTCAGCACCACCAAACCAGCTTTACAACAACTGCTAAAGGAACTTCTCTAGGCAAGAAACACAAGAGAAGGAAAAGACCTACAATAACGAACCCAAAACAATTAAGAAAATGGGAATAGGAACATACATATCGATAATTACCTTAAACGTAAATGGACTAAATGCTCCCACCAAAACACACAGATTGGCTGAATGGATACAAAAAAAAGACCCATATATTTGCTGCCTACAAGAGACCCACTTCAGACCTAGAGACACATACAGACTGAAAGTGAGGGGATGGAAAAAGATATTTCATGCAAATGGAAACCAAAAGAAAGCTGGAGTAGCAATTCTCATATCAGACAAAATAGACTTTAAAATAAAGACTATTAGAAGAGAGAAAGAGGGACACTACATAATGGTCAAGGGATCGGTCCAAGAAGAAGATATAACAATTGTAAATATTTATGCACCCAACATAGGAGCACCTCAATACATAAGGCAAATACTAACAGCCATAAAAGGGGAAATCAACAGTAACACATTCATAGTAGGGGACTTTAACACCCCACTTTCACCAATGGACAGATAATCCAAAATGAAAATAAATAAGGAAACACAAGCTTTAAATTATACATTAAACAAGATGAACTTAATTGATATTTATAGGACATTCCATCCAAAAACAACAGAATACACATTTTTCTCAAGTGCTCATGGAACATTCTCCAGGATAGATCATATCTTAGGTCACAAATCAAGCCTAGTTAAATTTAAGAAAATTGAAATTGTATCAAGTATCTTTTCAGACCACAACGCTATGAGACTAGATATCAATTACAGGAAACGACCTGTAAAAAATACAAACACATGGAGGATAAACAACACACTACTTAATAACGAAGTGATCACTGAAAAAATCAAAGAGGAAATAAAAAATTACCTAGAAACAAATGACAATGGAGACATGATGACCCAAAATCTATGGGATGCAGCAAAAGCAGTTCTAAGAGGGAAGTTTAAAGCAATGCAATCCTAACAGGAGACATCTCCAATAAACCACCTAACCTTGCACCTAAAGCAATTAGAGAGAAGAACAAAAAAACCCCAACGTTAGCAAAAAGAAAGAAATCATAAAACTCAGATCAGAAATACATGAAAAAGAAATGAAAGAAACGATAGCAAAGATCAATAAAACTAAAAGCTGGTTCTTTGAGAAGATAAACAAAATTGATAAACTCAACAAGACTCAACAAGAGTTGAGACTCAACAAGAAAAAACTCATTAGCCAGACTCAACAAGAAAAAAAGGGAGAAGACTCAAATCAATAGAATTAGAAATGAAAAAGGAGAAGTAACAACTGACACTGCAGAAATACAAAAGATCATGAGAGATTACTACAAGCAAATCTATGCCAATAAAATGGACAACCGGGAAGAAATAGACAAATTTTAGAAATGCACAACCTGCCAAGACTGAATCAGGAAGAAATAGAAAATATGAACAGACCAAACACAAGCACTGAAATTGAAACTTTGATTAAAAATCTTCCAAGAAACAAAAGCCCAGGAACAGATGGCTTCACAGGCGACTTCTATCAAACATTTAGAGAAGAGATAACACCTATCCTTCTCAAACTCTTCCAAAATATAGCAGAGGGAGGAACACTCCCAAACTCATTGTACAAGGCCACCATCAGCCTGATACCAAAACCAGACAAGGATGTCACAAAGAAAGAAAACTACAGGCCAATATCACTGATGAACATAGATGCAAAAATCCTCAACAAAATACTAGCAAACAGAATCCAACAGCACATTAAACGGATCATACACCATGATCAAGAGGGGTTTACCCCAGGAATGCAAGGATTCTTCAATATATGCAAATCAATCAACGTGATACACCATATTAACAAGCTGAAGGAGAAAAACCATGTGATCACCTCAGTAGATGCAGAGAAAGCTTTCGACAAAATTCAACACCCATTTTTGATAAAAACCTTGCAGAAAGCAGCCATAGAGGGAACTTTCCTCAACATAACAAAGGCCATATATGACAAACCCACAGCCAACATCATCCTCAATGGTGAAAAACTGAAAGCATTTCCACTAAGATCAGGAACAAGACAAAGCTGCCCACGCTCACCACTCTTATTGAACATAGTTTTGGAAGTTTCAGCCACAGCAATCAGAGAAGAAAAGGAAATAAAAGGAATAAAAATGGGAAAAGTAGAAGTAAAGCTGTCACTGTTTGCAGATGACATAGAGAATCCTAAAGATGCTACCAGAAAACTACTAGAGCTAATCAATGAATTTGGGAAAGTAGCAGGATGCAAAATTAATGCACAAAAATCTCTGGCATTCCTAAACACTAATGATGAAAAATCTGAAAGTGAAATCAAGAAAACACTTCCATTTACCATGGCAACAAAAAGAATAAAATATCTAGGAATAAACCTACCTAAGGAGACAAAAGACCTGTATGCAGAAAATTATAAGACACTGATGAAAGAAATTAAAGATGATACAAATAGATGGAGAGATATACCATGTTCTTGGATTGGAAGAATCAACATTGTGAAAATGATGCTACTACCCAAAACAAACTACAGATTCAATGCAATCCCTATCAAACTACCACTGGCATTTTTTACAGAACTAGAACAAAAAATTTCACAATTTGTATGGAAACACAAAAGACCCCGAATAGCCAAAGCAATCTTGAGAACAAAAAACGGAGCTGGAGAAATCAGGCTCCCTGACTTCAGACTATACTACAAAGCTACAGTAATCAAGACAGTATGGTACTTGCACAAAAACAGAAAGATAGATCAATGGAACAGGATAGAAAGCCCAGACATAAACCCACACACATATGGTCATCTTATCTTTGATAAAGGAGGCAGGAATGTACAGTGGAGAAAGGACAGCCTCTTTAATAAGTGGTGCTGGGAAAACTGGACAGGTACATGTAAAAGTATGAGATTAGATCACTCCCTAACACCATACACAAAAATAAGCTCAAAATGGATTAAAGCCCTAAATGTAAGACCAGAAACTATCAAACTCTTAGAGGAAAACATAGGCAGAACACTCTATGACATAAATCACAGCAAGATCCTTTTTGACCCACCTCCTAGAGAAATGGAAATAAAATAAACAAATGGGACCTAATGAAACTTCCAAGCTTTTGCACAGCAAAGGAAACCATAAACAAGACCAAAAGACAACCATCAGAATGTGAGAAAATATTTGCAAATGAAGCAACTGACAAAGGATTAATCTCCAAAATTTACAAGCAGTTCATGCAGCTCAATAACAAAAAAACAAACAACCCAATCCAAAAATGGGCAGAAGACCTAAACAGACATTTGTCCAAAGACGATATACAGACTGCCAACAAACACATGAAAGAATGCTCGACATCATTAATCATAAGAGAAATGCAACTCAAAACTACAATGAGATATCATCTCACACCAGTCAGAATGGCCATCATCAACAAATCTAGAAACAATAAATGCTGGAGAGGGTGTGGAGAAAAGGGAACCCTCTTGCACTGTTGGTGGGAATGTAAATTGATACAGCCACTGTGGAGAACAGTGTGAAGGTTCCTTAAAAAACTACAAATAGAACTACCATATGACCCAGCAATCCCACTACTGGGCATATACCCTGAGAAGACCATAATTCAAAAAGAGTCATGTACCAAAATATTCACTGCAGCTCTATTTACAATAGCCCAGAGATGGAAACAATCTAAGTGTCCATCATCGGATGAATGGATAAAGAAGATGTGGCACATATATACAATGGAATATTACTCAGCCATAAAAAGAAACGAAATTGAGCTATTTGTAATGAGGTGGATAGACCTAGAGTCTGTCATACAGAGTGAAGTAACTCAGAAAGAGAAAGACAACTACCATATGCTAACACATATATATGGAATTTAAGAAAAAAATAAATGTCATGAAGAACCTAGGGGTAAGACAGGAATAAAGACACAGACCTACTAGAGAATGGACTTGAGGGTATGGGGAGGGGGAAGGGTAAGCTGTGACAAAGCGAGAGAGAGGCATGGACATATATACACTACCAAACGTAAGGTAGATAGCTAGTGGGAAGCAGCCGCATAGCACAGGGAGATCAGCTCGGTGGTTTGTGACCACCTGGATGGGTGGGATAGGGAGGGTGGGAGGGAGGGAGACGCAAGAGGAAACAGATATGGGAACATATGTATATGTATAACTGATCCACTTTGTTATAAATCAGAAACTAACACACCATTGTTAAGCAATTATACTCCAATGAAGATGTTAAAAAAAAAAAGAAATATAAGAATCCTTCCTCAGTTTCACCCTTTGAATATTCTTCAGCACTTAATGTGTAAACCAACCTGTTTTGAAGTCATTATTCTCCCTTTACTACTACGATACTGCCCTTTCAAGCTCCAGGATTGCTTGTTTTGAGCTTTCTTGCTGCCTGCTACTGCTAGGGTAGACGGGGCAGTGCAGAAGGAATGGCCTTTGAAGCCAAACGGGCCTTTGCCCTCCCTTGGAAACAACACTGCTACAAGAATTAGATAACACCTGCATGCACCTAGCACATAGTCAATGCTCAACATGTGGTATCTGGATAGCCTTGGTTAAGAGTGCAAGCTCCTGGAGGCAGGCAGCCTGAGTTCCAATCCTAGCTCCATCATTTACTACCTGTGTGACAATGAGCAGGTTCCTTTTCCTCTCTGTGCCTCAGTTTCCTCATCTGTAAAATTGAGATGATGGTACTATCATCACAGGGTTGTCCTGAGGAAGAAATATATTAATACAAGTAAACCACTTAGTAGCAGGCTCACAGAAGGGGACAGATACATGTCAAGAGCTCAGGTTCAAGATTCCCAGGGAGTCGATTCAGGTTCTGTCACTGCTGTAGAATAAAGTATTTGGCTAGCCTTTGTCCTTTGTTCCTGGGAGGTAGCCTCTAAACTCCTGGGATTTCCTAAATGATAGTAATATTTTTGTTATTCATAGTGGGCCCTAATAGTTTAGCTAACAGGTGAGCCCTGGTAGACAGCTAGTTTATGTTAATGAGATGACAGCATGGTGGCTAACCACTGCTAAAAGACCAAACACAAGATTAGAGGATTGGGGGGTTTGAGTCCTGTGATACAAACCTGGCCTCTTGGAAGCGGAGGAGGCAATGATCCATTCAACCACACCTACATAATGAAAACTCAATAAAAACTAGATATGTGGGTGACCTTTCCTGGTTGGCAATATTCTGCATATTGTCACACATCAATGTATCAGGAGAGTAACAGGGTCCTGTCCTGACTCCACAGAGAGAAGACAAGGACATTTTGTGTTAGGGACCATCTCAGACCTCAACCTAAGCATCTCCCCCTTCTGCTGGTTTCTGTTGTATCCTTTTGCTATAATAAAAGTGTAATTTTAAGTACAGCATTGTCCTGAGTTCTGTGAATCATTCTAGGGAATTACAGAGCCTGAGGGGATCACGGGAACTCCTGAATTTGTAGCCAGTAGGTCAGAAGTGAGGGTGGTCCTGGTCCTTCAGCTGGTATCTGAAGTGAGGACATTCTTATGGAAGACTGTGCCCTTAACTGGGGAAGTTTGGCCTAACTCCAGCTACTTGGTTTCAGAAGTCACTGCAGTCACTAAAGTGCCATGTGATTCCCACTCATCCCCCATCCCAACCCTTCCTCAGTATCTCTTCCCCAGAGAATCAGTGACATTGCTCAGCGAACTGAGGCAGGATCTGTGGCTCTCTAGCCCCATATATGAGACAATACCACCAGGACCTCAGCTAGTGGACCCTGCTCTGACTAGCCCCTCAGTGGAGATGAAAGGTGACTTGGACCCCATGTCCCTCCCCTTCCTCTGTGCAGGCAGCCTTGTGCACATACATACACATGTGTGCACATAAACACATGTGCACACTTTGCTGCCTGGCTTGGGCCAATGAGGGGAGGAGATAGAGGCAGGGCCAAAAACACACAGTAAAAGCAGGGACTGCAGCCTTAAGAAAGTGGCTGGGAGCAGATGGCTCATACTATTGACCAAAATCCTAAAGAGAGAAAGGAGTCAACAAGGTGGAGGGAGAGGTGGGGTGGATCAAGCAGGAAACAGTTCAGTCCAAGAGGTGGAGGTCGGGGCTTAGTGGCATGGTCTCTAGCCAGCACCTTCACCTGGGACCAGCTTCCTTCCAGACCCCAGGCTACAGCGATTATTATGGCTCTTTTTCCTGCTCCTTAAACAGACAGGCAATAGACAGGCATTACCCAATATTCTGTATTTTCAACTCTATGCAGATGACTCCTAAATCAACCTTTCTAGTCCTGACCTCTTGTGAGCCCTTAAGTCCAGATTTCAGTGTCCAACTACCTGTTGGATATCTATTGGATGGCCTGCCAATATCTCAAACTAAACATTTCCAAAAGTGAATTAATCAACTTTTAGGGCCCTCATTCTCCTCTTCTGTATTTCTGTTCAGGGTATCACTTCCTCCCATTTGTCTATAGTCTTGTTTTTCAAAATGTGATACTGGGAGGAGCAGCAGCAGCACCACCTGACAGCTTATTAGAAATGCAGAATCTTAGGCCTCATCCCAGACCTACTAAATCAGAATCTGCAATTTAACAAAATACCCCAGATGACTGCTATGCACATTAAAGTTTGAAAAGCACTATGTAAGACACATTCTCCCTAGCACTGCAAACCCTCGAGCATTCCGCCTTACTCAAATCTTCACATCTGCTACTGCTGTAGTCCAAACAGTCATCAATTCTTCCTGGAACTACCGCAAACACTTGCACTGGTATCCTAGATTCCAGATACTCCCCATGGTAACTCCTCTGTTGTGTTGTCAAATTCATGATTTAAAACGCTTCCCTCCTCAAAAATTTCCAGTGGCTCCTTGTTGCCTATTAAACCTCCCGGCATAGTAGTCAATAAGAAGAAATAACACTACATGATTATTATGTGCCAGGCACTCTACCAAGTGTTTTATATGTTTTAACTCATTTAATCCACTGAACAACCCTGTAAGTATTACTTTATCTCCATTTTACAGACAGGGAAACTGAGGCATGGAGGGGTTTGGTAATTTCCCCAATATCCTACAGTTAGTTAAGTGACAGAGCATAGAACCAAACCTAGACGACTTGACCCCAGAGCACACATCCATAACCACTGTTCCATATTGCCTCCCTAATTTAGTAGCCTTATCTTTTAAGGTTTACCTCCTAATACTTCCCTGTGCTTCAGCCAAAGTAATCTCTCTGTTGTTCTGCAAATGCATTAGCACCTCCTAACCTCTGTACCTTCACCAATGAGAGGATCTGTAGCATTACTGGAAATAGTCTTGGTTTCAGAAGCAGACCTAAGTTCAATTTTCAGCCTAGCCACCCTGGGGAAATCATCAAATCTCTCTGAGTCTCATCCCCTCACCTGCAAGTAAAACATAGTTCAAAAACCACCTGAACTAGCTGCTGTGAAGTTTAGAAAATATGCAGAGGATGTTTAGTACAATCCTGGCACATAGCAGGTGGTCAATCATTGATAGCTCTTATGCTCACCTGCAATTCAAATCCTACCCATCCTCTGAGGCCCCCTCAAATGTAACTTCTACCATGTAGCTTGCTTCATCACCCCAACTAGACATGATAGCATCTTCTTTTAAATTTTGTTAATATTTTATGTGTAACTTTCTTATATAGTGTCTTATTTTAGCATTATACATTTGTCTTATCCCTACAAATTAGACTGTAAGCATAAGGAAAGGCCATTTGTATTTCCTAAAGCAACTAGCATAGTGTATTACACACTGTGGGAGTTCAATAAACATTGTTGAATAGAAGTGGACTGGATACTGAGTAATGAGTAACCAGAACCACTAAAATTAATTGGGGGAAAGCTTCATAAAAGAGAAGTGGGTCAGTTTAGACGAAAGGAACTAAAAACACCTAAGCACCTGTAACTACGTCATACCAGGCACTATGCATATACTAGTTCATTTAGTACTCTAATTCTGTGGTGACTTACTACCCTCATTTTCCAAATGAGGAAACTGGGGTTCAGAGTGACTTCCTCAAGGTCAGAAGTCTTCCATGAGAACTTGGACCTACTCACTCTCTTTCACTGTTGTATCTTCAGTGCCTAAAAGAGTGCCTGGAACATAGCGGATACTCAATAAATATCTGTCAAATGAAGTGATGAACAAACAGAGCTAGTAAGCAGAACCAAAACTAGAATCAGTTTCACCTGACTCCCAGGTCAGTCCTCTACTATGTTAAGTTGCCAATTTAAAACAGAGAAAAGGGATGTACCATTTATTGAGCAACTACTATATAATTAAACACTATTTGGTATATAACTAAACGTTTGGGAGGAGGGATTGGGGGGCAGAATGTTGAGCTGACTACACTCAGTTATGGCACTGATTGTGTTAGACACTTCACATAATTTGTCACTACAACTTTGTAAAAACTCTTTGAGGCAGGTATTTTTAACTCCATTTTACAGATGAAAAAACTCTCCATGAAATGACTTGCCCAAATTCACACAAGCGGCAGAGTGGGTGATAACTTTACCTCCAAGTTAACTTTAACTCCAAAGCCTGTGTTCTTAAATACCTGTTCAGGCTTTGGAATTGTAGTATTTGCAGTAGAAATCCTATCCTCTGCAGAGACAGGAGCAAGAGAGCATGAAGAGGACTGCAAGGAGCTGCGACAGGGAGGGCAGGGATAAAACCAAGACGACTGGGGGTCACTGAGCAAATCAACAGTCAAGTTATAACGTCCCATGGGAAGTAATCTCTCATTAATCCCAGAATGCTGCTACTCCAACAAGGGCTAGTGACAAGTCTCCATAAAATGAGGGGACAGCAGATGCAAAGATACTTAAATCGCCTAAAGCTCAGCATTTAACAAAATGCAGGGGACGAGGATAAAAAGGAAAGTGAATGAAAGTTTCACAAGAAGGCGTGGAAACAACGCGGGTGGGGGGAAGCGGTTAGCCCAAAGAACAGGCGCAGTGTTAGGACCTGGTCTGGCATCGGGTACAGGAAGGACCTGCCGTGAGGAAGGGATTCCGGCTCTTTCACGCCACGAGCCCGTCGCCCGACTTCCTTAAGGGGCATCTGCCTCACCCTCGGTCCCTTCTGTCGCAGAACCCAAGCTCACCAGGGGCCTGGGCGTTGCTGTCCCTGGGTCTCCGGGAGACTCCGCCGCTTCCGCCATCTTGGCCCTCCTTCTCCCGGGTCGCTCCCACAGGCCTTTGCGGAACCTGAGACGTGGAGGCCGCGCCCCGTCAGCGCGTCTGCGCGTGGCGGCCGCGTCACCGAAGAGCGCCTAGCAGCTGCTAGCGGCCCCGGCCCTCGGCCCTCCTCCCTTGTCCTCGGGGTGGGGGGCAGGGGTTCGCGTCGCCTCGCTTCCCTTCTTCTGGGCCACGGGTCTCGCTGGACACGCTCCCTTTTTAACACTCCACCCCGATCCTCAGCGCACTCCCGTCGGCCGCGGGGCCGCCACTTCCTTCTCTCCCCCTCCCACCTCTTCGCGCCCCGCCCCCGCCAGCGTCTGCTTCCGGCTCTCTGGAGGAGGCTCGGGGTGCCGCCTCCCACACCAGCACTGCACCTTAGGGAAAAAGCCTGCCCCTCCCCCAACGGCCGAGAGACTTCCTTTCCCAGTTGCTGAATAAAGGAATGAAGCGCACCTTAACAACTGCTCCCTCCACTGTCGCCCTCGCCTGGATGATTACCTGCGCTTCTCATTCCGCTACTTAGCAGCTTCCCACTTACTGGACTGTTACAAGCTTTCATACTGTCTCCACACCGACCTCCGAAATTGCTTTTCTCCCTCACCCCCTTGGGGTCGGGTGGGGGGAACTTCTCTGTATGCATTGGCCAACATTTTAATCCCACCACAATTTACCACAGTTTACAAAGTTGCTAAGCGATTTAGGGCAAGTACTGAAGATGTTCAAGGCTGAAAGAGGGCGATTATTGTAAGAATAACTTTTTAAAGAAAACTGCATGTCCCTATCTCGTTTTCCTGTCCTATCTCGGGACTTTCTCTGTGTTTCAGACTCCATTTCACCTCACCTCAGGCTAAAATGAGCTCAGGCAATACATCCATTGTTGATGCAAGCAATATGCAGGGTACTGAGTGCCCACTGGGGCAAATAATTACCAGTTTTCCACTTTTAACAAACAGGGTAGGGGATGATGTGAACTAGCCTTATTTTTTTGGATGGGCAATCTAGGAAAGCACACAAGTAGTAAACTTAAGAAGAAAGAATGTGGCTGTAGTGTGAAGAAATTCCCAAACTAATGAGATGTGTGTGTGTGTTTGTTGTTCTGTTTTGTTTAAATATTCTTATAATTCTCCTTCTCAGACCAAGCACAGTTTCAGTACTTGTGCAAATACTGATGGGAATAATATGAACATTTAGGCCAGTAGATATGAAACTTTTTTTAATGTTACAAGAGATTATTATGTATTGAATACAATTCCCCAGGCCCAGCCTCAGCTTCCCACACCTGCTCCACCCCTCCCACTACCATTCCCACCCTCAATGCCACCCCTACCCCTGTCCTGACCTCAGCACTCATTATCAGATTACCAAATCCGTTCCGGCTTCCCTGAGGCCATTAATAACCTCTTCTATTTCCTTGTCAACCTCCAAAATTAGTTATCTCTCCCCAACTGAAAACCACAACTTATACCACCCAGCCTCATCTCTTGGCCTCTTTACCACTCATTTCAAGATGGCCTTGATGCTGGCTTCAGAGGAGGACAGGCCATAAAACAATTGTTGAGGCAGTCAGTATTTGGCTTACCTAAGCATTATTTCAGTCTAAAAATGCCAGTTTTCCTTATTTAACTAATAGGGTACAGGTTGAGTGTGAGTTAATATGTTATGAAGAGAAACAGGAAGGAAGGTTATAGAGGAAGGGGTGGCATAGGGCTAAGCTCCTAAAATAGTAATTATTTTATGTTTTTAGTTGCAAGTATATCTCAGAAAATTGCCAAACTCACTCATCATTCTTTAATACACTACAATCATCACCCTCTGTTAGACTATGAACATTTACCACACAGCACGACTCACGGGACTTGCCCAAAATTGCTTAGAAAGTTTGTAAGTGTTAGAAGAGGGATTAACATTTAGACCAATAGGTATGAAGAACTTTGTTAGTTGTTCTAAATTACAAGACAATATAACGTACAACTCTGAAAACAACTGGAAAATATTGAGGAAACAGGCAGTTTCCTGGAGAAATGGTCAAAATTAACTCAAAAAGGAAGCAAGATATTTCGTGAGGACAAAATTTTGGAAGAAAATAATATATAAAAAGCAAGGTGCAGAACAGTTTATATCGTATGCTAACATCTATGTAAAAAAGTAGAAGGGAATATATATCCATATACTTGAATATTCACAGACTACGTCCCAATGACTACACAAGAAGCTGGTAACAGTGGTTGCCTCTGGGGGAGAAACTGAGGGACTAGAAATAAGAGATGAGAGGGACTATTTATTGACTTTCAAGGGAGGGCTATTCATTGTATGACCTTTCATGCAGTTTGAAATTTTTACTATATACATGTGTTACTTTAAAAAAAAAAAGTTGCCAAAGAGCTATCCTCCCCTCCCACCCCCAAGGTACTGGATGGTTTCCAAGGCTATCGTCAGGGAAGAAGAAATTTTCCTCTACCCATCTACATTCTTCTGGCTTGTCTAAGAATTAAATTGACATGAGAAAGATTAACAGGAGAAAATCAAACAAGATTTAATAACGTATACATGGAAGAGACCCAGAAAAACTGAGTAACTCACCAAAATAGCCAAAGCCCTCACCTTAAATACTATCCTCAGCTAAAGACAAAAGAGGATTTTGAGGGTGGGGAGCGTCAGTTATGGGAGGTTACCGGGAAAAGCACCATAAACAAGGGTGATTATGATGCAGATTTAAGTCATTCATATTTATGACCATGGTCAGAGCAAGTATGATTGATTGGCCAAGTGAAGGGGTCCCATCTAGCAATAACAAAAGTGGCTCGAACAAAACTATAACTTCTTTCTTCTAGAATAATTTTCCTAAGGACCATCCAATTAGAGCCTTGGAGAAATCCACCAAGAAGTACTTGGCATAGGTAAATGACCACAAATCCAACAATTGGATTAATTTTTAAAGTCTACATGGGACTTGTGCCAATGATAGAAAAACATTTGAGTTATGTGCAGAAGCCAAAGAAATGAAAAAACACAATAAATAATCATATGGATCAGGTCCAGCATCTTGGGATAGCTGTCTCGTTCTGATGTCTTCTTCTCCTCCTGGGGTGGGAGTCGTTTTTCCTCTGTTTGAGCATTGTTTTAAGGTGAGTTTGAAGTGAGCAGTCCTCTCTATGGACCAGTCCAGTGCAGGGGCCCTTTCAAGTGGGAAATATGAATCCAAGAATCAATTCCCTTCAGTTATGCTGTGCAAGAGCTAATTAAGAGTATCTGACAAGGGTCCTGTAATCTAGGTTGGAGAGAGTCCTTTCAATGATGTCTTTTCCAGTGTACATCATCTCCTGGTTGCAGGCCATGGGCCACCTGATCTTCATCCAAAGATAAGTTGATGTGATAAGCTTCAGAAACAATCTTAGTATGTCCTTTTAATAATTCAATTAAACTTTTGTGATAATGCAACATAGTAACAAGAAGCCATCCAGGAAGTGAGTCTTAAGCAGTAAATACAAAACCTCAAAGACAACAACACTAGAACCCAACATCTACAGAAACAATCTTTTTCTATCTAAAATTACCCTCATTTCTACAAAATATAGCCAAGTTGACTAATTTGCTTGCAAAATAAGTCTGGTTTCAATAAACTTTGCCTGATTATTTGCATAAGAGTAATTGATCACACAAGCTACTTTAAATTGGCTGTGCTGGAACGTTTCATAAGGAATCTCAGACTGAACTTTAAAAGGCCTTTCAAGGCCAGTAAAGCCACGCCAAGTGCTTGTCATCAGATTCGCCTGTACTACCTATATATAGATTGGGTGAATTCCTCCCTTCTCAAGGTCCTCAAAATATTTCAAGGTTCTGGGGCGGCCAGGAAGTGACCTTTCTTATTTACCTGGTAAGGCTGCTGGGCTCCTTGTAAGCAAGGTACCAGATTGTTTTTCCAAGGGGTTTTATGGCTCCATAAAGTTCACCTTAGTTCTTTAAAGCTATCTGATCATATCTGATTCTGTGCAATTTCTCAAATATGACATTCCAGTCAAAAACATGGTAACATAACCAATGTTTCCAATATGTCCTGTTATAAGAACAGACTCTTATCGAACTTATGCAAATAGCTACATTGCCATAAAGATAAGAATACTCACTGAGTTCCCAAATTCTGGAGGAATCAAGTAGTGAGAAAAGATGAATGCTACAATTCTGCTTACAAAGTTATAATTTACCAAATTGCTATAAGTCATAATTAACTTAAAGTGAAGGGTTTCCTTATATTTGGACAACCAAGATTAAAAACTAGTAATATTTCAGACAGAAAGTTATACAAACTAACATTCAGCCCTATGTAACTAATTCTTGTTGATCATGATCTTCTGTTAACAGTTTTATGAAGTCATCAGGGTTTCCTTTAGAATTCTTTATTTTTTTAAATTGGGGTATAATTGTTTTACACTGTTGTGTAGGTTTCTACTGTACAGTGAAGCAAAGTAGAGTTCCCTGTCCTATACAGCAGATTCTCATTTGTTATCTATTTTATACATATTAGTGTATATATGTCAATCCCAATCTCCCAATTCATCCCACGCCCCCCTTCCCCCCTTGGCGTCCATACGTATGTTCTCTATGTCTGTGTCTCTATCTCTGCCCAGCAAACAGGTTCATCTGTACCATTTTTCTAGATTCCACATATATGCATTAATATACGATATTTGTTTATCTGTTTCTGACTTACTTCACTCTGTATGACAGTCTCTAGATCCATCCACGTCTCTACAAATGACCCAATTTCATCCCGTTTTATGGCTGAGTAATATTCCATTGTATATATGTACCACATCTTCTTTATCCATTCATCTGTCTATGGACATTTAGGTTCCTTCCATGTCCTGGCTATTGTAAATAGTGCTGCAGTGAACATTGGGGTGCATGTGCCTTTTTGAATTATGGTTTTCCCTGAGTATACGCCCAGGAGTGGGATTGCTGGGTCATATGGTAATTCTATTTTTAGTTTTTTAAGGAACCTCCAGACTGTTCTCCATAGTGGCTGTATCAATTTACATTCCCACAAACAGTGCAAGGGGGTTCCCTTTTCTCCACACTAGGAAAACTGGACAGCTACATGTAAAAGAATGGAATTAGAACACTCCCTAACACCATACACAAAAATAAACTCAAAATGGATTAAAGACCTAAATGTAAGGCCAGAAACTATCAAACTCTTAGAGAAAAACATAGGCAGAACACTCTTTGACATAAATCACAGCAAGATCTTTTTTGACACACCTCCTAGAGAAGTGGAAATAAAAACAAAAATAAACAAATGGGACCTAATGAAACTTCAAAGCTTTTACACAGCAAAGGTAACCATAAACAAGAAGAAAAGACAACCCTCAGAATGGGAGAAAATAGTTGCAAATGAATCAATGGATAAGGGATTAATCTACAAAATATACAAACAGCTCATGCAGCTCAATATCAAAAAAACAAACAACCCAACCAAAAACTGGGCAGAAGGCCTAAATAGACATTTCTCCAAAGAAGACATACAGATGCCCAAGAGGCACATGAAAAGATGCTCAACATCACTAATAATTAGAGAAATGCAAATCAAAACTACAATGAGGTATCACCTCACACCAGTCAGAATAGTCATCATCAAAAAATCTACAAATAATAAATGCTGGAGAATTCTTTAATTTCTTAACCTGTTCACTGTTATGAGCTGAAAGTTATCAGAAACGTGTATTTGTCAAAAGGTTCTTTCTATGAATCTTCTGGAAGATGAAGCATTTTTACAGAAGCATCAGAGTACAAAAATAACTGTCTATAAAAGACAAAAGACTTAAAAAGCAAGGTTAAAGACCTGTTTACAAAGCAATTGTCAAAGAAATTTGTTGTTTTAGTGGCATACAATATTAAAACAATAATTAGAATTATGACTGATGATACTACATGAGGACATATTTAAATTTTAGAAATTTCACATAATTTCTAGAACATTTATATTAATGACAATTATCTATACTCTACAACCTAAGAAGGTTTATCACCACTCATTTAACAACGCTTCCCATGTAATTTAACATATAAAATTAGCCTTATTAGTTTAATGTCTTTCTTTGATAAGGAGAGAAAACAAATCTTGAGGTGCTCCGGAGGCATTCTGGAAAACCTCAATGTTATCTACAGGTCAAAAGAACTTCATTTAGAATTTGATTTTGGGGAAGTTTGTCAAATATATTAAAAAGGGTTTAAAACACTTGGTCAAATAGGATCATAGGTCACTATGTAACAGTACTTAGTTATCCACCCAAGCAAAGTGACAAAAGATTTCAAAAGCAAAATACAGAAAGTTGCAACCGTTTACTTAAAAGGTAAAAAATTGGGCTTCCCTGGTGGCGCAGTGGTTGAGAATCTGCCTGCCAATGCAGGGGACACGGGTTTGAGCCCTGGTCTGGGAAGATCCCACATGCCGCGGAGGAACTAGGCTCGTGAGCCACAACTACTGAGCCTGTGCATCTGGAGCCTGTGCTCCACAAGAGAGGCCGCGATAGTGAGAGGCCCGCGCAACGCGATGAAGAGTGGCCCCTGCTTGCCGCAACTAGAGAAAGCCCTCGCACAGAAACGAAGACCCAACACAGCCAAAAATAAATAAATAAATATTTTTTTTAAAAGGTAAAAAATCTTTACTATCTGTTATCAAGAGCATATCAATATCCCATTAAAACTTTGTGCTCTTAACAGAGAGAAAACCAAATTCAGGTTTTGCACCATCTTACAATTTATTCTAATCTTAGCCAGTCTTGATCACATACAGAACTCTATTCTCAAGGCTTCTCTTCGACAAAACTTCTATAACTTCCTTTTTTTTTTTTTTTTTTTTTTTTGTAGGTACGCGGGCCTCTCACTGTTGTGGCCTCTCCCGTTGCGGAGCACAGGCTCCAGACGTGCAGGTTCAGTGGCCATGGCTCACGGGCCCAGCCGCTCCGTGGCATGTGGGATCTTCCCGAACCGGGGCACGAACCCGTGTCCCCTGCATTGGCAGGCGGACTCTCAACCACTGCGCCACCAGGGAAGCCCTAACTTACTTTTTTTTTAACCTTTAGATTTTTGTCCTATGTTTTCCTTTTCTCTCTCTCTCTTTTTTTATAGGATTTCATTTTACTTTAATTTTTTTATTTTAAAAAATTTATTGTATTCAAGTATAGTTGATTTACAATGTTGTGTTAATTTCTGCTAAACAGCAAAGTGATTCAGTTTTATGTATAGTCTTTTTCATATTCTTTGCCATTATGGTTTATCAGAGGATATTGCATATAGTTCCCTGCGCTAGACAGTAGGACCTTGTTGTTTATCCATTCTATATATAGTAGTTTGCATCTGCTAATAAAAATATAGAACACTTCACAAATTTGTGTGGCATTCTTGTGCAGGGGTCATGCTAATATTCTCTGTGTCATTCCAATTTTAGTATATGTGTTGCGGAAGCCATCATTCTCTCTCTCTTTTAAAGCTATCTTTAGGACAAAATTACTTTCTCTTCCCTGAACTAAGTGTATTTCCATTCCTTATACCTTCTTTTTCCTTGCATACAAAGATGTTTTCCTTATTAATTTTTAGTGGTTTTAATTACATATTTTAATTATAATTCTTAAACGCCTTCATTTGTAGCAAAAACTAAGAAGTAAGCAATTATGAACTGTCTTTTACATTAGCATTCTGTAGATTGGCAAACTTCTAAATACTATTTATAATTTTTTTTAAATATGTGCTTTCTTATAGAAAATGTCTCCATGTGGAACCAAACATATTTATTAATAGTCCTAAATATCTTTAGTTTCTCTGTAAAAGGAAGCCTATGTTTAGTAATTAATGTTTCAGTACCTTATTTTATTTGGGAATGATCTAGATATTCAATAAGCTTCCATCATTTAATTTAATTTAGCAAAACCCTAAAGTTTGAAGTTGCCAAAAAGATTTGGAGAAACGATTTCTAAGTAGACACACCATAAAACATGATTATTCTTAAAGAGTTCACCTAAAAACTCTTAACCCATTTACATTTAATTTACTTATAAAAATTTTATTATATCAAGTCATCTTTCTGGCTGACAAATTTTGCAACAGATATAAGATCTTATTTAACTTCTAGTAAATCTAGGTACAATAAAAGTATTATGTTTAATGTTGATGACTCTAAAGACATTAATAATAAACTAACTTTAATACCAAATATTAACTTAGTACTGAATATTTCCCAGTCCATGTGATCCTGAAATTCATTTTAGTTTCTTCCATATTTCTGAGGATTTATCTAAATGCTTAATTTTCTTTAAACCAACTAAATAGGACTCTTTTACAAATTAATTTTGGCTATATCACACGTCTACAACACACACACATATATGTAGACACACACAAACACACAAACAGAGACCCCTTGGTTCTCATTTCAAATTTTCAGCCTTAAATCAGGTACAATAACACAAAACCCATCAGTTACAGAAAAGTCTGTTCAAATTGGGTTTCTGGCAGATGGAAGAAATCAAGGTCACTTATTTAGATGGCTAAACCTTTTCTTACTAATATTTATGGAGAAGACACTGAAGATTATTTATATTTGTCCTTGACACGGCAAGTTCCAAATGACCTATCCCCCTTTTCATTTTCTTTTGATAAGGGTTACCTTTCTTAAGTTTGCATTTTAAAAAGATGGCCTAGATAAGAGTTCCTCGAGAAGACTAGGTAGAACATTTACCTCTCAAAGGCTCAGGGAGAGAAATGCAAGTGCCTCCTAGGAGGACTTTTGTTCCCATAAGGCCAGAATTTTTTTTCAATACTTACAAGCCTCTTAAGATAAATAGGGGGAGGTTTCGGGGAGTGGAAAAAACGATTGATGGGCTTTGAATTGTTTCTGGAGCTACATCTCTGGTCCTGGAAAGAGTAGACTGCTGTTTTTAATTCCTCAAGGAATTGGGTAGCCACATAAATGATATCAAAGGATGGACATACTGATCCACCTATATTGGAATGTTTTTCTTCCCTCTGGGTATATTTAGCTTGGGGGAGAAAGCCAAAAAAATTTCTATCAGGTTCTGAATATCAGCTATGGTCACTTGTTTAGTCAGACCAATGGCCTCCCATCTTGGTAATCCATTTACAAAAACTTTTGAGAATCCTCTCTGGGTTTAAGAAATTCTTTAACTATGGCCCTCAGTTCAGCCTTTGACCTGAAGAGGATTGCCTACAGCCTCAAGTGGTCCCATTTCTAAAGGTAACTGTTTAATAGTGTCTTCAGAGTGGAAAAGCAATTCATACAGAGGATTACAAGAATGAGTACTCAAATAAAGCAGGATAGAGGGGAGCAGTAGGAACTAAGTCAATCTTATAGTCTTTTGTTTTAGGTACGTTTTATATCTTTAATCTTTCATTAGCCTTCTACAACAAATCCGTCAATTAAGCTATTTTGGAAATTAGAAGTGCATACCAATTAAAATAGGTACAAGTGTTTAAGATGAACCCTTTCTAAAATTTTAACAATTTTGAAGTCTTTCCAATTCAGAGGGCTCATCATTTGTCTATTGATGAACAGGATCTTAATAGTGACTCAAACCAATAAACCTTTTTATGGTTAAACCAAGTATGTAAGAGGCATCCTTCAAGAGACTGCAAAGCATGCAGCCCTCACAAGATGCAGAAATTTCACTCCCAAGGACATTCTAAAGAAGTAGAGACCTTCATTGTACACATGGAAACAACAAAGGTTGAGATGACCAAAGCCCCTTATGGACTGAGATCACTTATGACAAACTCCCCTGAGAGCTGACACTCTCAGACAAAGAACATTCAGTTTATCTGACTGACTGCCAAATGTACGCCAGTATATGCACCTTCTGTATGGTGGAAACCAGAAAGAATATTCCCGTTGATCAACAAGTCAAGTTCTCAGGAAAGGAAAACCTAACCAGACCAAGGAGGACTGGTTTTCCTCCTTATGACCAAAGACACAAAAGACAAAAACAACAACAACAAAAATCAGTGACCATCTCTGGGAGGAAAAGGATTAACAAATCTAGAATACTCTTCCAAACTTCAAACCAAAAGTCACTGAGTCCAAAGAGCTAGCCCTACAGAAATTTATTCCCACTAATCTAATTTTAGAAAAGAGAAAAACTCTTACCACTCTAATTTCCAGCAGATCCTGCAGGCAGAGATCAAGGAAACTGACTAACATGGTAAGAATTCTTACCTTCTGAGAGGTTTCTCTAACTGCATGCACAGAAACCAGTTTTGGAATGTCAAAAGAGGCCCATCTTGGCCATTTCAGGGCAAGAGTTCCTTTAATTCACAATTTAAAAGGACTTGCAAGTATAAGTTCCAAATATACATAAACTCAACTGGGGTGCTAAGTCAGAAGTTTTCTGACTCCTCTCATTTCTCTGTTTGGGAAACTCTTCCCCATTTTAAAGTTGGTTTGTTGGAATGAAATTGCTAATGAAATTATGTGGTGGACCCATGTGTTGTTTGTGAATTTAAGTCCTCTAGGTGTCACCCTAGAGTCATTTCAGCTCTTTTATGTGTCTTAGCTTCTCCCTCTGTCAATCTAAAATCACATGGGTGCTCAGAGTACTGCGTAGCCAACACTTATATTGTGTGTCCCTGGGCGAGCAAGTTTTTAATTAATGAGTGGAAGTCCCTATTGGACCACTGCATAGTATGAGGACTTGCCTTCACCACTTCCATAAATTTCTCAGTTGTCTGAGAAAGCCATAACTGTCCAGGAGAAGTTGTGTCCCTTTTCTTTGGAGCAGAGAACTCTCATATGGTATCTTCACTGTTATTCTGACAAATTCTGTTAAGGTAGCCAAATTGAGAAAAGACATCAGGCCAGTCTCCTACCTAATCACCCAGTCCAAACCACTCAGTGTCTTTCAACTGAGCAAATCTTCCCAGTGTTTCTCAACCAGGCCCTTTTTCCCAGTGTCTCTCAACTGGGAAAATCCTCCTCAGTGTCTCTCAACTGAGGAGTCAGGTACCTTTTTATCCACAGCCAAATAAAACTCAGGATTGTCAACCAATAATCGGAAGATCTGAGACCAAGAGACACTTATTCAAATTCATCTGGACTTGCTAAGGAGGAGGATGGACACAGGACCAAGGCTCCAATTCCTCACAGAGTTCAGGTGAAGGAGAGAAATCTGCTCTGGGTCCCTTCATGGTTGCCAAAACTGTCAACAACAAAAAACTCTGAACAATGTGAGAACTGCAAGTTTCAGTTTTATTTTGGGACTTACTGAGGACTATAGCCTGGGAGACAGCCTTCCAGATAGCTGTAAGGAACTGCTCCAAAGAGGTAGGGGAGGAGCCAATATATATATGATTAGGGGCGGGGCGCTGAGAAATACATGTAGTCAAGCATACATCTTGGTAAAAAGTTACTGCTAGTCACGAGCATCAGATATATCAGTTAATGATTTTAGTGCTTCTCTAACTATGGGAAGATGCATGAATCTGGGGTCATTGAAATTCTTCCTTAGATATGCATTTAACTGTCTAGGGGCCCATTCAAAACAAGGAATGCTTCATCTTGAATTCCTTTCAGTGTGTGTTCTAGGTCAGCCACTGCAACAACTAATGACTTGATCCCTGTAGAACTCGAATGGTGGGCAATATCTTTTGTTTACAAAATAAGTATATTAATAAAGAGTGAATAGAAGTGTACTTACTTAACATGATAAATAAATCTGTATCAAACCAGAAGCCAACCTCACGCTATACCTGGCATTCCCATTAAACCCAAGAACAGGAGAAGAATGCTTATTATCACCACTATTTGACATTCTTTTGGAAGTGCTAGGCAATGCAATTAAGACTTTCCTCCCTTTGGGGCTAAGGCCAGCCTTGCTTATTCTCTCTGAGGCCATTGGTCCCCCTGGATATCCTCACCCATTAACCCCATCTTAACCCTCTCTCTCTAATATACAAGCAAACTTCCAGCTGTATAAAATTCAGGCATGTTTCCCACTTTCAATATTTCCCTTTCTTGGCACTTGCCTCTCCCAAAGTATAGCATTTCTCTGTATAAACATTCCACCCTTCCTGATGTAAACATAGTTTCTCTCTTCTCCTGTTGTAAAGAATTAGTGATAAACCCCTCCTTAACCTCTCTATTTACCTCTACCTCTTTCCCTGTTGTTGTCCTGGCCCAGCCCTTCCCTTATTCCGTTCTCTAATCCTCTCCCACTTCCCTGAGGTTTTTATAATTTTTATCAGTACACCAGTCTCCAAAATAAGTTATCTCTCTAACTCCTCCACCATGTACTTTATCCCTGGGCTTTCTCAGAGCTTCTGACAATGGGCTAGGGAGAGGTCAAGTTATAATGCAATTGTAGATTCAGTCAGTATTCAAGTTACCTAGAGGCCCTTTCAGTCTACACACACCTGTTCTCTGTTTAACAAACAGGGTAGAAGATTGGTATAAGACGAACTAGAGGGCTTTATATTTTTGGATAGGTGATCCTTAAAAACTCCAAACTTACTCTTAAGATAAAATATGTGAAGACATGAACAAACTTACAGAATAGTAATTGCCATGATATCTTTTTTCAGTTAGAAGTATATCCAGCAACATTTATAAATGTGTATACCTACATTAATTATTCTGTTTCAAACCATGATATTTTCAGTAGAGCAGTTGATATTTGCTTCTTTAATCCATAAAATTACATTCAGACACTTAGTATGTGTCCTAATTGTAATTTTATAGCAAAATATATTATTTTCAATTTATTTTTTCATACTTACACATTTGTACATATTATTCAATTTGACTAATACTTTTGCCAGCATTTTACTATGAATATGTTCAAATATATAAAAATGTTCAAAGCATAGTAGACTAAAGTGTGAAAAAATAGTGCAGTGAGCAACCATATACACACCACCTGGATTCTACAATTCACATTTTGCTGTTTCTGCTTTATCACATCTCTATCCATATGTCCATTCATGCATCATTTGTTTTGTTCTTTATATGTTTCAAAGTAAGTTTCAGACATTAGTATACTTCATGCCTAAACATTTCAGCTTGCAGTTTTGAAAGGATAACATAGATATTTCTGTACTGACATATAAAGATGTCCATGTTATAGTAAATGAAAAAAAGCAGATTATAAAAAACACCATTTATGTTAAATGTAAACATTATGTAGACATAAGAATTTAATTGCCTAAACAATATACATTTACACCTTATTACTTCTTATCAGGGCCCCACTTTTGTTCAGTGTGGCAATGTGCCCAGGCCAAGTATTGAATTATAACTGATTCAAGTCAATCACGGCAATCTTATTTTCTAATTTTCCAGCTTCTTTCCTTACAGGGATGGCCATATGGCTAATGAGAACAAAAAGGAAGTCATCCAGGGAGGCTTCTTGGAAAGTGTTTGCTTGATTAGATAAAAAAGACAAATTCATCTTGCATGGCTTGCCCCTTCTCACCAATCTTCCTGCCTTGAATGCAGACATTATATGTGGAGGTGCAACAAACATCTTGCAACCATGAGAAGAGAAAGATGAGGACAAAAGCCCATGAACTAAGGATAGTCTTCTCATATTCTTTGTAATATTTTTAAAGCAATCATTCACATGTATTATTGTAATATATGAACAAGAATATCTTATTTAAAATTGGGATACAATAACAGCATTTACTTAATTCAAAGCAAATTTTGGAGGCTTAAATGAGGAAGTGTGTGAGAAAGTAGCAAAGTGTGAAAAATAAAGTTAAATACATCTTATTGGATTAGTAGTCTGTCTTATCCTGAGAAAGCAGAGCCTGAGACAAGGACTTTCATATACATGTTGATGTTGGGAAGTGATCCCAGGCAACAGGAGTAGGATACTGGGAAGAATGAAGCAGAAATGGAAGGAAAGTTATTAGAAGGGTATGTTTTCGGCTGCAAAACTGGAGGTAGATCCCACCGAGGAGCCACATAGAATGTACATGCAGAATCGCCCTCTGGAGGGACATGAGAGTGGAATGTTTCTCTACCACTCCCATATCCCATTGGTCGAGGGTCACTACATGGAGTGTTCAACCCCTTGCACTTCCAAACTTATGCATGCTTAAAAATGGCAGAAAAGGGGCTTCCCTTGTGGCGCAGTGGTTGAGAGTCCGCCTGCCGATGCAGGGGACATGTGTTCGTGCCCTGGTCCAGGAAGATCCCACATGCCACGGAGCGGCTAGGCCCGTGAGCCATGGCCGCTGAGCCTGCGCGTCCGGAGCCTGTGCTCCACAACGGGAGAGGCCACAACAGTGAGAGACCCACACACCGCAAAAAAAAAAAAAGGCAGAACAGATTCTTACAGGCCTATGACAGAAAGTGAGATATATCACAGTGTAGACAAGTGATGCCAGGTTCAACCTGCTTGAAGAATGTTAGGGTTGAGAGGATGTGAGGTGGGGCATGAAAGGTGTTTGATGCCCAGTCCACACACAAGATGATAGATATCTGGAAAATAGTGGTGGCAGTAGCAGTGCCAAGGAAGAAAATTTTCTTTCATTTTTCTTTAGTTTTAATATTGACATTTATAAAAAGAGAGGCAACTTTGTGAAGTAAATAGGCACACAAACTCTGGAACCAGAATACCTGGTTATGAAATTCAACTCCAACATTTACTTTTCACTTGACTTTTATCAAGTTACAAAACTTTTCTGTGCCTCTGTTTCATCATCTGTAAAATGGATACAATAACACTAGTTACCTTATAGAGTTGTGAGGACTAAACAAGTTAAATGTTAGCTACTAATATTTATAATAGAAATACAGTTTTGTTGTAAAGAATCAGAATATATAGATATATAAAATACAAAGTTCTGTCCTTTATCTGTTAGAACACTTTTGTTTTCAAGTAAGAGAAAACAAACCCACACTGCCAGTGAAGGGTTGGAGAGAAAGGCCCATGAAGAGGATATTGAGATGGGAAGCTTTAGGCTCACACAGTTGGAAGGGGACATAAAGCTATTCTGTCAGCAAAGTAAGGTCAAGAGGTTAAGGGAAGCTGAGGAGTGAAATGGAACTCAGACAAATCGAGTGGTGAATGTTAGTATCTAGCTACCCAAGGGGAGATGTTCCTTCCCTTACCTCCTTCTGTTATTACTTCTGCCTCTTTTTCTGGTGCTTCACTACCTTGCTTCTTAGCAGCAATACCTCCTCTTTTGTAACTAGGACAATGGAGAATGTAGGGCTACTGTGGAAGAATTTTTTGGCTCAGTTGACAAAAAGAACTAAAAAAAGTAGGATGTCTAGTCAATGTTTGCTCTGAATAAGTTCATCTGAAAAATGCACTTTTGAAAAGAAAACAAAACCTATACAATTAGATTGCCATTAAATTACAACAGAACAAAAAGAAATATGCGTGTAGGACTATGCATTTCTTCCCACCTTTCCCCAACATCTCTTTCTCAGAAAGGAAGATTGTGAATAAGGAAAGAAGGAGGAAGAAAAGAAAAGGATACACTGAGGAGTATGAAGCAGCACCTCTTCTCTTACTTTAAGTAAACTACAATATGAAAAACACCATATAGGAATCATTCTAAAGTAGGTTTCCTCTATAACAAGGTTGGGAAAAGAGAATGGTGTGAGTGGATATAACAAAGGGGGACAGTGGCCACTGTTTTTCCTAGACTTTGTTGTCCCTTAAGATGAATACATGATTCACTAATATCTGACCTATTGTATGTAAATTTAAAATATAGTTAATTCTTCACACCAGCCCGCCAAATTATTTCCTACCTCTGTTTGTGTGTGAATTATTATAAAAGGTCACTTCCCCAATGTATATGAAATGAGCAAGAAATTAAAGCCCAGGGAGAAACAAGACCAGCTCATTTCTTTTATCCTTTGATCCTGTTGGGAACTACAAATCATTGATGTACCAATATATTACTGTCCTTCATCCAACTGATGTCCTCTCTTCCCTCTTTATTCAGTTTAAGTTCCATTGACAATAGCTACAGTCACTCCTTCACAACACTCTCAACTACTTTTCCTCACTTCTGCTTTATGACACTTACTTGGCAAAAGTCCAATCCTGGTTAAACCCAACGCCTGCACAGTCAGCTAAATGTGACTGAAACAAAGCGTAACTATGTGGCCTGGTCTCACTTTAAATGGCTACAAAGCTTCAGGGACCCTTAATGCTGCCTGGTGATCACACATATTTCTTATGTCCATTCACCAACCCACTCTCCTAGATCATACCTTCTTTCTTCTTAAAACTTCAACAATTCCAGAAGCAAGAAGAACTACAATCCTACAGCCTGTGGAACAAAAACCACATTCACAGAAAGATAGACAAGATGAAAAGGCAGAGGGCTATGTACTAGATGAAGGAACAAGATAAAACCCCAGAAAAACAACTAAATGAAGTGGAGATAGGAAACCTTCCAAAAAAAGAATTCAGAATAATGATAGTGAAGATGATCCAGGACCTCAGAAAAAGAATGTAGGCAAAGATCAGGAAGATGCAAGAAATGTTTGACAAAGACCTAGAAGAATTAAAGAAAAAACAAACAGAGATGAACAATAAAATTACTGAAATGAAAAACACACTAGACAGAATCAATAGCAGAATAATGGAGACAGAAGAACGGATAAGTGACCTGGAAGACAGAATGGTGGAATTCACTGCTATGGAACAGAATAAAGAAAAAATAATTAAAAGAAATGAAGACAGCTTAAGAGACCACTGGGACAACATCAAATGCAACAATATTTGCATTATGAGGTCCTAGAAGGAGAAGAGAGAGAGAAAGCACCCAAGAAAATATTTGAAGAGATTATAGTTGAAAAATTCCCTAACATGGGAAAGGAAATAACCACCAAAATCCAGGAAGCACAGAGAGTCCCAGGCAGGATAAACCCAAGGAGAAACACACTGAGACACATAGAAATCAAACTGACAAAAATTGAAGACAAAGAAAAATTATTAAAAGCAACAAGGGAAAAACAACAAATAACATACAAGGGAACTCCTATAAGGTTACCAGATTTATCAGCAGAAACTCTACAGGTCAGAAGGGAGTAGCATTATATATTTAAAGTGATGCAAGGGAAGAACCTACAGCCAAGATTACTGTACCTGGCAAGGATATCATTCAGATTTGAAGGAGAAATCAAAAGCTTTACAGACAAGCAAAAGCTAAGAGAATTCAGCACCACAAAACGAGCTCTACAATAAATGCTAAAGGAACTTCTTTAAGTGGAAAACACAAGAGGAGAAAAGGACCTACAAAAACAAACACATAACAATTAAGAAAATGGTAATAGGAACATACATATCGATAACTACCTTAACGTGAATGGATTAAATGCTCCAATGAAAGACGCAAGCTCGCTGAATGGAAACAAAAACAAGACCATATATATGCTGTCTACAAGATACCAACTTCGGACCTAGGGACACATACAGACTGAAAGTGAGGGGTTGGAAAAAGATATTCCATGGAAACAGAAATCAAAAGAAAGCTGGAGTAGCAATTCTCATAACAGATAAAATAGACTTTAAAATAAAGAATGTTACAAGAGACAAGGACGGAACTACATAAATATCAAGGGATCAATCCAAGAAGAAGATATAACAATTAGAAATATATAAGCACCTAACATAGGAGCACCTCAATATATAAGGCAACTGCTAACAGCTATAAAAGAGGAAACCAACATTAACACAATATAAGTGGGGGACTTTAACACCTCACTTACACCAATGGACAGATCATCCAAACAGAAAGTTAATAAGGAAACACAAGCTTTAAATGACACAGTAGACCAGATAGATTTAATTGATATTTATAGGACATTCCATCCCAAAACAGAAGATTACATTTTCTTCTCTAGTGCACACGGAAAATTCTCCAGGATAGATCATATCTTGGGTCACAAATCAAGCCACAGTAAATGTAAGAATATTGAAATCATATCAAGCATCTTATCTGACCACAACGGTACGAGATTAGAAATCAATTACAGGGGGAAAAAAACGTAAAAATCACAAACACATGGAGGCTCAACAATACGTTACTAAATAACCAAGAGATCACTGAAGAAATCAAAGAGGAAATCAAAAAATACCTAGAAACAAATGACAATGAAAACACGACGACCCAAAACCTATGGGATGCAGCAAAAGCAGTTCTAAGAGGGAAGTTTATAGCAATACAATCCTACCTTAAGAAACAAGAAACATCTCAAATAAACAACCTAACCTTACACCTAAAGCAATTAGAGAAAGAAGAACAAAAGAACCCCAAAGTTAGCAGAAGGAAAGAAATCATAAAGATCAGATCAGAAATAAATGAAAAAGAAATGAAGGAAACTATAGCAAAGATCAATTAAACTAAAAGCTGGTTCTTAGAGAAGATAAACAAAGTTGATAAACCGTTAGCCAGACTCATCAAGAAAAAAAGGGAGAAGACTCAAATCAACAGAATTAGAAATGAAAAAGGAGAAGTTACAACAGACACTGCAGAAATACAAAGCATCCTAAGAGACCTCTACAGGCAACTCTATGCCAATAAAATGGACAACCGGGAAGATATGCACAAATTCCTAGAAAGTTATAACCTTCCAAGACTGAACCAGGAAGAAATAGAAAATATGAACAGGCCAATCACAAGTAATGAAATTGAAACTGTGATTAAAAATTTTCCAACAGAGGGGGGAGCTTCAAGATGTCAGAAGAGTAAGATGTGGAGATCACCTTCCTCCCCACAAATACATCAGAAATACATCTACATGTGGAACAACACCTACAGAACACCTACTGAACGCTGGCAGAAGACTTCAGACCTCCAAAAGACAAGAAACTACCCATGTACCTGGGTAGGGCAGAAGAAAAAAGAAAAAACAGAGACAAAAGAATAGGGACGGGACCTGCACCCCTGTGCAGCTGTGAAGGAGGAAAAGTTTTCACACACTAGGTTGCCCTTTGTGGGCAGAGACTGCGGGTGGCAGAGGGGGGAAGCTTCGTAGCCATGGAGCAGAGCACAGCAACAGGGGTGCAGAGGGCAAAGCGGAGAGATTCCCGCACAGAGGATCAGAGCCGACCAACACTCACCAGCCTGAGAGGCTTGTCTGCTCACCCACCAGGACGGGTGGCAGCTGGGAGCTGAGGCTCAGGCTTCAGAGGTCAGATCCCAGGGAAAAGACTGGGGTGGTCTGAGTGAACACAGCCTGAAGGGGCCTAGTGCGCCACAGGTAACTGGGAGGGAGCCCAGAAAAAGTCTGGAGCTGCCGAAGAGGCAAGAGACTTTTTCTTGCCTCTTCATTTCGTGGTGTTCAAGGAGAGGGGATTAACAGCGCTGCTTAAAGGAGCTTCAGAGATGGACATGAGTCACAGATTTCAGCGAGGACCCCAGAGACGGACATGAGACACTAAGGCAGCTGCTGAAGCCACGAAGAAGCTGGTGAGCAAGCACAGGTCACTCTCCACACCTCCCCTCCCCAGAGCCTGTGCAGCCCACCACTGCCAGGATCCCATGATCCAGGGACAACTTCCCCAGGAGAAAACATGGCGCTCCTCAGGTTAGTGAAATGTCATGCTGGCCTCTGCCTCTGCAGGCTCTCCCAACACTCTGTACCCCTCTATCTCCCCAGCTTGAGTGAGCTAGAGCCCTTGAATGAGCTGCTCCTTTAACCCTGTCCTGTCTGAGCAAAGAACAGGCACCCTCAGGTGACCTACACGAAGAAGTGGGGCAAAATCCAAAGCTGAACTACCGGAGCTGTGCAAACAAAGTAGAGAAAGGGATATCTCTCCTAGGAGCCTCAGGAGCAGCAGATTAAATCTCCACAATCAACCTGATGTACCCTGCATCTCTGGAATACCTGAATAGACAACAAATCATTACAAATTGGGGAGGTGGACTTTGGGAGCAATGATATATATATTTTTTCCCTTTTTCTCTTTTTGTGAGTGTGTATGTATATGCTTCTGTGTGTGATTTTGTCTATATAGCTTTGCTTTTACCATTTGTCCTAGGCTTCTGTCTTTCCTTTTTTTTTTTGTAGTACAGTTTTTAGTGCTTGTTATCATTGGTGGATTTGTTTTTTGATTTGGTTGCTCTCTTCTCTCTTTCCTTCTTTTTTTATTATGTTTTAATATTTTAAAATAATTATTTCTTATTTTTTACTTTAATAATCTTATTTAATTTTATTTAATTTTATCTTATTCTTTCATTCTTTCTTTTTTCTCCCTTTTATTCAGAGCCGTGTGGATAACAGGCTCTTCATGCTCCACCCAGGAGTCAGGACTCTGCCTCTGTGGTGGGAAAGCCAAGTTCAGGACATTGGTCCTGATCTCCCAGCTCCCCGTAATATCAAACAGTAAAAATCTCCCAGATATCTCCATCTCAACCCCAAGACCCAAGACCACTCAACGACCCACAAAGTACACTGCTGCACACCCTATGCCAAACAATGAGCAAGAGAGGAACGTGACACCATCCATTAGCACAGAGACTGCCTAAAATCATAATAAGGCAACAGACACCCCAAAACACACTACCAGACATGGAAATGTGCAACAGAAAGAAAAGATCCAGCCTCATCCACCAGAACACAGGCACTAGTCCCATCCACCAAGAAGCCTACAGAACCCACTGAACCAAACTAAGCCACTTGGGGCACACACCAAAAACAACAGGAACTATGAACCTGCAGCCTGTGAAAAGGAGACCTCCAAACACAGTAATTTAAGCAAAATGAGAAGACAAAAATGCACACAGCAGTTGAAGGAGCAAGGAAAAAAGCCACAAGACCAAAAAAATGAAGAGGAAATAGGCAGTCTACCTGAAAAAGAATTCAGAATAAAGATAGTAAAGATGATCCAAAATCTTAGAAATAGAATGGAGAAAATGCAAGAAATGTTTAAGAAGGACCTAGAAGAACTAAAGAGCAAACAAACAATGATGAACAACACAATAAATGAAATTAAAAATACTCTAGATGGGATCAATAGCAGAATACTGAGGCAAAAGAATGGAAAAGTGACCCGGAAAATAAAATAGTGGAAATAACTACTGCAGAGAAGAATAAAGAAAAAAGAATAAAAAGAATTGAGGACAGTCTCAGAGACACCTAGGACAACATTAAACACAACAACATTCGAATTATAGGGGTCCCAGAAGAAGAAAAGAAAAAAAAAAGGGTCTGAGAAAATATTTGAAGGGATTATAGTTGAAAACTGCCCTAATATGGGAAAGGAAATAGTTAATCAACCCCAGGAAGAACAGAGAGTCCCATACACCATAAATCCAAGGAGAAACACACCAGGACACATATTAATCAAGCTGTCAAAAATTAAATACAAAGAAAAAATATTAAAAGCAGCAAGAGAAAAATAACAAATAACATGCAAGGGAATCCTCATAAGGTTAACAGCTGATCCTTCAGCAGAAACTCTGCAAGCCATAAGGGAGTGGCAGAACATATTTAAAGTGATGAGGGAGAAAAACCTGCAACAAAGATTACTCTACCCATCAAGGATCTCATTCATATTTGAAGGAGAAAGTAAAACCTTTACATACAAGCAAAAGTTAAGAGAGTTCAGCACCACCAAACCAGCTTTACAACAAATGCTAAAGGACCTTCTCTAGGCAGGAAACACAAGAGAAGGAAAAGACCTACAATAACAAACCCAAAACAATTAAGAAAATGGGAATAGGAACATACATATTGATAATTACCTTAAATTTAAATGGATTAAATGCTTCAACCAAAAGACATAGACTGGCTGAACAGATTCAAAAACAAGACCCATATATTTTCTGTCTACAAGAGACTCACTTCAGACCTAGGGATACATACAGACTGAAATTGAGGGGCTGGAAAAAGATAGTCCATGCAAATGGAAATCAAAAGAAAGCTGGAGTAGCAATTCTCAAATCAGACAAAATAGACTTCAAAACAAACACTATTACAAGAGAAAAAGAAGTACACTACATAATGATCAAGGGATCAATCCAAAAAAGTAGATATAACAATTGCAAATATGTATGCACCCAACAAAGGAAGACCTCAATACATAAGGCAAATACTAACAGCCATAAAGGGGGAAATCAACATTAACACAATCATAGTAGGGGACTTTAACACCCCTCTTTCACCCATGTACAGATCATCCAAAAGGAAAATCAATAAGGAAACACAAGCTTTAAATGACATATGAAACAATATAGACTTAATTGATATTTATAGGACATTCCAAACAAAAACAACAGCATACAATTTATTCTCAAGTGCTCATGGAACATTCTCAGGAGAGACCATCCCTTGGGTCACAAATCAAGCCTTGGTAAATTTAAGAAAATTGAAATTGTATCAAGTATCTTTTCTGACCGCAACACTCTGAGACTAGGTATCAATTACACGAAAAATCTGAAAAAAAATGCAAACATATGGAAGCTAAACAATACACTACTTAATAACCAAGAGATCACTGAAGAAATCAAAGAGGAAATTTAAAAATACCTAGAAACAAATGACAATGAAAACATGACACCCCAAAACCTATGGGATGCAGCAAAAGCATTTCAAAGAGCGAACTTTATAGCAATACAATCCTACCTTAAGAAACAAGAAACATTTCAAAAAAACAACCTTATCTTACACATAAAAGAATTAGAGAAAGAAGAACAAACCCCCGCAAAGTTAGCAGAAGGAAAGAAATCATAAAGCTCATATCAGAAATAAATGAAAAAGAAATGAAGAAAATGACAGCAAAGCAAAAAAAAACTACAAGCTGATTCTTTGAGAAGATAAACAAAATTGATAAACCATTAGCCAGATTCATCAAGCATAAAAGGGGGAAGACTCAAATCAGTACAATTAGAAATGCAAAAGGAGAAGTAATAACTGACACTGCAGAAATACAAAGGATCATGAGAGATTACTACAAGCAGCTATATGCCAATAAAATGAACAACCTGGAAGAAATGGACAAATTCTTAAAAAGTATAACCTTCCAAGACTGAACCAGGAAGAAATAGAAAATATAAACAGACCAATCACAAGTAATGAAATTTAAACTGTGATTAAAAACCTTCGAATAAACAGAAGCCCAGGACCACATGGCTTTACAGGAGAATTCTATCAAACACTTAGAGAAGAGTTAACACCTATCCTTTTCAAACTCTTCCAAAATATAGCACAGGGAGGAATGCTCCCATACTCATTCTATGAGGCCACCATCACCGTGATACCAAAACCAGGCAAACATGTCACAAAGAAAGAAAACTACAGGCCAATATCTATGATGAACATAGATGCAAAAATCCTCAACAAAATACTAACAAACTGAATCCAACAGCACATTAAAAGGATCATACACCATGATCAAGTGGGGTAATATCCCAGGAATGCAAGCATTCTTCAATGTATGCAAAACAATCAATGTGATACACCATATTAACAAACTGAAGTAGAAAAACCATATGATCTTTTCAATAGATGCAGAGAAAGCATTTTACAAAATTCAGCACGCATTTATGGTAAAAACCGTCCAGAAGGTAGGCATAGAGTTAACTTACCTCAACATAATAAAGGCCATATATGACAATCCCACAGCCAACATCGTCCTCAATAGTGAAAAACTGAAACCATTTCCACTAAGAACAGCAACAAGACAAGGTTGCCCACACTCACCACTATTATTCAACATAGTTTTGGAAGGCGTAGCCACAGCAATCAGAGAAGAAAAAGAAATAAAAGGAATCCAAAACAGAAAAGAAGAAGTAAAGCTGTCACTGTTCGCAGAAGACATGATACTATACATAGAGAATCCTAAAGATGGTATCAGAAAACTTCTACAGCTAATCAATGAATTTGATAAAGTAGCCAGATACAAAATTAATGCACAGAAATCTCTTGCATTCCTATACATTAATGATGAAAGTGAAATTAAGAAAACACTCCCATTAACCATTGCAACAAAAAGAATAAAATATCTTGGAATAAACCTACCTAAGGAGACAAAAGACCTGTATGCAGAAAATTATGACACCGATGAAAGAAATTAAAGATGATAAAAATAGATGGAGAGATATACCATGTTCTTGAATTGGAAGAATGAACATTGTGAAAATGACTCTACTACCCAAAGCAATCTACAGATTCAATGCAGTCCGTATCAAATTACCAGTGGCATTTTAACAGAAGTAGAACAAAAATCTTAAGATTTATATAGAGACACAAAAGACCCTGAATAGCCAAAGCAGTCTTGAGGGAAGAAAAGGGATCTGAGGAATCAGAGTCCCTGACTTCAGACTATACTACAAAGCTACAGTAATCAAGACAGTATGGTACTGGCACGAAAACAGAAATATAGATCAATGGAACAGGATAGAAAGCCCAGAGGTAAACCCACACACCTATGGTCAACTAATCTATGACAAAGGGGGCAAGGATACACAATGGAGAAAAGACAGTGTCTTCAATAAGAGGTGCTGGGACAACTGGACAGCTACATGGAAGATAATGAAATTAGAACACTCCCTAACACCTTACACAAAAATAAATTCAAAATGGATTTGAGACCTAAATGTAAGACCGGACAGTTTAAAACCCTTAGAGGATAACATAGCAAGAACATTCTTTGACATAAATCACAGCAAGATCTTTTTTGAATCACCTCCTAGAGTAATGGAAATAAAAACAAAAATAAACAAATGGGACCTAATGTAACTTAAAACCTTTTGCAAATCAAAGGAAACGTTATACAAGACGAAAAGACAACTCTCAGAATGGGAGAAAATATTTGCAAATGAATCAGTGGACAAAGGATTAATCTCCAAAATATATAAACAGCTCATGCAGCTCAATATTAAAAAAAACAAGCAACCCAATCAAAAAATGGGCAGAAGACCTAAATAGGCATTTCACCAAAGAAGACATATAGATGGCCAAGAAGCACATTAAAAGCTGCTCAGGGCTTCCCTGGTAGTGCAGTGGTTGGGAGTCTGCCTGCTGATGCAGGGAACGTGGGTTCGTGTCCCAGTCCAGGAAGATCCCACATTCCGCAGAGCGGCTGGGCCCGTGAGCCATGGCCGCTGAGCCTGTGCATCCGGAGCCTGTGCTCCGCAACAGGAGAGGCCACAACAGTGAGAGGCCAGTGTACGGCAAAAAAAAAAAAAAGCTGCTCAACATCACTAATTACTAGAGAAATGCAAATCAAAGCTCCAGTGAGGTATCACTTCACACCCATTAGAATGGGCATCATCAGAAAATCTACAAACAACAAATGCTGGAGAGGTTGTGGAGAAAAGGGAACCCTCTTGCACTGTTGTTGGGAATGTAAATTGATACAGCCACTATGGAGAACAGTATGGAGGCTCCTTAAAAAATGAAAAATAGAATTACCATATGATCCAGCAATCCCACTACTGGGCATATACCCAGAGAAAACCATAATTCAAAAAGACACATGCACCCCAGTATTCATCGCTGCACTCTTTACAGTATCCACCTCATGGAAGCAACCTAAATGCCCACCTACAGACCAATGGATAAAGAAATTTTGGTACATATATACAATGGAATATTACTCAGCCATAAAAAGAACGAAATTGGTTCATTTGTAGAGGTGTGGATGGATCTAGAGACTGTAATACAGAGTGAAGTAAGTCAGAAAGAGAAAAAGAAATATCGTATATTAACGCATATATGTGGAAACAGAAAAATGGTACATGTGAACCGGTTTGCAGGGCAGAAATAGAGACACAGATGTAGAGAACAAACTTATGGACACAAAGGTGGGAAAGTGGCATTGGAGGTTGGTGTGGTGTGATGAACTGGGAGATTGGAATTGACATATATACACTAATGTGTATAATTTGCATAACTAATGAGAACCTGCTGTATAAAAAAATAAATAAAATTTAAAAAAGAAATTAGTATATACTGAGCCACTTAAATATATTAAAGAAAAAAAGAAAAAAATTTCAACATTTCTTCTTTCATCCTGAATTTCAGATGACATCTTTGCCTTCTACGTGACTGAGTACATAAAAGAAATCAAAAGAGGGCTTGCGGCTTTCACTGCCATATCTACCCTCTTGTGAGCATCTGTAACCACATTCTCTGCCTATGCTCCTCACAGCTGTCTTTACTATCTAAGGAGAACCCCATCACCTGTGTACTAGATCCCATCCGCTATCTCAAGAAACGTCAGATTAAAAGGAAAGATCTGGGCTTCCCTGGTGGCACAGTGATTGAGAGTCTGCCTGCCGATGCAGAGGACGTGGGTTCGTGCCCCGGTCTGGGAAGATCCCACATGCTGCAGAGCGGCTGGGCCCGGGAGCCATGGCCGCTGAGCCTGCGCGTCGGAGCCTGTGCTCTGCAACAGGAGAGGCCACAACAGTGAGAGGTCCGTGTACCACAAGAAAATAAAGGAAAAGTCCACCTAAATAAAATGACTTGGTATTAAAATAACTTAGCAGGTTAAAAATAACTAGCATCTGCATGAGTTCTACTATTTTACAAACCCATTTCACGTACATTATTGCATTGGATCCTCACAAAAGTTTTGTGAAGTAGGTTTTATTATTATCCCCATTTTATAAGAAAATGAGCCTCAAATGAGATAAGTGACTTGCTCCAAATTGTCCAGAAATTTTGTTACTGGTAAAGCTGGGATTAAAATTTAGGCTAAGAGTAATAATGGAGAAAAAAATTTACATGATGGTACTATGTACAACTCTATGCAAACAGGTTTGAAAACATCAAGGAGATGGACAAATTCTTAGGAAAATATAAATGATCAAAATTGATCCAGGAGCATTTGGAAAACCTCATCTGAACAGCTATGTAAAAACATATTTAAATGGTCAGAGAAATTAGAGGTTAAGAAATGTTTTCTGTTAGAGAACAGATAGAAATATTTTAGACTTTGTGGGCCACATATTTTCTCTGTTGCATATTCTTTTTTGTTTTGTTGTGTTTTTGTTTGTTTTCCTTTTTTTACAGCCCTGTAAAAATGTAACTCAATTTCGTTTCTTTTTATGGCTGAGTAATATTCCATTGTATATATGTGCCACATCTTCTTTATCCATTCATCTGTTGATGGACACTTAGGTTGCTTCCATGTCCTGGCTATTGTAAATAGAGCTGCAATGAACATATTGGTACATGACTCTTTTTGAATTATGGTTTTCTCAGGGTATATGCCCAGTAGTGGGATTGCTGGGTCATATGGTAGTCCTGTTTGTAGATTTTTAAGGAACCTCCATACTGTTCTCCATAGTGGCTGTATCAATTTACATTCCCACAAGCAGTGCAAGAGTGTTCCCTTTTCTCCACATCCTCTCCAGCATTTATTGTTTCTAGATTTTTTGATGATGGCCTTTATGACCAGTGTGAGATGATATCTCATTTTCGTAGTGAGGTGGATGGACCTAGAGTCTGTCATACAGAGTGAAGTAAGTCATAAAGAGAAAAACAAATATCGTATGCTAACACATATATATGGAATCTAAGAAAAAAAAAAGTCATGAAGGACCTAGGGGTAAAACGGGAATAAAGACACAGACCTACTAGAGAATGGACTTGAGGATATGGGGAGGGGAAGCGTAAGCTGTGACAAAGTGAGAGAGTGGCATGGACATATATACACTACCAAACGTGAAATAGATAGCTAGTGGGAAGCAGCCACATAGCACAGGGAGATCAGCTAGGTGGTTTGTGACCACCTAGAGGGGTGGGATAAGGAGGGTGGGAGGGAGGGAGATGCAAGAGGGAAGAGATATGGGAACATATGTATAACTGATTCACTTTGTTATAAAGCAGAAACTAACACAGCATTGTAAAGCAATTATACTCTAATAAAGATGTTAAAAAAAGAAAAATGTAATGTTTTTCTACATCACTACAAATGTAGTGAGAAATTTATTTCTCACAGTTCTGAAGTCTAGAAGTCCAAAATCTAGGCATCAACATGGTTGCATTCTCTGGTAATAGCTTCTCTCTGGTTCAAAGCTGGTGCCTTCTCACTGTGTAGTTACATATTGGAAGGGACCAGAGAGCTCGGTGGAATCTCTTTTCTAAGAGCATTGATCCATACATGAGGGCTCTACCCTCATGAACTAATCACCTCCTAAAGACTCCACCAACTAATACCATCACCTTTGGGATTAGGATTTCAACAAGTGAATTTGGGGAGGGACACAAATATTCAGAACATAGCATGTACCAATAGAAAACATTCTTAACTCAGGGTCAATACAGGGGCAGGCTGCATTTTGCTTGCAGGATATAGTTTGTCAGTCCCTGCTCTACATCTAGCTACCAGTTTACAAGAAATACAGAAGGCAGAGGAACATGTTCAATGACACCATGCAATCAGCAAAATCCAAACTGAGAGAAACCAAACTACAAACAACCATATTTGTGGCATACCCTCAAAACGTCAACATTTCCTCTCCACTACTGACTTTGCAAATAAATTGCAAGGGGGAAGTTTTCACAGTAAATTTCAAGGGCAAAAAATCAATTGCAGTGTATGAATTTTATTTGGATCCTGATCAAAAAAGGCAAACAGTTGAAAAAAATTTGAGGCAATCTGGATAATTTGAATGATATTAAAGAATTGTTTAATGATATTAAAGATACTTAATGATATTAAAGAATTGCTTTGCTTCATTTTGTTTTTGTTATGAGAGTAGCTTGTCTACATCTATAAAAAATCTTGCTGGGATTTTGACTGGAATTGCAATTAATCTATAGATCAATTTGGGAAAGACTGACACTTTAATGATACTGCGGCTTCCAACACATGAATATAGAGTATATCTCTCTAGTTATTTACATCTTTGATTTCTTTCATCAATGTTTTGCAGTTTTCAGCAAAATTTATATACTTTTTTAGATTTATACTTAAGCATTTTATTTTATTTCCAGTGCTATTGTACATAGTATTTTTAAAATTTCAAATTCCACCTGCTTGTTGTCAGTATGTTTATTGACCTTTTATCCTGCAATCTTGCTAAACTCATTTATTAGTTTTAGGAGCTTTTTTGTGGATTCATTGGAATTTCTGGGTGCACAAACATAATATCTGTGAATGAAGACAGTTTTATTTCTTCCTTTCCAATCTAGATGCCTCATTTCTTTTTCTTGTCTTTTTGCACGTGATAGGACTTCCACTATGATGTTGAATAGGTGTGTGAGAGAGCACACCCTTGCTTTGTTCTTAACCTAGGTAAGTATGATGTTAGTTGTAGATTTTTCACTGATGCTCTTTATTACATTATGGAAATTCCTGTCTATTTCTAATTTGCTGAGAGTTTTTATCAGGATCAAATGTTGAATTTTGTTGAATATTTTTCTGCATCAATTGACATGATCATGTGGCTTTTCTTATTTTTTCTGTTAAAATGGTGAAACACATTGATTAATTTTCAAATGCTGAACCTATCTTGCTATCCTAGGATGAACTCAACTTGGTGGTATTGTACTATCCTTTTTATATATTGCTGGATTTGATTAGTTAATATTTTGCTGAGGATTTTCATATGTATGTTCAGAAAGGATTTTGCTCTGTAGTTTTCTTTTAATACCTTTGTTTTCTTTTGGTATTAGAGGAATGCTGACCTCATAGAGTGAGGTACAAAGTGTGCAGCCTCCTATTTTATGAAAGGAAGTGCACAGAATTGGTATTATTTCTTCTCAAACATTTGGTAGAATTCACCAGTAATGCAATTTGGACCTGGATTTTTCTTTTTTGGAGGTTTTTTTTAATACTGCAAATTCAATTTTTTACTATTTCTTCTTGAGTGATTTTTGACAGTTTGTGTCTTCTAAGGAATTGGTCCATTTCATCTAAGTTGTTTAATTATGGGCATAGAGTTGTTTGTAGTAATTCTTTACTATTCTCTTAATATCTGTGGAATCAGTACAGATCTCTTTAATTTCTGGTGTTGGTAATTTGTCTTCCTTTTTTTTCTTGGTCAGACTTGCTCGAGGTTTCTCAATTGTATTAATCTTTTTCAAAGAACCATTTATTTTCCTTTTTTTCTGTTTTCAATTTCATTCATTTCTTCTTTAATCTATATTATTTTCTTCATTCTGTTTATTTTAGGTTCAGTTCTCTTCTGCTCTTTTTTTCTCTAATTTCTTAATTTGGAGACTTAATTTACCAATTTAAGATCTTTCTTCTTTTCTAACTTAAGAATTTAATGCTATAATGTTCTCTCAAAGCACTTTTATAGCTGCATCTTAAAAAATGTGGTATGTTTTATTCATTTTCATTTACTTCAAAATATTTAAAAATTTCCCTTGAGACTGTCTTTGATGCACTAGTTATTTAGAAGTATGTTGCTTAATTTCCAAATATTTGGACATTTTTCAAGATTTAATTTTGTTATCAATTTTTAATTTAATACCATTGTGGTTTAATAACTCATTTTGTATATTTGTATTATTTTAATTTTTTTAAGATTTGTTTTATGACTTAGAACATGTATATGTTGGTGAATATTTCAAGTGGAAAGAATGTCTCTTCTGCTGTTATTGAGTAGAGTGTTCTATAAATATCAGTTAGGTCAAGTTGATCGATCATGTTGCATATGCCATCTATATTCTTTACAGATATCATGTTTACTTGTTCTATCAATTACTAAGAAAGGAGTGTTGAAATCTCCAACTATACCCATGAGTTTATCTATTGCTTCTTTCAGATCCATTTTTGCCTAATATATTTTGAAGGTGCATACACATGTAGAATGTTATGTCTTCTTGGAGAACTGACCCTTTTTTCATTATGTAATATCTCTCTTTATTTCTGATAATATTCCTTGTTCTGGAGTCTACTTTTTCTGAAGTTAATATAGGCACTCCAGCCTTCTTTTGCTTAGTGTTTGCATGGTATTTCATTTTCTATCTTTTTACTTTTAACATAATAGATTTTTATATTTAAAGTAACTTTCTTATAGACAGCATATAGTTGGATATTTTTATTTACACTTTATTATCCATTCATGTTTAAAGGGATTATTGATATGGTTGAAGTTACATATACATCATCTTGCAATTTGTTTTATATTGGTTCCATCTGATTTTTGTTTCCCTTTTCCTCTTTTCTCCAACTTCTTTCTGATTGAATTTTTTATTATTCCATGTTTTATCCTTTTTTGACTTACTAGCTATAACCCTTTGCTGTGTTCGTTTAGTGGTTGCTATTGGGTTTGTATTAAATACCTGTAATATATCACAGTCTACCTCCAAGTGATTTATACTGCTTTATTTACAGTATGAGAACCTTATAACAGCATTCTCCCATTTGTCACTCCCATTTGTCACCTTGTTTTCATATATCTTACATGTACATATGTAATAAACTCTGTCATATATTGTTGTTATATTTTCTTTAAACAGCTATCTTTTAAAGATATTTAAATAATAGAAAAGAAGTTTTCATATTCACACATGTAGTTACTTTTTCTGGTGCTCTTCACTCCTTGGTGTAGATCGAAGTTTTCAACTGGTAACATTTGTCTACCATTTTAAGGAATTTCTTTAATATTTCTTGTAATGTGGGTCTACCGATGATTAATTATTTCAGCTGTTTTATGTCTGAAAATATCTTTATTAAAGCTTCAAGAGGGTTTGAAACAGTCTATTGAGATATAAATCACATATCCTATAATTCACCCATTAAAAATATATAATTTATTGACTTTTAGTATATTCACAGAGTTATGCATTTATCACCACAATCAATTTTATAACACTTTGATCACCCCAAACATAAATCCTGTACCCCTTAGTTCATGGACATTGGGGTAGTTTTCTTTTTTTAGCTATTATGGATAATGCTGTTATGAACGTTTGCATACAAGTTGGAATATAGACATGAGTTTTCATTTCTCTTGGATATATACATAAGAGTGGAATTGCTGGATCATATGAAAACTCTATGTATTAATTTTTGAGGAACCACCAGGCTATTTGCCAAAATGGCTGCAACATTTTGGCAAAAATTACCACCAAAGGTTTATGAAGGTTTGAAATTTTCCACATCCTTGCAGACACTTCAGTTTTTCCTGTGTCTGTGGGTATATACGTATAGTTTTTATATTATATATAATAGCCATCCTAGTGGGTATGATCTGAAACCTAATTGTGGATTTGATTTGTATTTCCTTAACAACTATTGATGTCGAAAATCTTTTCATTTCTCTCATTGGCCATTTACATATCTCCTTTGGAGAAATGTCTATTCAAATCCTTCATCCAGGAGGAGCTTCAAGATGGCGGAAGATTAAGACATGAAGATCACCTTCCTCCCCACAAATAGATCAGAAATACATCTACATGTGGAACAACTCCTACAAAACACCTACTGAATGCTGGCAGAAGACCTCAGATCCCCAAAGGGCAAGAAACTACCCACGTACCTGAGTAGGGCAAAAAAGAAAAAGAAAAAAACAGAGACAAAAGAATAGGGAAGGAACCTGAACCAGTGGGAGGGAGTTGTGAAGGAGGAAAGGATTCCACACACTAGGAAGCCCCTTCCTGGGTGGAGACTGCAGGTGGTGGAGGAGGGAAGCTTCATAGCCACGGAGGAGAGCGCAGCAACAGGGGTGCGGAGGGCAAAGCAGAAAGATTCCCGCACAGAGGATCACAGTCAACCAGCACTCACCAGCCCGAGAGGCTTGTATGCTCACCAACCGGGATGGGTGGGGACTGCAAGCTGAGGCTTGGGCTTTGGTCGGATCCCAGGGAGAGGACTGGGGTTGGTTACGTGAACACAAACTGAAGGGGGCTCTTGTGCCACAGGTAGCAGGGAGGGAGTCCGGGAAAAACTCTGGAGCTGCCGGAGAGACAAGAGACATTTTCTTGCCTCTTTGTTCCCTGGTGCGTGAGGAGAGGGGATTAAGAGCGCTGCTAAAAGGAGCTCCAGAGACGGGTGGGGGCCGCGGCTAACAGCGCGGACCCCAGAGACGGGCATGAGATGTTAAGGCTGCTGCTGCAGCAACCAAGAAGCCAGTGAGCAAGCACAGCTCACTATCCACACATCCCTTCCTGGGAGCCTGTGCAGCCTGCCACTGCCAGGGTCCCGTGATCCAGGGAAACTTCTCCTGGAGAACACATGGTGCGCCTCAGGCTGGTGCAATGTCATGCCGGCCTCTACCGCTGCATGCTCGCCAGGCATCCGTACCCCTCCCTCCCCCCAGCCTGAGTGAGCCAGAGTCCCTGAATCAGCTGCTCCCTTAACCCCGTCCTATCTGAGTGAAGAACAGATGCCCTCAGGCGACCTACACACAGAGGAGGGCCCAAATCCAAAGCTGAACCCCGGGAGCTGTGCAAACAAAGAAGAGAAAGGGAAATTTCTCCCAGCAGCCTGAGGAGCAGTGGATTAAATCTCCACAATCAACTTGATGTACGCTGCATCTGTGGAATACCTGAATATACAAACAATCGTCCCAAATTGAAGAGGTAGACTTTGGGGGCAACGACATATATATTTATTTCCCATTTTCTCTATTCATGAGTGTGTATGTGTATGCTTCTGTGTGTAATTTTGTCTATATAGCTTTGCTTTTACCATTTGTCCTCAGGTTCTGTCTGTCTGTTTTTGTTTTGTATTGTTTTTTTCATTACTTAGAAAAACATTTTTTCTTAATTATTTTTATTTTAATAATTTATTTTATTTTACGTTATTTTATTATATTTTATCTTCTTTCTTTTTATTCTCCTTTTATTCTGAGCCATGTGGAGGACAGGGTCTTGGTGCTCCAGCCAGGCATCAGGGCTGGATCACTGAGGTGGGAGAGCCAAGTTCAGGACACTGGTCCACAAGAGACGTCCCAGCTCCAGGTAATATCAAATGGAGAAAATCTCCCAGAGATCTCCATCTCAATGCCAAGACCCAGCTCCACTCAACGACCAGCAAGCTACAGTGCAGGACACCCTATGTCAAGCAACCAGCAAGACAGGACCACAACCCCATTCATTAGGACAGAGGCTGCCTAAAATCATAATAAGGGCACAGACACCCCAAAACACACCACCAGATGTGGATCTGCCCACCAGAAACACAAGATCCAGGCTCATCCACCAGAACACAGACACCAGTTCCCTCCACCAGGAAGCCAACACAACCCACTGAATCAACCTCAACCACTGGGGACAGACACCAAAAACAACAACAACTAAGAACCTGAAGCCTGCAAAAAGGAGACCCCAAACACAGTAAGTTAAGCAAAATGAGAAGACAGAGAAACACACAGCAGATGAAAGAGCAATGCAAAACCCCACCAAAGCTAACAAATGAAGAGGAAATAGGCAGTCTACCTGAAAAAGAATTCAGAGTAATGATAATAAATATCATCCAAAATCTTGGAAATAGAATGGAGAAAATTCAAGAAACATTTAACGAGGACCTAGAAGAACTAAAGAACAAACAAACAGTGATGAACAACACAATAAATGAAATTAAAAATTCTCTAGAAGGGATCAATAGCAGAATAACTGAGGCAAAAGAACGGATAAGTGACCTGGAAGATAAAAGAATGGAAATAACTACTGAAGAGCAGAAAAAACAAAAAAGAATGAGAAGAATAGAGGACAGTCTCAGAGACCTCTGGGATAGCATTAAATGCACCATCATTCAAATTATAGTGGTCTCAGAAGAAGAAGAGAAAAAGAAAGGGACTGAAAAATTATTTGAAGAGATTATACTTGAAAAGTTCCCTAATATGGGAAAGGAAATAGTTAATCAAGTCCAGGAAGCACGGAGAGTCCCATACAGGATAAATCCAAGGAGAAACACACCAAGACAGATATTAATCAAACTATCAAAAATTAAATACAAAGAACAATTAAAAGCAGCAAGGGAAAAACAACAAATAAAACATAAGGGAATCCCCATAAGGTTAACAGCTGATCTTTCAGCAGAAACTCTGAAAGCCAGAAGGGAGTGGCAGTACATATTTAAAGTGATAAAGGAGAAAAACCTACAGCCAAGATTACTCTACCCAGCAAGGATCTCATTCAGATTTGATGGAGAAATTAAAACCTTTACAGACAAGCAAAAGTTAAGAGAGTTCAGCACCACCAAACCAGCTTTACAACAAATGCTAAAGGAACTTCTCTAGGCATGAAACACAAGACAAGGAAAAGACCTACAATAATAAACCCAAAACAATTAGGAAAATCGTAATACAAACATACATATCGATAATTATGTTAAATGTAATTGGATTAAATGCTCCAACCAAAACACATAGACTGGCTTATTGGATACAAAAAGAAGACTCATATATATGCTGTCTACAAGAGACCCACTTCAGACCTAGGGACACATACAGACTGAAAGCGAGGGGATGGAAAAAGATATACTATGCAATTGGAAATCAAAGAAAGCTGGAGTAGCAATTCTCATACCAGAAAAAATAGACTTAAAAAAAAAGACTATTACAAGACAAAAGGAGCACACTACAGAATGATCAAGGGATCAATCCAAGAAGAAGATGTGACAATTGTAAATATTTATGCACCCAACATAGGAGCACCTAAATACATAAAGCAAATACTAACTGCAAGAAAAGGGGAAATCGATAGTAACACAATCATACTAGGGGACTTTAACACGCCACTTTCACCAATGGACAGATCATTCAAAATGAAAATAAATAAGGAAATGGAAGCTTTAAATGATGCATTAAACAAGATGGACTTAATTGATATTTATAGGACATTCCATTCAAAAAAAGCAGAATACACATTATTCTCAGGTATTCATGGAACATTCTCCATGATCGCTCATAACTTGTGTCACAAAACAAGCCTTGTTAAATTTAGGAAAATTGTTTTTTTTTTTTTTTTTTTTTAACATCTTTATTGGGGTATAATTACTTTACAATGGTGTGTTAGTTTCTGCTCTATAACAAAGTGAATCAGTTATACATATACATATGTTTCCATATCTCCTCCCTCTTGCGTCTCCCTCCCTCCCACCCTCCCTATCCCACCCCTCCAGGCTGTCACAGAGCACCGAGCCAATATCCCTGTGCCATGCGGCTGCTTCCCACTAGCTATCTACCTTACTACGTTTGTTAGTGTGTATATGTCCATGACTCTCTCTCGCCCCGTCACAGCTCACCCTTCCCCCTCCCCATAACCTCAAGTCTGTTCTCTAGGAGGTCTGCGTCTTTATTCCTGCCTTACCCCTAGGTTCTTCATGACATTTTTTTTTTTCTTAAATTCCATATATATGTGTTAGCATACTGTATTTGTCTTTTTCTTTCTGACTTACTTCACTGTGTATGACAGACTCTAGGTCTATCCACCTCATTACAAATAGCTCAATTTCGTTTCTTTTTATGGCTGAGTAATATTCCATTGTATATATATGTGGAAAATTGAAATTGTATCAAGTATCTTTTCCGACCACAACGCTCTGAGCCTAGATAGCAATTACAGGAAAAAATCTGTAAGAAATACAAACACATGGAGGCTAAACAACACACTACTTAATAACCAAGAAATCACTGAAGAAAAAAGAGCAAATAAAAAATACCTAGAAACAAATGACAATGAAAACACAACAACTCAAAACATATGGGTTGCAGCAAGAGCAGTTCTAAGAGGGAAATTTATAGCAATACAATCCTACCTTAAGAAACAAGAAATATCTCAACTAAACAACCTAACTTTACAACTAAAGCAATTAGAGAAAGAAGAACAAAAAAACCCCAAAGTTAGCAGAAGGAAAGAAATCATAAAGATCAGATCAGATGTTCATGCATCTCAAAAAAACAAACAATCCGATCCAAAAATGGGCAGAAGACCTAAAGAGACATTTCTCCATAGAAGATACACAGATTGCCAACAAACACATGAAAGAATGCTCAACATCATTAATCATTAGAGAAATGCAAATCAAAACTACAATGAGATATCATCTCACACCGGTCCGAATGGCCATCATGAAAAAACCTAGAAACAATAAATGCTGGAGAGGGTGTGGAGAAAAGGGAACACTCCTGCACTGCTGGTGGGAATGTGAATTGGTACAGCCACTATGGAGAACAGTATGGAGGTTCCTTAAAAAACTACAAATAGAACTACCATATGACCCAGCAATCCCATATTGGGCATGTACCCTGAGAAAACCATAATTCAAAAAGAGTCATGTACCAAAATGTTCATTGCAGCTCTATTTACAATAGCCAGGAGATGGAAACAACCTACGTGTCTATCATCTGATGAATGGATAAAGAAGATGTGGCACATCTATACAGTGGAATATTACTCAGCCATAAAAAGAAATGAAATTGAGTTATTTGTAGTGAGGACGATGGACCTAGAGTCTGTCATACAGAGTGAAGTAACTCAGAAAGAGAAAGACAAATACCGTGTGCTAACACATATATATGGAATATAAGGAAAAAAATGTCATGAAGAACCTAGGGGTAAGATGAGAATAAAGACACAGACCTACTAAAGAATGGATTTGAGGATATGGGGAGGGGGAAGAGTAAGCTGTGACAAAGTGAGAGAGTGGCATGGACATATATACACTACCAAACGTAAAATAGATAGCTAGTGGGAAGCAGTCACATAGCATAGGGAGATCAGCTCGGTGCTTTGTGACCACCTGGATAGGTGGGATAGGGAGGGTGGGATGGAGGGAGCCACAAGAGGGAGGAGATATGGGAACATATATATATGTATAACTGATTCACTTTGTTATAAAGCACTAACTAACACACCATTGTAAAGCAATTATACTCCAGTAAAGATGTAAAAAATAATACTCATCTGAGTACTTTTATATGGCATATGTAAAACTGGATAAAATGTCTTAAATGACGTACTAAGCTGTTTTCTAATTATTATTTTATAACTATTTAATTTTTCTATCTTAATTTGAAGTGTAATCTGAAATTAATGTCAATGGCTGTTTAGACTATAATATTATATAGTAATTTCTAAGTCAAATTAGCACTGCCATCTAAATGTGACAAAAATAGATCTGCTATTTTCCTGGCCTTTTACAATAATTAAATGTATTGTGACACATAGAAGTGAGTTTAGGAGCTTATAAGTAGTTGTTACTTACCATTGATAAATATTATACAGGATATAAGAATACTGTCTGAATAAATTCTTTAGAGAACACACATACAAAAAAAGATCAGATCTGAAATAAATGAAAGAGAACTGAAGGACCTGATAGAAAAGGTCAACAAAACTTAAAGCTGGTTCTTAGAGAAGAGAAACAAAGTTGACAAACCATAAGCCAGACTTATAAAGAAAAAAAGCGAGAACATTCAAATCAATAGAATTAGAAATGAAAAAGGAGAAATAACAACTGCCACTGCAGAAATACAAAGGATCATGAGAGATTACTACAAGCAACTCTATGCCAATAAAATGGACCACTTGGAGGAAATGGACAAATTCTTAGAAATGCCCAACCTTCTGAGACTGAACCCAGAAGAAATAGAAAATATGAACAGACAAATAACAAGCACTGAAATTGAAAGTGTGATTACAAATCTTCCAACAAACAAAGGCCCAGCACCAGATGGCTTCAGAGGCAAATTCTGTCAAACATTTAGAGAAGAGCTAACACCTATCCCTCTCAAACTTTTCCAAAATATAGCAGAGGGAGGAACACTACCAAACTCATTCTACGAGGCCAACATCACCCTGATACCAAAACTAGGCAAAGATGTCACAAAGAAGGAAAACTACAGGACAATATCACTGATGAACACAGATGTAAAAATCTTCAACAAACAACGAGCAAATAGAATCCAATAGCACATTAAAAGGATCATACACTATGATCAAGTGGGGTTTATCCCAGGAATGCAAGGATTCTTTAATATATACAAATCAATCAACGTGATCCACCATATTAACAAATTGAAGGAGAAAAACCATATGATCATCTCAATAGATGCAGAGAAAGCTTTCGACAAAATTCAACACCAATTTATGATAAAAGCCCTGCAGAAAGTAGGCATAGAGGGAACTTTCCTCAACATAATAAAGGCCATATATGACAAACCCACAGCCAACGTCATCCCCAAAGGTGAAAAACTGAAACTATTCCCACTAAGACCAGGAACAAGACAAGGTTGCCCATTCTCACCACTTTTATTTAACAGAGTTTTGGAAGTTTTAGGCACAGCAATCAGAGAAGAAAAGGAAATAAAAGGAATCCAAATCGGAAAAGAAGAAGCAAAGCTGTCACTGTTTGCAGATGACATGATACTATACATAGAGAATCCTAAAGATGCTACCAGAAAACTACTAGAGCTAATCAATGAATTTGGTAAAGTAGCAGGATGCAAAATTAATGCACAAAAATCTCTGGCATTCCTATACACTAATGATGAAAAATCTGAAAGTGAAATCAAGAAAACACTCCCATTTACCATTTCAACAAAAAGAATAAAATATCTAGGAATAAACCTACCTAAGGAGACAAAAGACCTGTATGCAGAAAATTATGACACTGATGAAAGAAATTAAAGATGATACAAATAGATGGAAGATATACCATGTTCTTGGATTGGAAGAAACAACTTGTGAAAATGACTCTACTACCCAAAACCATCTACAGATTCAATGCAATCCCTATCAAATTACCACTGGTGTTTTTCACAGAACTAGAACAAAACATTTCACAATTTGTATGGAAACACAAAAGACCGTGAATAGCTAAAGCAGTCATGAGAAAGAAAAACAGAGCTGGAGGTTTCAGGCTCCCTGACTTCAGACTATACTACAAAGCTACTGTAATCAAGACAATATGGAACTGGCAGAAAAACAGAAATATAGATCAATGAAACAGTATAGAAATCTATGAGGTAAACCCACGCACATATGGTCACCTTATCTTTGTTAAAGGAGGCAAGAATATACAGTGGAGAAAAGACAGTCTCTTCAGTAAGTGATGCTTGGAAAACTGGACAGCTACTTGTAAAGAATGAAATTAGAACACTCCCTAACCCTGTACACAAAGATAGACTCAAAATGAATTAAAGACCTAAATGTAAGGCCAGACCCCATCAAACTCTTAGAGGAAAACATAGGCAGAACACTCTATGACATAAATCACAGCAATATCCTTTTTGATCCACCTCCTAGAGAAATGGAAGTAAAAATAAACAAATGGGACCTAATGAAACTTCAAAGCTTTTGCACAACAAATGAAACTATAAACAAGACCAAAAGCAACCCCCTCAGAATGGGGCAAAATATTTGCAAATGAAGCAACTGACGAAGGATTAATCTCCAAAAGATACAAGCAACACATGCAGCTCAATATCAAAAAAACAAACAACCCAATCCAAAAATGGGAAGAAGACCTAATTAGACATTTCTCCAAAGAAGATATACACATTGCAAACAAACACATGAAAGAATGCTCAACATCAATAATCATTAGAGAAATGCAAATCAAAACTACAATGAGATATCTTCTGACACTGGTCAGAATGGGCATCATCAAAAAATCTACAAACATTAAATGCTGGAGAGGGTGTGGAGAAAAGGGAACCCTCTTGCACTGTTGGTGGGAATGTAGATTGATACAGCCACTATGCAGAACACTCTGGAGGTTCCTTAAAAAACTAAACATAGAACTACCATATGACCCAGCAATCCCGCTAGTGAGCCTATACCCTGAGAAAACCATAATTCAAAAAGTCATGTACCAAAATGTTAATTGCAGCTCTATTTACAATAGTCAGGACATGGAAGCAACCTAAGTGTCCATCAACAGATGAATGAATAAAGAAGATGTGTCACATATATACAATGGAATATTACTGAGCCATAAAAAGGAATGAAACTGAGTTATTTTTAGTGAGATGGATGGACCTAGAGACTGTCATACTGCCTGAAGTAAGTCGGAAGGAGAAGAACAAATACTGTATGCTAACACATATATATGTAATCTAAAAAAAAATTAAAAAGTGGTCAGAAGAGCCTGAGGGCAAGATGGAAAGAAAGTTGCAGACATACTAGAGAATGGACCTGAGGATATGGGGAGGGGGAAGTGTAAGCTGGGACAACGTGAGAAAGTGGCATGGACATATATACACTACCAAACGTAAAATAGATAGCTAGTGGGAAGAAGCCACATAGCACAGGGAGATCAGCTAGGTGCTTTGTGACCACCTGGAGGGGTGGGATAAGGACGGTGGGAGGGAGGGAGTTGTTAGCAGGAAGAGATATTGGTACATTTGTATATGTATAACTGATCCACTTTGTTATAAAGCAGAAACTAACCCACCAGTGTAAAGCAATTATAATCCAATAAAGATGTTAAAATTTAAAAATAAAAAAAAACAAATCCTTGGCCCATTTAATAATAACTTATTTGTAAGTTTTATTGTTGAGTTGTTTTATATATATATATATATATAAGCTGCACTGTGTGGCATGCAGGATCTTAGTTCCCTGACCAGGGATCAAACCCATGCCCCCTGCATAGGCAGTGTGGATTCTTAACCACTGGACCACCAGTGAAATCCCTATATATTATTGATACACGTTCCTTATCAGACATATGATTTGCAAATATTTTCATCTATTCTGTGGGTTGTCCTTTCACTTTCTTGTTAGTACTATTTGATGTACAAAACGTTTATATTTTGATAACATCTGATTTATATTTTATCTTTTGTTGTTTGTGCATTTTGTGTCATAGCTAACCCAAATTCAGGAAGATTTGCTTTTATATTTACCTTTAACAATTTTATAGTTTTAGCTCTTACTTTTAGTACTATGATCTATTTTAAGTTAAATTTTCTGCATGATGTAGATATTTATTTTTCCACATTTAAATCTCATTTATCTAAAACCATTTGTTAAGTTCTGCCTTTTCCCATTGAATCACCATGCACCTTAGTAAAAGACCATTGACAAAAGATGTATGGATCTATTTCTGTGCTCTCTATTTTGTTCTATTTACCTATGTGTCTATTTTTTAATCAATACCAACTGTTTTTATTACTGTATGTTTATATCTAATCTTGAAACCATTACAGGTAAGTCCACCAACTTTGTCCTTTTAAAAAATGTGTTTGGTTATTCTAAGTGTTTTGCATTTCCATAAAAATTTTAGAATTGTTGTATTAATTTCTAAAAAATAAAAAGCCTGTGAAATTTTTGATTGAGATCTCACAAAATTTATAGATCAATTTGGGAAGACTTACCGTCTTAACAATATTGAGTCTTCTAATCCATGAATATCATATTTAGATCCTCTTTAATTTATCTTATCAATATGTTAAAGTTTCTACTGTACATATATTAGATGTCTTTTATTAGATTTGTTCCTAGCCATTAAATATTTAATATATTTGCATTTTTATAAAAACTTTCAATTTGTTATTATATAGAATACAATTAATTTTTTCTATTAATCTTATATTCTATGACCTTACTAAATTCATTCATGTGAATTATTATTCTAATAGTTTTTAAATTTTTATTAGACTTTTTCCACTCTTGTGGGTATGTAGCAGTATCTCACTGAAGTTTTGATTCACATTTTTGATAATTAATAATGCTGTGTACATTTTAAATTTTACTTTCTTTTTATTTGGATATATTATGGTTCATATTTATAATAAGCTTTTTTCTTCAGTTTTCTTTTCCAGTTTTATTGACACAAAATTGAGATACATCACTGTATAAGTTTAAGGTATACAGCATAATAATTTGACTTACATATGCAGTGAAATAATTACCTCAGTAAGTTTATTTAACATCCATATTATCATATAGATGCCAAAAAGAGAAAAAGAAAAAAAGTTCCCTTGTGATGAGAACTCAAAATTTACAGTTTAAACAACTTTCATATATATCATACAACAGCATTAGATATAATCGTGGTTTTGTACATTACATCCCATTCATAGATTTTTAAAAATTGAAGTGTAATTGACATACAATGTTATATTAGTTTCATTTGTGTGACATAGTGATTGGACATTTATTTGCACTATGAAATGATCACCAGGATAAGCCTAATTACCATCTGTCACCATTTAAAGTTATTATGATATTGTTGGCAATATTCCATATTCTGTATAGTATATTCCCATGACATTTATTTTATAACTGGAAGATTGTGCCTTTTAATCCCCTTCACCTACTTCACCAATCCCCCAACTCCCCTCCTCTCTGGCACCCACCAGTTTGTTCCCTGTATCTATTAATCTGTTTCTTTTTACTTCTGTTTGTTCATTTGATTTACTCTTCAGATTCCACATATAAGTGAAATCATATGGTATTTGTCTTTCTCTGTCTGACTTATTTCACTTAGCACATACCCTTAGGTCCATCCATGTTATTTCAAGTGGCAAGATTTCATTCATTTTTATGGCTGAGTAATATCCCATGAGTAATATATGTATATACATATGTTTATCCATTCTTGTATCAATGGACACTTCGGTTGTTTCCATATCTTGACTATTGGAAATAATGCTGCAGTGAACAAACGGGCACATATATCTTTTTGAATTAGTGTTTTCATTTTCATTGGGTAAACACCCAGAAGTGGAATTGCTGGATCATTCAGTATTTCTATTTTTAATCATTTGAGGAACCTCCATAATGTTTTCCATGGTGACTGCACCAATTTACATTCCACCAAGAGTGAACAAGAGTTCCTTTTTCTCCACAACCTTGCAAACATTTGCTATTTTGGTCTTATTGATGATAGCCATTCTGACAGGCATGAGGTGATATCTCATTGTGGTTTTGATTTGCATTTGTTTATTTTTGTATTAAAGTATAACTGATTTAAGTATATTAATTTCAGGTGTACTGCATAGTGATTAAATATTTTTATAGATTATACTCCATTTAAAGCTATTACAAAATAATGGCTATATTTCCCTGTGTTATACAATATATCCTTGTTCCTTATCTATTTTATACACTACTTTCTACCACTTAATCCCATACCCCTATCTTGCCCCTCTCTCCTTCCCTCTCCCCACTTGTAACCACTAGTTGTTTTTCTATATCCACGAGTCTGTTTCTGTTTTATTATGCACTTGTTCGTTTTATTTTTTAGATACCACATATAAGTGATAAAATACACTATTTGTCTTCTTGTCTGATTGATTTCATTAAGCGTAATACTCTCTAGGTCCATCCACATTGTTGCAAATGGCAGAATTTTATTCTTTTTATGGCTGAATAATATTCCATTATATATATAAAATATGTATAAACATACACACATATATATAATACATATATATAGCAGCATTATTTACAATATCTCATTGTGTTTTGATTTGCATTTCTCTATTAATTAGCAATGTTGAGCATCTTTTCATGTGCCTCTTAGCCATCTGTCTTCTTTGGAAAATGTCTATTCAGGTATTCTGCCCATTTTTTAATCAGGTTGGGGTTTTTTCCTGATATTTATTTATAAGAGCTTTTTATATATTTTTGATATTAACCCCTTATCAGTCATATCATTTGCAAATATTTTCTCCTATTCAATATGTTGTCTTCTGATTTTGTCATTGGTTTCCTTTGTTGTGCAAAAGCTTCTAAATTTAATTAGATCTCATTTGTTTATTTTTGCTTTTATTTCTTTTGCTTTAGGAGACAGATCTAAAAAATACATTGCTACAATTTATGTCAAAGAATGTTCTGCCTATGTTCTCTTCTAGGAGTTTTATGGTTTCAGGTCTTACATTTAGGTCTTTAATTCGTTTTGGGGTGATTTTTGTATATGGTGTGAGGAAATGTTCTAATCTCATTCTTTTACATGTAGCTGTTCAGTTTTCCCAGCACCACTTACAGAAGAGACAGTCTTTTCTCCATTGTATATTCATGTCTCCTTTGTCATAGACTATTTGTAAGTGTTGGCTTATTTCTGGGCTCTCTATTCTATTCCCCTGATATATGTGTCTGTTTTTGTGCCAGTACAATACTGTTTTGACTACTGTAGCTTTATGTTATAGTCTGAAGTCAAGGAGGGTGATACTTCCAGCTTTGCTCTTTTTGCTCAAGATTGCTTTGGCTATTTGGAGCCTTTTGAGATTTCATAAAATGCTTAGAATTATTTGTTTTTGTTCTGTGAGACATTTCATACGTATTTTGATACAGAGTGCATTAAATCTATAGATTGTTTCTGGTAGTATAGACATTTTAACAATATTAGTTCTTCCACTCCAAGAACATGGGATATCTTTCAATTTCATCAATGTTTTATAGTTTTCAGAGTATAGATCTTTCACCTCCTTGGTTAAGTTTATTCCTAGGTATTTAATTCTTCATGATGTGTTTTCTTGCTTTCTCTTTCTGATATCTCATTGCTAATGTATAATAAAGCAACAGATTTCTGTATATAAATCTTGTATCCTGAAACTTTACTGAATTCATTTATTAGTTCTAACAGTTTTGGTGGAGACTTTAGGGTTTTCTATATATGGTATCATGCCATCTGTGAATAGTGTTAGTTTTACTTATTCCCTTCCAATTTGGATGCTTTTTGTTTCTTTTTCTTCTCTGACACCTGTGGATAGGACTTCAAATACTATGTTAAATAGAAGGGGTGAGAGTGGGCATCTGTGTCTTGTTTCTGATTCTAAAGGGAAACTTTTCAGATTTTCACCATTAAGTATGATGTAAGGTGTGGGTGTGTCATAAATGACCTTTATATAGGTTGAGATATGTTCCCCCTATACCATCTTTGTTGAGAGTTTTTGATGAATGTATGTGGAATTTCTCAGATGCTTTTTATGCATCTGTTGAGATGATCATGTGATTTTTATCCTTCTTATTGTTAATGTGCTGTATCACATTGATTGATTTGCAAATATTGAGTGATCCTAGAGACCCTGGAATAAATCCCATTTGATCATGATGTATAATTCCTTTTACATATGACTGGATTTCGTTTGCTAATATTTTGTTGAAGATTTTTGCATCCATATTATCAAAGATACTGGTCTGTGTTTTTTATTTTTGTAGTGGCTTTGTCTAGCTTTAATATCAGGGTAATTACAGACTCATAGAATGAATTGGAGAGTGTCCCATCATCTTCAGTTTTTTGGAATAGTTTGAGATTGCTGGGTACTATTTTTTTTATATATGTTTGGTAGAATTTCCCTGTGAGGACTTCTGGTCCTGGAATTTTGTTTACTTAGAGTTCTTTAAATTCAATTTCACTCATAGTGATCAGATTGTCTGTTTTTCATAATTCTATCTTGGCAGGTTGTATGCTTCTAGAAATTTCTCCATTTCATATAAGTTGTCCAATTTGCTGGCATATAACTATTCACAGTATTCTCTTCTGATTTATTTTATCTGTGGTATCAGTTGTTATTTATCTCTTCTTTCATTTCTTATTTTGTTTATTTGGATACTATTTCTCTTCTTCTTGATAAGCCTGGCTAAAGTTTTACCAAATTTGTTTATTGTTTCAAAAACCTGCTCTTGGTTTCATTAATCTTATATATTGGGTTTCTTTTTTTTTTTTGGTCCCTATTTATTTCCTCTCTGATTTTTTTTTTTTTACGTCTTTATTGGAGTAAAATTGCTTTACAATGGTGTGTTAGTTTCTGCTTTGTAACTAAGTGAATCAGTGATACATATACATATGTTCCCATATCTCTTCCCTCTTGCATCTCCCTCCCTCCCACTCTCCCTATCCCACCCCTCTACATGGTCACAAACCACCTAGCTGATCTGATCTCCCTGGGTTATGCGGCTGCTACCCACTAGCTATCCATTTTACGTTTCGTAGTGTATATATGTCCATGCCGCTCTCTCACTTTGTCACAGCTTACCCTTCCCCCTCCCAATATCCTCAAGTCCATGCTCTAGTAGGTCTTTAATCCCACCTTACCCCTAGGTACTTCATAACCTTTTTTTTTCTTAGATTCCATATATATGTGTTAGCATTTGGTATCTGTTTTTCTCATTCTCACTTACTTCACTCTGTATGACAGACTCTATCTCGATCCACCTCACTACAGAAAACTCAATGTTGTTTTTTATGGCTGAGTAATATTCCACTGTATAGATGTGCCACATCTTCTTTATCCATTCATCCAATGATGAACACTTAGGTTGGTTCCATGTCCTGGCTACTGTAAATACAGCTGCAATGACCATTTTGGTACATGACTCATTTTGAATTCTGGTTTTCTAAGGGTATGTGCCCAGTAGTGGGATTGCTGGGTCATATGGTAGTTCTATTTGTAGATTTTTAAGGAATCTCCATACTGTTCTCCATAGTGTCTGTACCAATTCATATTCCCACTAGCACTGCAAGAGTGTTCCTTTTCTCCACACCCTCTCCAACATTTATTGTTTCTAGATTTTTTGATGATGAACATTCTGACTGGTGTGACATGATATCTCAATGTAGTTTTGATTTGCATTTCTCTAATGATTAATGATGTTGAGCATTCTTTCATGTGTCTGTTGGCAGTCTGTATATCTTCTTTGGAGAAATGTCTATTTAGGTCTTCTGCCCATTTTTGGATTGGGTTGTTTGTTTTTCTGTTATTGAGCTGCATGAGTTGCTTGTAAATTTTGGAGATTAATCCTTTGTCACTTGCTTCATTTTCAAATATTTTCTCCCATTCTGAGGGTTGTCTTTTGGTCTTGTTTATGGTTTCCTTTGCTGTGCAAAAGCTTTGAAGTTTCATAGGTCCCATTTGTTTATTTTTGTTTTTCTTTCCATTTCTCTCAGAGGTAGGTCAAAAAGGATCTTGCTGTGATTTATGTCATAGAATGTTCTGCCTATGTTTTCCTCTAAGAGTTTGATAGTTTCTGGCCTTATATTTAGGTCTTTAATCCATTTTGAGCTTATTTTTGTGTATGGTGTTAGGGAGTGATCTAATCTCGTACTTTTACATGTACCTGTCCAGTTTTCCCAGCACCATTTATTGAAGATGCTGTCCTTTCTCCACTGTATATTCCTGAATCCTTTATCAAAGATAAGGTCACCATATGTGCGTGGGATTATCTCTGGGCTTTCTATCCTGTTCCATTGATCTATCTTTCTCTTTCTGTGCAAGTACCATACTGTCTTGATTACTGTAGCTCTGTAGGATTGTCTGAAGTCAGGGAGCCTGATTCCTCCAGCTCTATTTTTCGTTCTCAAGATTGCTTTGGCTATTTGGGGTCTTTTGTGTTTCCATACAAATTGTGAAATTTTTGATTCTAATTCTGTGAAAAATGCCAGTGGTAGTTTGATAGGGATTGCATTGGATCTGTAGATTGCTTTGGGTAGTAGAGTCATTTTCACAATGTTGATTCTTCCAATCCAAGAACATGGTATATCTCTCCATCTATTTGTATCATCTTTAATTTCTTTCATCAGTGTCTTATAATTTTCTGCATACAGGTCTTTTGTCTCCTTAGGTAGGTTTATTCCTAGATATTTTATTCTTTTTGTTGCAGTGGTAAATGGGAGTGTTTTCTTGATTTCACTTTCAGATTTTTCATCATTAGTGTATAGGAATGCCAGAGATTTCTGTGCATTAATTTTGTATCCTGCTACTTTACCAAATTCATTGATTAGCTCTAGTAGTTTTCTGGTAGCATCTTTAGGGTTCTCTATGTATAGTATCATGTCATCTGCAAACAGTGACAGCTTTACTTCTTCTTTTCCCACTTGGATTCCTTTTATTTCCTTTTTTTCTCTGATTGCCATGGCTAAAACTTCCAAAACTATGTTGAATAAGAGTGGTGAGAGTGGGCAACCTTGTCTTGTTCCTGATCTTAGTGAGAACGATTTCAGTTTTTCACCATTGAGGATGATGTTGGCTGTGGGTTTGTCATATATGGCCTTTATTATGTTGAGGAACGTTCCCTCTATGCCTGCTTTCTGCAGGGTTTTTGTCATAAATGGGTGTTTAATTTTGTTGAAAGCTTTTTCTGCATCTATTGAGATGATCATATGGTATTTATCCTTCGATTTGTTAATATGATGTATGACATGGATTGATTTGCGTATACTGAGGAGTCCTTGCATTCCTGGGGTAAACCCCTCTTGATCATGGTGTATGATCCTTTTAATGTGCTGTTGGATTCTGTTTTCTAGTAGTTTGTTGAGGATTTTTGCAACTATGTTCATCAGTGGTATTGACCTGTAGTTTTCTTTCTTTGTGACATCTTTGTCTGGTTTTGGTATCAAGGTGATGGTGGCCTCGTAGAGTGAGTTTGGGAGTGTTCATCCCTCTGCTATGCTTTGGAAGAGTTTGAGAAGGATAGGTGTTATCTCTTCTCTAAATGTTTGATAGAATTCGCTTGTGAAGCCATCTGGTCCTGTGCTTTCGTTTGTTTAAAGATCTTTAATCACAATTTCAATTTCAGTGCTTGTGGTTTGTCTGCTCATATTTTTTATTTCTTCCTGGTTCAGTCTCAGAAGGTTGTGCATTTCTAAGAATTTGTGCATTTCTTCCCAGTTGTCCACTTTATTGGCATAGAGTTGCTTGTAGTAATGTCTCATGATCCTTTGTATTTCTGCAGTGTCAGTTGTTACTTCTCCTTTTTCATTTCTAGTTCTATTGATTTGTGTCTTCTCCCTTTTTTCTTGACGTGTCTTGCTAATGGTTTATCAATTTTGTTTATCTTCTCAAAAAAACAGCTTTTAGTTTTATTGATCTTTGCTATTATTTCCTTCATTTCTTTTTCAATTATTTCTGATCTGATCATTATGATTTCTTTCCTTCTGCTAAATTTTTTGTCCGTCTTTCTATAATTGCTTCAGGTGTAAGGTTTGGTTTTTTATTTGAGATGTTTCTTGTTTCATAAGGTAGGAATGTATTGCTATAAACTTCCCCCTTAGAACTACTTTTGCTGCATCCCATAGGTTTTGGGTTGTTGTGTCTCCATTGTCATTTATTTCTAGGTATTTTTTGATTTCCTCTTTGATTTCTTCAGTGATCACTTCGTTATTAAGTAGTGTATTGTTTAGCCTCCATGTGTTTGTATTTTTACAGATATTTTCCTGTAATTAATATGTAGTCTCATAGTTTTGTGGTCGGAAAAGATACTTGAAACATATTCAGTTTTCTTAAATTTGCCAAGGCTTGGTTTGTGACCCAACATACGATCTATCCTGGAGAATATTACATGAGCACTTGAGAAAAATGTGTATTCTGTTGTTTTCAGATGGAATGTCCTATAAATATCAATTAAGGCCATCTTGATTAATATATCCTTTAAAACTTGTGTTTTCTTATTTATTTTCATTTTGGATGATCTGTCCATTGGTGAAAGTGGGGTGTTACAGTCCCCTACTATGATTGTGTTACTATCGATTTCCCCTTTTATGGCTGTTAATATTTGCCTTGTATATTGGGATGCTCCTATGTTGGGTGCATAAATATTTACCATTGTTATGTCTTCTTCTTGGATTGATCCCTTGATCATTCTGTAGTGTTCTTCTTTGTCTCTTGTAATAGTCTTTATTTTAAAGTCTATTTTGTCTGAAATGAGAATTGCTACTCCAGCTTTCTTTTGATTTCCATTTGCATGATATAACTTTTTCCATCCCCTCACTTTCAGTCTGTATGTGTCCCTAGGTCTGCAGTGGGTCTCTTGTAGATAGCATATATATGGATCTTGTTTTTGTGTCCATTCAGCCAGCCTGTGTCTTTTGGTGGGAGCATTTAATCCATTTACAGTTAAGGTAATTATTGATATGTATGTTCCTATTACCATATTCATAATTGTTTTGGGTTTATTATTGTAGGTCTTTTCCTTGTCTTGTGTTTCCTGCCTAGAGAAGTTCCTTTAGCATTTGTTGTAAAGCTGGTTTGGTGGTGCTGAACTCTCCTAACTTTTGCTTGTCTGCAAAGCTTTTAATTTCTCTGTCAAATCTGAATGAGTTCCTTGCTGTGTAGAGTAATCTTGGTTGTAGGTTTTTCTCCTTCATCACTTTAAATATGTCCTGCCACTCCCTTCTGGCTTGCAGAGTTTCTGCTGAAAGATCAGCTGTTAACCTTATGGGGATTCCCTTGTGTGTTATTTGTTGTTTTTCCCTTGCTGCTTTTAATATGTTTTCTTTGTATTTCATTTTTGATAGTTTGATTAATATCTGTCGTGGAGTGTTTCTCCTTGGATTTATGCTGTATGGAACTCTCTGTGCTTCCTGTAGTTGGTTAACTATTTCCTTTCCCGTATTAGGGATGTTTTCAACTATAATCTCTTCAAATATTTTCTCAGACCCCTTCTTTTTCTCTTCTTCTTCTGGGACGCCTATAATTCGAATGTTGTTGCGTTTAATGTTGTCCCAGAGGTCTCTGAGACTGTCCTCAGTTCTTTTCATTCTTTTTTCTTTATTCTTCTCTGCAGTAGTTATTTCCACTATTTTCTCTTCCAGGTCACTTATCCATTCTTCTGCCTCAGTTATTCTGCTATTGATCCCATCTAGAGTATTTTTAATTTCATTTATTGTGTTGTTCATCATTGCTTGTTTCATCTTTAGTTCTTCTAGGTCCTTGTTAAATGTTTCTTGCATTTTGTCTATTCTATTTTCAAGATTTTGGATCATCTTTACTATCATTATTCTGAATTCTTTTTCAGGTAGACTGCCTATTTCCTCTTCATTTGCTTGGTCTGGTGGGTTTTTACCTTGCTCCTTCATCTGCTGTGTGTTTTTCTGACTTCTCATTTTGCTTTTCTTACTGTGTTTGGGGTCTCCTTTTTGCAGGCTGCAGGTTCGTAGTTCCCGTTGTTTTTGGTGTCTGTCCCCAGTGGCTAAAGTTGGTTCAGTGGGTTGTGCAAGCTTCCTGGTGGAGGGCACTAGTGCCTGTGTTCTGGTGGATGAGGCTGGATCTCATCTTTCTGCTGGGCAGGTCCACGTCTGGTGGTGTGTTTTGGGGTGTCTGTGCCCTTATTATGATTTTAGGCAGCCTCTCTGCTAATGGGTGGGTTTGTGTTCCTGTCTTGCTAGTTGTTTGGCATAGGGTGTCCAGCACAGTAGCTTGCTGGGCGTTGAGTGAAGCTGGGTGTTGGTATTAAGATGGAGATGTCTGTGAGATTTTCACCATTTGATATTACGTGGAGCTGGGAGGTCTGTTGTTGACCAGTGTCCTGAAGTTGGCTCTCCCACCTCAGAGGCACAGCACTGATTCCTGGCTGGAACACCAAGAGCCTTTCATCCACATGGCTCAGAATAAAAGGGAGAAAAAGTAGAAAGAAAGAAAGAAAGAGTATAAAATAAAATAAAATAAAGTAAGATAAAATAAAATAAAGTCATTGAAATATAAAATAATTATTAAGCAAAACATTTTTTTAAAGTTAAAAAAAAAGCAAAACAACGGACGGACAGAATCCTAGGATAAATGTTAAAAGCAAAGCTTTACAGACAAAATCTCAGACGCATACACATACACACCCACAAAAAGAGGAAAAAGGGAAAAAATAATCTATCTTGCTCTCAAAGTTCACCTCCTCAATTTGGGATGATTCGTTGTCTATTCAGGTATTCCACAGATGCAGGGTACATCAAGTTGATTGTGGAGATTTAATCCTCTGCTCCTGAGGTTGCTGGGAGAAATTTCCCTTTCTCTTCTTTGTTCACATAGCTCCCGGGATTCAGCTTCGGATTTGGTCTCGCCTCTGCACGTAGGTCGCCTGAGGGTGTCTGTTCTTCGCTCAGACAGGACGGGGTTAAAGGAGCAGCTGTTTCAGGGGCTCTGGCTCACTCAGACTTGGGGGAGGGAGGGGTGCAGATGCAGGGCGAGCATGCGTCGGCAGACGCCGGCATGACGTTGCACCAGCCTGAGGTGCGCTGTGCGTTCTCCCGGGGAAGTTGTTCCTGGATCCCGGGACCCTGGCAGTGGCGGGCTGCACAGGCTCCCAGGAGGGAAGATGTGGAGAGTGACCTGTGCTCGCACACAGGCTTCTTGGTGGCGGTGGCAGCAGCCTTAGCATCTCATGCCCGTCTCTGGGGTCCGCGCTTTTAGGCGCGGCTCGCGCCCGTCTCTGGAGCTCCTTTAAGCAGCGCTCTTAATCCCCTTTCCTCACGCACCAGGAAACAAAGAGGGAAGAAGAAGTCTCTTGCCTCTTCAGCAGGTCCAGACTTTTTCCCGTACTCCCTCCCGGCTAGGTGTGGTGCACTAACCCCTTCATGTGTTTTCACGCTGCCAACCCCAGTCCTCTACCTGCGATCCCACCGAAGCCGGAGCCTCAGCTCCCAGCCCCCGCCCGCCCCGGCGGGTGAACAGACAAGCTTCTCGGGCTGGTGAGTGCTGGTCGGCGCCGATCCTCTGTGCGGGAATCTCTCCTCTTTGCCCTCTGCACCCCTGTTGCTGCACTCTCCTCCATGGCTCCGAAGCTTCCCCCCTCCGCCACCCGCAGTCTCCGCCTGCGAAGGGGCTTCCTAGTGTGTGGAAACTTTTCCTCCTTCACAGCTCCCACCCACTGGTGCAGGTCCCATCCCTATTCTTTTGCCTCTGTTTTTTCTTTTTTCTGTTTCCCTACCCAGGTACGTGGGGAGTTTCTTGCCTTTTGGGAGGTCTGAAGTCTTCTGCCAGCGTTCAGTGGGTGTTCTATAGGAGCAGTTGCACGTGTAGATGTATTTCTGATGTATCTGTGGGGAGGAAGGTGATCTCCGTGTCTTATTCTTCCGACATCTTCCTCATCTCCCCTCCTCTCTGATTTTTATTACTTTCTTCCTTCTGGTGACTTTGGGCTTTGTTTGTTCTTCTTTTTCTAATTCCTTTAGGTGGTAGTTTAGATTGCTTATTTGAGATTTTTCTTGTTTTTTGAGGAAGGCCTGTATTGCTATCAACTTCCCTCTTTGAACTGCTTTTGCTCTATCCTGTAGATTTTGGAACCTTTTGTTTCCATCTTCATTTGTCTCAAGGTAATTTCTGATCTCCTCTTTGATTTTTTTTATTGATCCATTGGTTTTTAGCAGCAGCTTCTTCGGTCCCCACATGTTTGTGCTTTTCCCTTTTTCCTTCCTATAATGAATTTCTACTTTCATATAGGTGTTGGAAAAAATGCTTGATATAATTTCTATTCTCTTAAATTTGTTGAGTCTTGTTTTGTGGCTTAGTAAGTAATGTATCCTGGAGAACGTTCCGTGTGCACTTGAAAAAATGTGTATTCTGCTGTCTTTGGACGGAATGTCCTTTAAACATGTTAGATATCTCTTAAGTTCAACTGGTATATTGTGTCATTTAAGACCACTGGTTCCTTATTGATTTTCTGTCTGGACGATCTGCCCACTGATGTAAGTGGAGTGCTAAAGTCCCCTAATATTATTGTATATTGTCAATTTCTCCCTTTACGTCTGTTGATATTTGGTTTATATATTTGGGTGCTTCTATATGGGTTGCATATATATTAATGAGTGAAATATCCTCTTCTTGTATTGATCCATTTGTCATTATATAGTGCCCCTCTTTGTCTTTTGTTATAGACTTTGTTTTAAAGTCTAATTTTTCTGTTATGAGTATTGCTACCCCTGTTTTCCTGTTGTTTACATTTGCATATAAATGAAATATATTTTTTAAATATATTTTTCCATCCTCTCATTTTCAGTCTGTGTGTTTTAACTCTGGAGTGAGTCACTTATGAGCAGCATATAGACGGGCCTTGTTGTTTTAACCAATCAGCCACCCTATGTCTTTTTTTTTTTTTTTTGCGGTACACGGACCTCTCACTGCTGTGGCCTCTCCCGTTGCGGAGCACAGGCTCCGGACGCGCAAGCTCAGCGGCCGTGGCTCACGGGCACAGCCGCTCTGCGGCATGGGGGATCCTCCCAGACCGGGGCACGAACTCGTGTCCCCTGCATCAGCAGGCGGACTCTCAACCACTGCGCCACCAGGGAAGCCCCACCCTATGTCTTTTGATTGTACCATTTAGTCCATTGACATTTAAAGTAATTATTGATAGGTATGTACTTATTGCTATTTTGTTACTTGTTTTCCAGTTGTTTATGAGTTCTTCTCTGTTCATTTCTTCTTTTTATTTCTTCCCTTGTGGCTTGATGATCTTTAGTGCTATGCTTGTTTTCCTTTCTTTCTAGATTTTGTGTATCTATTGCAGGTTTTTTATTTGTGGTTACCATGGGGTTCATATATGTTGACCCATATCTATATCTACTAGTTTTAAATTGGTAGTCATTTACGTTGAAACACATTCTAAAAGATATACATTTTTTACTTCCTTCATCCACATTTTGTGTTTTTGATGTCATATTTTACATCTTCATGTTTATCCCTTCACTGTTTATTCTAGTTATAGTTACAGTGCCAACTTTTTGTTTTTCAAGCTTTGTACTAGCTTAAGTGGTTGATCTTCAGCCTTTACTATATATTTGCCTTTCCTAGTGGGATTTTCCCTTTCCTATAGATTCTTCTTATTCTTCCTATAGCCTTTTCTTTTCCCCTTAGAGAAGATCCTTTAACAATTCATTTAGGGTAGGTTTAGTGTTGCTGAACTCTTAGTTTTTGCTTGTCTGAGAAGTTCTTTATTTCTCCTTCAATTCTAAATGATAGTCTTGCTGGGTAGAGTATACTAGTTTGCACGTTTTTCCTTTTCATCACTTTGAATATATCATGGCACTCGCTTCTGGCCTGAAAAGTTTTGGCTGAAAAATCAACACATAGTTTTATGGAGTTTCCCTTGTATATGACTCTTCATTTTTCTCTTGTTGCCTTTAGAATTTCTCTTTTATCTGTAAATTTTGCCATTTAATTATGATATGTCTTTGTGTGGGTCTGTTTGAGTTCATCTTGTTAGGGACCATCTGTGCTTTCTGTATTTGGATATCTGTTTCCTTCTTCAGGTTTGGGAAGTTTATAACCATAATTTCATCCAATACACTTTGACCCTCTTTTCTCTCTCTCTTTTCCTTCTGGGACCCTTATAATGTGAGTGCTTGTACACTTCATGTTACCCTAAAGGTTTGTTAAACTGCTCTCATTTTCTAAAATTTGTTTTTCTTCTTGCTGCTCTGATTGGGTAATTTCTCTTATTCTATCTTACCGATCACTTATGTGTTTTTCTGTATCATTTAGTTTGCTACTAATTCCTTCTAGTGCGTTTTTCATTTCAGTTATTGTATTCTTCATTTCTAACTCATTCTTCTTTTATTTTATATTTACTTTTAAAATTCTTACTGTATTCATCTATTCTTTTCCCTAATTCAAATATCATTCGTATTACTAATGCTTTGAATTCTTTATCTGGTTGTTTATTTCTGCTTCATTATTTATTTTTTCAGGGATTTTCTCTTCTTTTTTCAGTTGAGACCAGTTCCTCTGTCTTCTCATTTTGCTTAACTTTCTCTGTCTCTATGAATTTAGGTGAAACGGTTACCTGTTGTGGTCTTGAAGGGGTGTCCTTAGGTGGGAGCATCCCTATGCAGACTGCTTGTGCCCAGTGCCTTTGGTGGGAGAGCTGGATTTGATGTGAACACAAGTCATATCTTTCCCCATGGTGTGCTGGAAGCTATCACCTTGGTGGTAAGTTGGGCTGGAGATGAAGGGGTTTGTGCTAGAATCAGGTGTGAGGCAGGGCTTCCCCTCTACCCAGTGGCTGTAACCATCATATCAGGGGTGGGGTGAATTCCAAGTTGCTGGAGCAGAGGCCCTGAGTGTTGGGTCTAAGCTGGCTCTGTTCCCTTTAAGTGTATGCTCTAACCTTTTCCAGCACCAGCACCCTTACCCCACAAGGAAGCAGTGGTGGAACAAGAGGGGCCTGAGTGGGCTCTTGGCATGGTCTGTGGCCAGCCAGCTACAGACAGAGGTGTGGGCTGCTTCCAATTTGTCATCTGTGCAAGTGACAGCAAAGGCTGCACCCCCCCACCCCGCTAAGACATGGCTTCTGGACTGGGTCTTCTTTGTCTCTCACAGCCAATGACTCCCCCCAGCCTCTGCCACCACCCTTCCCCCCCACAAATTAGAGCCATGCCACAGGGCTGATGGGGTCCATGTGGGCCCTCAGCATGTATTAGGGCACTGGTTGTGGCAGTCCAGCTGCCCTCAGAGATAAGGACTGTCCCTGATGCACTGCCTGTGTGAGCAATGATCGCTCTGCCTCAGGAGCAAGCCAGCATGCACTGTTCCTCAGAAGTGGAGTCCAGCTAAGGTGGAGATGCTGTGTGCTTTTTAATGTGCTTATCTCCCATTTCTATATCTACATTTATAAGTTATCTGTTAAAATATTTTGTACATTTTAAGTTAAATTGTTTTTCCTTTATTATTGAGGTTATTACTCCTCATATATTCCAGACATCATTCCTTTGGAAGATATATGTTTTGTATATATTTTTTCGAGTCTGTGGCTTGTTTTTCAATTTTCTAATATCTTTTGATGACACTTCTTTATTCTCACTGTGATGGCTCTTGTTAAGTATTTATTTACTTTCCCTATTTTGAATGGTGAGGCCTTTTAAATCTGTTCATTGACATACTCGTCAATTCTGGAAGATCTCAACTATTATGTCTTTATAGTACCAATCTCTCTGTGTCATCCCCATTTGTCGTCAAATTAAGCATAAGCTAATTTGACAACATTGAGCTCTCCATGTCTCTTACTTTCCCTTCTGCCTGATCTTTATGTACCACTTTCTTTTACTTTTATTTACTTATTTATTTATTTAACATCTTTATTGGGGTATAATTGCCTTACAATGGTGTGTTAGTTTCTGCTTTATAACAAAGTGAATCAGCTATACATATACATATGTTCCCATATCTCTTCCTGCTAACAACTCCTTCCCTCCCACCCTCCCTATCCCACCCCTCCAGGTGGTCACAAAGCACAGAGCTTATTGCCCTGTGCTATGCGGCTGCTTCCCACTAGCTATCTACCGTACGTTTGGTAGTGTATATATGTCCATGCCTCTCTCTCACTTTGTCACAGCTCACCCTTCCCCGTCCCCATATCCTCAAGTCCGTTCTCCAGTAGGTCTGTGTCTTTATTGCTGTCTTACCCCTAGGTTCTTCATGACATTGTTTTTTCTTAAATTCCATATATATGCGTTAGCATATGGTATTTGTATTTCTCTTTCTGACTTACTTCACTCTGTATGACAGACTCTAGGTCTATCCACCTCATTAAAAATAGCTCAATTTCGTTTCTTTTTATGGCTGAGTAATATTCCATTGTATATATGTGCCACATCTTCTTTATCCATTCATCCGATGATGGGCATTTAGGTTGTTTCCACCTCTGGGCTATTGTAAATAGAGCTGCAATGAACATTTTGGTACATGACTCTTTTTGAATTATGGTTTTCTCAGGGTATATGCCCAGTAGTGGGATTGCTGGGTCATATGGTAGTTCTATTTGTAGTTTTTTAAGGAACCTCCATAGTGGCTGTACCAATTCACATTCCCACCAGCAGTGCAGGAGTGTTCCCTTTTCTACACACCCTCTCCAGCATTCATTGTTTCTAGATTTGTTGATGATGGCCATTCTGACTGGTGTGAGATGATATCTCATTGTAGTTTTGATTTGCATTTCTCTAATGATTAATTATGTTGAGCATTCTTTCATGTGTTTCTTGGCAATCTGTATGTCTTCTTTGGAGAAATGTCTATTTAGGTCTTCTGCCCATTTGTGGATTGGATTGTTTGTTTTTTTGTTATTAAGCTGCATGAGCTGCTTATAAATTTTGGAGATTAATCCTTTGTCAGTTGCTTCATTTGCAAATATTTTCTCCCATTCTGAGGGTTGTCTTTTGGTCTTATTTATGGTTTCCTTTGCTGTGCAGAAGCTTTGAAGTTTCATTAGGTCCCATTTGTTTATTTTTGTTTTTATTTCCATTTCTCTAGCAGGTGGGTCAAAAAGGATCTTGCTGTGATTTATGTCATAGAGTGTTCTGCTTATGTTTTCCTCTAAGAATTTGATAGTTTCTGGCTTTACATTTAGGTCTTTAATCCATTTTGAGCTTATTTTTGTGAATGGTGTTACGGAGTGATCTAATCTCATACTTTTACATGTACCTGTCCAGTTTTCCCAGCACCACTTATTGAAGAGGCTGTCCTTTCTCCACTGTACATTCCTGCCTCCTTTATCAAAGATAAGGTGACCATATGTGCGTGGGTTTATGTCTGGGCTTTCTATCCTGTTCCATTGGTCTGTCTTTCTGTTTTTGTGCCAGTACCATACTGTCTTGATTCAAAAGATCATGAGAGATTACTACAAGCAGCTCTATGCCAATAAAATGGACAACCTGGAAGAAATGGACAAATTCTTAGAAATGCACAACCTCCGAAGACTGAATCAGGAAGAAATAGAAAATATGAATAGACCAATCACAAGCACTGCACTTGAAACTGTGATTAAAAATCTTCCAACAAACAAAAGCCCAGGACCAGATGGCTTCCCAGGCGAATTCTATCAAACATTTAGAGAAGAGTTGACACCTATCACTCTCAAACTCTTCCAAAATATAGCAGAGGGAGGAACACTCCCAAATTCATTCTACAAGGCCACCATCACCTTGATACCAAAACCAGACAAGGATGTCACAAAGAAAGAAAACTACAGGCCAATATCACTGATGAACCTAGATGCGAAAATCCTCAACAAAATACTAGCAAACAGAATCCAACAGCACATTAAAAGGATCATACACTATGATCAAGTGGGGTTTATTCCAGGAATGCAAGGATTCTTCAACATACGCAAATCAATCAATGTGATAAACCGTATTAACAAATTGAATGAGAAAAACCATATGATCATCTCAATAGATGCAGAGAAAGGTTTTGACAAAATTCAACACCGATTTATGATAAAAACCCTGCAGAAAGTAGGCATAGAGGGAACTTTCCTCAACATAATAAAGGCCATATATGACAAACCCACAGCCAACATCATCCTCAATGGTTACAAACTGAAAGTATTTCCACTAAGATCAGGAACAAGACAATGTTGCCCACTCTCACCACTCTTTCGGAAGTTTTAGCCACAGCAATCAGAGAAGAAAAGGAAATAAAAGGAATCCAAATTGGAGAAGAAGAAGTAAAGCTGTCACTGTTTGCAGATGACATGTTTCTATACATAGAGAATCCTAAAGATGCTACCAGAAAACTACTAGAGCTAATCAATGAATTTGGTAAAGTGGCAGGATACAAAATTAATGCACAGAACTCTCTGGCATTCCTATACACTAATGATGAAAAATCTGAAAGTGAAATCTAGAAAACACTGCCATTTACCATTGCAACAAAAAGAATAAAATATCTAGGAATAAACCTACCTAAGGAGACAAAAGACCTGTATGCAGAAAATTATAAGACACTGATGAAAGAAATTAAAGATGATACAAATAGATGGAGAGATATACCATGTTCTTGGATTGGAAGAATCAACATTTGTGAAAATGACTCTACTACCCAAAGCAATCTAAAGATTCAATGCAATCTCTATCAAACTACCACTGGCATTTTTCACAGAACTAGAACAAAAAATTTCACAATTTGTATGGAAACACAAAAGACCCCGAATAGCCAAAGCAATCTTGAGAACGAAAAACGGATCTGGAGGAATCAGGCTCCCTGACTTCAGACTATTTATTTAATTTATTTTTGGCTGTGTTGGGTCTTCATTGCCGTGCACAGGCTTTCTCTAGTTGCCGCAAGCAGGGGCTACTCTTCATTGCAGTGTGCAGGCTTCTCATTGTGGTGGCTTCTCTCGTTGTGGAGCACGGACTCTAGGTGCACGGGCTTCAGTAGTTGCAGCACGTGGGCTCAGTAGTTGTGGCTCACGGGCTGTAGAGCACATGCTTAATAGTTGTGGTGCATGGGCTTAGTTGCTTCATGGCATGTGGGATCTTCCCGGACCAGGGATCGAACCTGTGTCCCCTGCATTGGCAGGCGGATTCTCAACGACTGCGCCACCAGGGAAGCCCTATGTGCCACTTTCTGTATAGTTTCTTCTAATTTGCTTCCAGATTACTGATTTTTTTCTTAACTCCTTAATCCGTTATTAAACCTGTTCACTGAGTTATTTTTTTCCCTTTCCCTTTTATTTTGAAACAATCTCAATCTTATATAAAAGTTGAAATTACTGTACATAGCTGTTTTTTCTGACCTGTTTGAGGTCATGTTGCCAACAAGATGCTCAACCAGCTCTCAGTGTTTTAGTGTGTTTTCATAAAAACAAGGACATTCTCTTACACAACCATAGTATAACTATTAAAATGTGGAAATCATCATTGATGCATTACTACCATCTAATTCCCAGACCCATTTCAAATTTCTCCAGTTTCCTAATATTGCTCCTTAGAGCTAAATGATTCAGTGCAGAATCATGTGCTGCATTATTTGTTTCTTTATTTTTTTTTTCAGTCTGGAACAGTTTCCCAGTCTCTCCTTGACTTTCATAAGCTTGATAAGTTTGAAGGTTAATGAATGGTTATGGTATAGAATGTTCCCTGATTTGGGGTTTTCTATTTTTTTTCATGATTAGATGTTTATTATGCATCTTTGGCAGTAATATCACAGAGATAATGCTATATTCTTATTGAATCCTATGAGGGGTCACTTGATTTTTATTTGTTCCACTACTAATGATTGAAAAACTGAAAATAGAGTTACCATATGATCCAACAATCCCATTCCTGGGCATATATCCAGAAAAGATGAAAACTCTAATTCAAAAAGATTCATGCACCCCAATGTTCAGAGCAGCACTATTTACAGTAGCCAAGACATGGAAGCCACTTGAATGTCCATTGACAGATGAATGGATAAAGAAGATGTGGTGTATATACACGTTGTAATACTACTCAGCCATAAAAAAGAATGAAACAATGCCATTTGCAGCAACATGGATGGACCTAGAGATTATCATACTAAGTGAAGTAAGCCAGACAAAGACAACTACCATATGATATCACTTATATGTGGAATCTAAAAAATGATACAAATGAACTTATTTACAAAACAGAAATAGACTCACAGGTATAGAAAACAAATTTATGGTTACCAAAAGGGATAGCAGAAACGGGGGAGAGATAAATTAGGAGTTTGGGAGTAGCATATACACACTACTATATATAAAATAGGTAAACAGTAAGGACCCACTGTATAGCTCAGGGAACTATGCTCAATATCTTGTAACAGCCTATAATGGAAAAGAATCTGAAAAATAATATATATATATGTATATATATATGCATAACTGAATCACTTTGTTGTACACTTGAAAGTAAGACAACATTGTAAATTAACTATATTTTAATTTAAAAAAAAGATACCTTATAAATCTCTCCTGTATTTCTAATAACTGGTCAGTAGATACTTCAAAGTTATTTTTATAGAGACAAATCATCTGCAAATAATAACAGTTTTATGTATTCTTTGGTAATCCTTAGCAATTTATTGATTGTTCTTGTCTTCTTTTGCTGGTTAGAACTACGAATAGGAAGTGGTGATTGTGGGCCTCATTGGCATTTTTCTAATTTTAGAGGCAATACTCCCAACATTTCTCCTTCTAAGACACTGTTTGTTGCATGATTTTTGTTGATTCCCTTTTTTCAGATTAGGAAAGTTCCCTTCTATTCCTGGTTTGCTAGAAGTTTTCAAATAAAAAAAAATGTGCTGAATTTTTATCAAATACTCTTGTATTTATAACCTTATGGCTTTTCTCATTTATTCTAACATGTAGTAAATGTCATTGAGAGATTTCTTATTATGAGTTTATCTTTGCATTGCTGGAATAAGGCCTGCTTGCCAATGGCATATTGTACTTTTAGACACTGTAAGATTTAGTTTTCTAAAATTTCATTTAGACTTGATGTATCTATATTAATAAGTTAAATAGGCTTTTGCTTTTCCTTTCTTGTACTGTTCCATTGTGGTTGTGATATCAAAACTATTCTAGTCTCATAAAATGAGAAACTGGAAGATTTGGCATAAAATTGGAATGATCTTTTCCTTAAATGTTAGGAAGAACTGTCCTATAAAACTATCTGGTTTTGTGTTTTCTTTGTGGGACGATTTTAAATTCCTGCTTCAAATTTTAAATAACTCTATAGATCTAGTTGGAATTTCTGTTTTTTTCTAGAGTGAGTTCCATTAATTTCTAAAAAGTGTTCCATTTCATGTGAGTTTTCAAATTTATCTGTAGTTAATCCCTTCTCATGCATACTATTATTTCTTTATGTTTCCTCTTTATTTATTTTATTTTTTTATTATTATTATTTTTACATCTTTATTGGAGTATAATTGCTTTACAATGGTGTGTTAGTTTCTGCTTTATAACAAAGTGAATCAGTTATACATATACATATGTTCCCATATCTCTTCCCTCTTGTGTCTCCCTCCCTCCCACCCTCCCTATCCCACTCCTCCAGGCGCTCACAAAGCACCAAGCTGATCTCCCTGTGCTATGCGGCTGCTTCCCACTAGCTATCTACCTTATGTTTGGTAGTGTATATATGTCCATGCCTCTCTCTCGCTTTGCATGTCTCCTTTTTAATCTTTATTTTTTCAAAAAGTTTATATTCTTGGTTAGTTTGTTTAAAAACCAAGATTTGGATTTGTGTTTTTCTCTTTTATTACTTGTTTGCTGGCAGTATTTAAAACATAAATTAGTCTAGAACTTTATTAAATGTATTATTAGAGTCATATGAGTTAACTCATTTAGACTATTAATACGTTAAATTATATATACAGGTTTCATGATATTGAATCATCCTTCTATTCCTGGGAAAACTCATAGTTGATCATAGTGAATGATTTTTAAAATATATACTCTAGTTGGTTAATTAATAATTTATTAAAAAATTTTGCATCTATACTCAGTGAATTGGGCTAACACTTTTTCTTACTTTGGTTATAGTTTTGGAATCTATAATATTAGTGCCTTATAAAATGAACTGGGCAGATTTTGCTCCTTTTTAGTGGAACGACTTGTATATAATAGGAATTTAGAGATCTACAAAGTTTGGTGGAACTTGCTTGTAAAACAGTATGGACCTGGAGATTTATGAGAGGGAAAATTTTTACTACCACTTCAGTTTTGTATGTGTTAGTTATCTTTCTTTTTGTGCCTAATTTGGCATTTTATAGATTTCTATGTGCTTATCTATTTCATTTGTGTTTTCAAATCTATTAGCATGTAATTTTTCACAGTACATTTTTATAATTTTTAATCTCTGTTGTATCTTATTTAATCTTCATTTTATTTACTTGAGCCTAATTCTTTAAAAAATTAGTTTTGCCAATTTCTATCTTCTTTTTTCAGAACCAATTTTCATTTTGTAAAACTTATATGTTGTTTTTTCTCTATTTTATTTTTTTATTCTTATTATTCTTTCTTTATATTTTCTTTCTGAACTTTTTTTCCAGTTTGTGAGTTGAATGTTCAACTTTTTTTTGTTTTTAACATTTCTTGTTTCCTGATCAAATAATTTAATACCATAAATTTTGACCTATATACCTATATAACATTTTCAGGTATGGCCCCCAAATTTTGGCATGTACAGTTTTATTATCATTCTATTCTAGCATTTCTTAATTTTATTTGTTTCCTTTTTAAGCAAAGGGGTTATTTATTAATATGTAATTTTATTCCAAATATATATGAAGCTATTTGCTATCTTTTAAAATTAATTTCTAATTTTAGTGCATGAATTTTCATAGCAGCATTACTCATAATAACCCCAAAGAGGAAACAATCCAAATGGCCATTAACTGATGAATGGATAAACAAAATGTGATATGTCTATACAATGGATTTTATTGGGCAGTAAAAAGGAATGAAGTACTGATTCATACTATAAAACAGATGAACCTTGAAAACATTATGCTATGTGAAAGAGGCCAGACAGAAAAGGTCACATATTATATGATTTTACTTATAGGCAATGTCCAGTATAGGCAAATCTATAGAGGCACAGTAGATTTATGGTTGACAGAAGCTGGGAGGTGGTGGGTTTAGAGGGAAATGGAGAATGACTGCTAATGAGTACAGGGTAATTTTTTTGAGGTGATGAAAATATTCTAAAATTTATTGTGGTGATAGTTGCTCAATTTTGTGAATATACTAAAAAACATTGAATTGTACATTGTAAATGTATGGTATGTGAGTTATACATCAATAAAGTTGTTACATAAAAAAAGCCTAGGGTTGTTGCAGCAAAGTATTGGTTAGACATGAGAATGACAGAAGCTTTCAGTTATCTCAAAATAGTATTTAAAGATCTGAAGAATGCACTGTTTCATATTTGTTTAAAGTTAAACTGTTCCAATTTACTGCTTATTGATAAAAGCAGGATAAAACATTAAATATCAACGTTTTATATTTTTCTTAATGTTTTATTGATTTATTTTTGTTTTACTAATACAGTTTAACAAGGCAGTTTTACATAAGCTCACATCAACCACAAAAAGTAGTAAGAATTTTCTTAAACACATGGTGTAAAATTTTATATTTGGTTCCACTTAAATAGTCTAATGCCTCTTCCTAAATTTCCTGATCAACAAAACTCTCCCCACATCTTTGGGTTCAGTGAGTTTATTTTTAATGTTATTGCTGGCTAGAGGAAAGCTTGGCTTTGCTTTGCACAATCAAAATAAATAAATCAGGAATATGAAAATTATTGTTTGAGTAGGGCAAATAAAAATTTAATTATGTGAACCGGTAGTTCATTGGGAATAAAACAGAAAAATTGTATTAAAACAAATGAGCAAGAGACCCAACTTTTTTTTTAGTTCCCTAGTGAATTAGATCAGTTTTTGTCAAACTACAGATCGTAAATCATTACTGGTTTGTTAAATTAAAAAATAAAGAGCAAAAATTGAATGAAAAAGTTTTAATGCCAAGCAGGGAACCCAATTCAGTATGGTCTAGATAGGTTCTGGGATATAAGGCTGGGAATAGGAAGAACGAGATAAATCTTTTAAAGTCAAAAAATCATAGACTGTATCTGTCCTATTTTAGGAAAGCAAAATCTCTGAGTGGTGTTGATTGGCTGGGCTTATCTGAGTTTGTGGGTTAGATAAACACTGGGCTGGCTGGAGGTGGTCTGTTTGTATAAGTAGGCCCCCATCTGGATTATGGTGCTTAATGGGGTCTGTGCCCATGTCCGCAGGATAAGTCAAGGTTTACTTTGGGATATGAAATCACTTTAGTGGGTAGTGACTAAAGATATTTTAAAAAATGAAATAGAATAGAATAGAAAATAGTAGAGCACAGTGTATGCAGTATTTTGTGAAACTTGGTTTAGTAATTTATATGTATGCTCTGATCTATGATGTACTGTATTTCTTACTATGTTCATGGTCTAAAAAGTTCTAATGGTACTGAATTAAATGATGCTTCTTGAGTTTTTGTTTTTTGTCTTAATTTCGTTCTTAATAAGATATGCTCATAGTAGCAATTCAAACTGTTCAGAAGGGTGTAAAATGAAAAGTCCCACCCTCCCGATCCCATTTCCACTTCCCCAAATCAAGACCATTAAGATTATTTGTGAATAAATACATATACAAATGTACCCATTGCCATTTTTATTGATACAATTTATATATACTACAAATTATAATACAAAATACACAAAATGATCATACTCTAGATACTAATGTGAAACTAGTTTTCAACCAGTTTTATTCACTTACATACCTTGGACCATACTAATTCATTCTCTTTATGTGTGCATAATCTCCCACTGCATGGGTGTACATTATTTGTATATCCAGTCCCATAATGGTCATTTCAGGGATTTCCAGATTGGCTACAACAAAATAATGCTATAGTGAATATGCTTGTCCATATCTTTTCATGCTTCTGTGGTGAAATCTATAGCACAAATTCCTAAAAGTAGAACAGTTGGGTCAAGGGGAATATGCATTTAAAATTCTGGTAGATCTTTCCAAATTGCCTTCCGAAATGTTCATACCAGTTTCCATTCCCACAATCCGTCTACAAGAACGCCTGTCTCTCCTTGTCAACACCAGTGTTTAGCAAGATTTTAAAGTTTGTCCAATGTAGTGAAAATGATATATCAGCACAGAGGCAGGCTAACATTAAGAGTGAGATGCTGGGGTCCCAGCAGCTAGATTTGATTCCCAGCTCAACCACTTCCAAGCTGTGTGACTTTGGACAAATTACTTCATCTTTCTAAGCTTCAGTTTCCTCATCTGAAGAATGAGGAATGACATTCCTGCCTCAAGGGATGATTGTAGTTAGAATGGTTAAGTAGGTGTTTTGGACATAATAAATGTTAATGTATTCTCTACCTTTCAGTATTTAACATTAACTTAAAATACAAAGTTGTTCTTCTTAAGACTAAGAAGTAGAATAACATAGTGGCCTAATCAAGACTTTTGAAGGTTGAAATGTGAATTCACCCACAATTCATTTTTAGTAAGTTTCTGAAACCACTTTCCTTCCTGTGGTAACGTTGGTTTAACAAAGAGAGAAAATTAATGATTGGCATGTACTGGGTCCTTGCTGAGTATTGTCGCCATGCTGTTGCCTTCTTTAGACAACCACCTTGGTGTCCATTGTGTGCTATGTCCATTTATAAAATTACTAACGTTAAATTACTCCTAATTTTGGAAAAAGAACAAATTTACATTGTTCTAGAGTACTTTATTAAAATATTTTATATCTTAATATTTTACTTTAAGTATGAATGCATATTCATTTGCAGTCAGTGACATGTTATTCTGAACATTTGTCTACTGCTTCTTTTATTGATGAAAAAAATGAAGAGATTTAAAGATTCAGAAGAATTGCATGTTTTATCTCATGTTGTTTACTTAAAGAGAAACTAAAAGAACTTTGCTAGGCTCAATTGTCTGAAGGCTTCTTCATGGCTTATCACCCTCGAGACCTGAAACCCGTTGGAAAATATTTTGATTGTTTCATTTTTCTCAAGTTATCATTCTAGCAATTCTGTTAAAAAGTATGTAAAGTAATATGTGCTATGAGTAAAAATGACCACATATAAAATGTTACACACACAAAAAAAATATGTTACACAAATGCCACAGTTATTTAATCACGTTAATTTAAGTATTAGCTTAGAATCAGATGTAAGGTGAACTAGTATGGAAGCCAGAAAGCCTAACTGTTGCCAAAATGAGGGGTGGAAACTTCTACTCATGTTATTAATCAAAATCACTGTTGTATGAGGACTCTCATTTCTCAACCAGTGTTTAATAGATAAAACCCTATATCAATGCATAAGACTGGATGACTGGGTTGTGGACTCCCTTCATCAGAATCATGTGTGGTACTTGCTTAAAATTAAAATTTCCCAACGACTCACCTAAGTTCCCCTTACCCCCATTTTCTTATTTCTTATTATGTCTAGGCCTCAGTCCATATTACCTGGCCTCAGCCCATACCTGAATCCATACCATATCATCAGACTCACTGTGAGAGACGGGTGTAGGAGAATCTACATTTTCAACAAGCACCTTAGGTGATTCTTATGCAAGCCAAAATTCAAGGATCATTAGTAGAACATTATGATTTATGTTCCACTATTTAGTAGGAGCTTCCAGGAATGGTTGGTAAGTTTCTGGCCTCTCAGAAGATCATACTACCTTCTAAGATGCTGGAAAATGGGATGTACAGCAGGCTGTACTGGGATGGCAGTATAAAAGTATAGAAGTTTCTGGGAGTATAGAAGTATTCAGACATTCTTTCACCAACCTTATAATGTGGCTAATTGGGAATCAAAATGGACACATAAAATGGCCACAAGGAGAAAATCCCCAGGTTCTTACAAACAGACAGCTTTAATATGGACTTGCTAATATGAAAGTGTGATGAAAACAGTGAATCCTATGAATAAAACGTTTTGGTGGATAATCACATAGATTAAAATAGATTACATTATTAAAGCTAAATTTCATGAATTTTTTCCACCAAAAAACATCATAAGGGGAGACCTGAAGGGAGAGGATAAGTGGAGAGTTGCATGTACAGAAACTATGAAAAAGAATTTTCCCTTCCTTCAACCATTTGTCACTTATAGCTCCTAAAATCTTGGCTTAGGCTAAGGAAAGAAACTAGGCCAAGTCTAGTCAAAGCAGAGAAAGGGCCAGAGTCAAGAGTGGGGCTGGGAATGGGGCCAATATTAGTACAGGATTTAGGCGAGGCTAGAACTAGGGGCAAGGCTGGCCATGTGGTGGGGTTGGGGGGAGCTGATATGCACATTGTCTTATGTTCTATGCATTGCAAGTCTGGAAATTCTAGAGGGTTGGACATATATAGCATGAGAGCCAGAAGTGACAGCTAGCTCTTCAGAGATGTTAAACATAATGGCCTTGTTAACATTAAACCTGGGATAACTTAAAATAATTTGCTGCAATTATCAATGACCCTGAACTATTTTTTTCCGTATTGTGGTACTAAGTACATCCAGTCACATAAGCAGGAGGGAATAGAGATTAGATATTGATGTATTAGACTGGAAGGCATTATAATGCAATGGCAAAAATGGCCTCAGATTCAGACCTGGATTTAAATCTCTGGGATATCATATATTTTCTGGGTGACCTTAGCCAAGCAGCTTACCTTCTCTGAGTTTCAGTTGCCTCATCTGTAAAATGAAGGTGACAGTAGAACCTTCCTCACTGAGTTGTTATGCAAAGTAAGCAAGATCATATATGTAACATGCCTGGTTTAAGAGAAATCATCCATCTATGCTGCCCCCTCTCCCTCCACTTCTCATCCCTATTTCCCCTCAGTCTCTCTTCTTGTTACTGACATAGGCCAATTAACTTCTGTATCTTCTCTACTTTTTTGTGAAAGAAGGATTGTAACATCTTAGGACAAAAACCTTCAAGCTTTGTTATAAGAAACACAGGGGTTATAATATATTACTTTCCGTCTTTAGGATAAAACTCTTTTTAAACACATCTCATAAATTACTAAAGCCTAAAAAAATGTCATTTGGAAAATTACCTTTCTTTGCAGTCTCCCAGACCCTTTTAAAAAGAACTCATTTTACTTTTTCATGTGTGGAGAAGAGCAAATGATTAATGAGCACTGCAAAGAAATGTTTTAATGAAGCTAGCTGTGGTCTCAGATGGGAGAGATGAAACAGAAACCGGCATATTAAGTTAATATTGGATATTTATTTGGTTTTCTTGGGCAAGTACATTGCCTTTCCTAAAAATCTATAACATCTGGTTTCTTTACTTTCCCTCACTTCTGATTCCCTCTGGTTCTGATTCCAGCATGAAGGATGGACAGACAGACACATGAAGCTGATAAGCTCCTATCCTGCATGACCTTAGCTGAACATTGTTGAGACTTTCAGCTATCCTGCAACTCCACCTCAGAGTAACCCACTAAAATGATTAACTCCAGAATTTCAGGTTCTAGTTCTTAAACCCTGAGAGTCTTGGCCATGTTGCAAAGCTGCAGACCCCATGAGTGGCCTGAAATTTGAGATAGCATATTAACTATACCACAAACTAGACTAGAGTTTCTATGTGAGTTGAAATGTAAATTACTCTGGAGGACTTTCCTGGTCGTGCAGTGGTTAAGAATCTGCCTGCCAATGTAGGGGACATGGGTTCCACCCCTGGTCTGGGAAGATCCCATATGCCGCAGAGCCCATGCACCACAACTACCCAGCCTGCGTTCTAGAGCCTGCAAGCCACAACTACTGAGCCCTCGTGCCACACCTACTGAAGCCCGCGTGTCTAGAGTAGCCCCCGCTCGCCGCAACTAGAGAAAGCCCACGTGCAGCAACAAAGACCTAACGTAGCCAAAAATAAATAAATAAAAGCAATAAATTTATTTAAAAAAAAGTAAATTACTCTGAACATGGCTTTTTAGTTTCCTATGATGATAATGAACAGGGATCAAGTTCTGCTATCATATACATAGTAATGTTTTTCTAGGAATATCATTGTGAGTAATCTGACTCCTCCGTGCCTCTGGTACTGTCCATCAGAACAAGCACAATGAAAAAGCATTAGATTCAACCAACATTTGTTGAGGAGTTATTATGTGCCAGGCACTTCCACATACATCATCTATGGTTAAAACTTAGAAAAGTTTGTGAAGAAGACACTATTCCAAGGAGAGTTTACATGACTTGCTCTAGGTCACAGAGCTTCTAAAGGGTGGAGTCAGACTCAACATCAGGTCTGTATTACCTGTATTTCTTCAAACTCAGTATTCTTTCCACAGCGTCACAGCTTAAATAGAATGATTCTTTAGGGAAGAGATATTTGTCCTGAATTAAGACTGTGGAGGTGGTGTTACCTTGACATACAAGAAGCAGGGGAAATAGAATTTCTGTCCCCCCACAAAATTTTAAAGTCTTTATTTTTAGAGCAGTTTTAGGGTTACAAAAATTGAGAGGGAGGTACAGATATTTCCCATATACCCCTGCCTCCAACACATGCATGACTTCATCTCATTATCAAGATCCCCCACCAGAGTGGCACATTTGATGACCCATACTGAAACTACATCATAATCACTCAAAGTCCATAGTTTACGTTAGGGTTCACTATTGGTGTTGTACATTCTATGGGTTGGACAAATGTATAATGAAATGTATCCACCATTATAATATCATACAGAGAATTTTCACTGCTGTAAAAATCCTCTGGGACTCCACCTATTCATTTCTCTCTCCCCTCCCCACAACCCTGGCAACAACTGATCTTTTTTTTTTTTAACATCTTTATTGGAGTATAATTGCTTTACAATGGTATGTTAGTTTCTGCTTTACAACAAAGTGAATCAGCTATACATATACATATATCCCCATATCCCCTCCCTCCTGCATCTCCCTGTCTCCCACCCTCCCTATCCCACCCCTCTAGGTGGTCACAAAGCACCGAGCTGATCTCCCTGTGCTATGTGGCTGCTTTCCACTAGCTAGCTATTTTACATTTGGTAGTGTATATATGTCAGTGCTACTCTCTCACTTCGTCCAAGCTTACCCTTCCCCCTCCCCATGTCCTCAAGTCCATCCTCTACGTCTGCATTTTTATTCCTGTCCTGTCTGTAGGTTCTTCATAACCTTTTTTTTTTTAGATTCCATATATATGTGTTAGCATCCAGTATATGTTTTTCTCTTTCTGACTTACTTCACTCTGTATGACAGACTCTAGGTCCATCCACCTCACTACAAATAACTCAATTTTGTTTCCATTTATGGCTGAGTAATATTCCATTGTATATATGTGCCACATCTTCTTTATCCATTCATCTGCTGATGGACACTTAGGTTGCTTCCGTGTCCTGGCTATTGTACATAGAGCTGCAATGAACATTGGCAACCACTGATCTTTTTATTGTCTCTGTAGTTCTGTCTTTTTCAGACTATCACATAGTTGGCATCACACAGTATGTAGTCTTTTCAGATTGGCTTCTTTCACTTAGTAATATGTGCGTTTAAGTTTCCTCCATGTTTTCTCATGTCTTGATAGCTCATTTCTTTTTTTTTTTAATTTTTACGGGAGTATAGTTGATTTACGATGTTGTGTTAGTTTCTGCTGTACAGCAAAGTGAATCAGTTATACGTATACATATATCCACTCTTTTTTAGATTCTTTTCCCATATAGTCATTACAGAGTATTGAGTAGAGCTCCCTGTGCTATACAGTAGGTCCTTATTAGTTATCTATTTTATATAGAGTAGTGTGTATATGTCAATCCCAATATCCCAATTTAACCTTCCCCCCATTTCCCCCGTGGTAAGCATAAGTTTGTTTTCTACATCTGTGACTCTATTTCTGTTTTGTAAATAAGTTCATTTGTACCATTTTTTTTAGATTCCACATATAAGTGGTATCATGATAGCTTATTTCTTTGCTGAATGATATTCCGTTTCATGGATGTACCACAGTTTATTTATCCATTCATCTACTGAAGGATATCTTGGTTCCTTCCAAGTTTTGGTAATTATGAATAAAGCTGAAAGGGAACCAGTTTCCAAATCATCAAATTCCTTTAGTACTATTTGCTAAAAATGATTTGCCTTTCCCACCTCTTTTTCCCAGTCTCTAAAAAGAAAAGCATACTTTTCAAAGGTCAGGAATCTTACTGTGATACTTTGACCCAGCCTGTAAAAACCCTTGGGTCTAAATAAAGCAAAAATTTCAAATATTCATGTCTAGAAATCTTCTTTAACTAAAGGCCCTGTAACCTACCTCTTCTTCATCCATCTCGCTAACAGACGTATTTCAAATAAAATTTTATGCTTTATGTTTAATAATAATCACAATGTATAATACCTTCATGCTATTTTTACCGATTATGTATGCATAATAATTGCAACTATAACTCAATCCAGAGGACTTGTTATACTTGGAGACTCGTGGTCACGAGAAAATAAAAATAATTCAATTTCTATTTATGGACATATTTTGTTGCAGAGAAATTCAATATGGAGATCAATAGAGGACTTTCAAGTATAAAAATATTATAGATTATGATTCTGTAGGGAGAATGTAATGGATATTTGATTTCAAGATGAAGAAAGAAACCATGTATATTTTCTGAAGGTTAAAGAAAAAGTTTACACTTTTGTGTTTAATGTTTGATGGTGGGCATCAAATTGCCTTGGTTTCTAGAATCCAATGAATATCTTTAAACATGTAATATAACAGTTTTATTTTAAATTGTCAATATGTATAGTATGCTAGAAATTATACCTCTTGCAACTGTTTAAACAAGATGAAAAAAATCTAGATGTCAACTTAACATGTGAGGGAGTACATAGCTTCTCAAAAAACTTTTAGGAGTTATGTGAATAAAAATTTGAAGACCCCAGTCCTACCATGTTGTCAGGTGTTGGGTATAACATGTGCAAAGCATCTAGAATAACACTCAATTAATGCTGCTATTATCTGAAGGACTGAGTTCTAATTTTAACCCTCTTTCTTCCTTGGTATTTGGTCCAGGGCACTTGTATTTCTCTGCACTTTAGTTTCATTGTCTAGATAAAGGATAACATGGATGACTATAGAACACTTTGAGTATAGGGAGGTAGATGATACCTAACATCGATAATGTCAATGATAATGTTCATGATGATGAAAATATAGGCATAGGCTGTATAAGTCAAGGCATATAGCAGGTGTTCAATAAATGTTTGTTGAATTAGTTAATGAATGCTATAGGGAACTTTCCTAGAATGAAAGACCATGTACCCATTCATTGGGCATCTTCCCTTAGTACCTGCATTGGTGTTTATAAAGAAAATGGACATTTTCTCTTAAAAAGAGTAGGAAGTAAAATCCTTTCCTGGCATGTGGCCGCCTATTAATGCTCAGAGAGTGTTTTCCTCATTGGACTCTTGACCATTACTGCGATATAGTGTAGTGGTTAAGAACAGGGTTGGCTCAAGTTCAAACTAGCTGTGTAGCCTCGGGCAAGTCACTTAACCTCTCTTCAACTCAGCTATCTCATCTTTAAATGGGTATAATAATAATAATACTGACCTGATAAGATTGTTTTGAGGAATAGTGAGGTGGGTTATGGGATTATAGATTGTGTGGAAGGTAAAGAATGTTACCCCCATAGTTGTCCATGTCCCTAGAACCTGTGACTCTGTTATCTTACATGACAGAAGGACTTTGAAGATATAAGTTAAGGATCTTGAGATGAGGAAGATTATCCTGGGTTATTCGGTGGGTCCTTATAAGAGAAAGAGGGAGGCAGGAGAGTCAGTGTCAAAGTGATGCAGTGGGAGAGAGACTTGATAGGCCATTGCTGGCTTTGAAGATGGAGGAAGGGGGCTATGAGTCAGGGGATGTAGACAACTTCCTGAAGCTGGAAAAGGCAGGGAAATCGGTTTTCCCTTAGAGCTTCCAGAAAGGAACACAGTCCTTCTGACATCTTGATTTTGGCCTACAGAGGTCTATTTTTAATTTCTGACTTCCAGCACTGTAAGATAATACATTTGTGCTATTTCAAGTCATCAAGGTTGTGGTAATTTGTTACAGCAGCAGTAGGATACTAACACAGGTGGGGTAGCCATTATTACTCTGTTTACAATCCTCTTCAGTTCTGGCTTTTCTTGGCTTTCTTCACAGGGCAATGTAATCTAAACACTTCTCCAAAATTAAAATGAATCTTTTTGCCCGTGTACACACTATTTTCCAGCCCCTAGCTACTCTTAGTCTCAAGGCAGCCACCTGTAAAAGTAGCCCCAGTTCTACAATAGACAATGGACAAGAAGTCTCTCAGGGAAGCTGCAAGACAATTTATAACATCCTCTTCATAGCTTTTTCACTTACATATGGAAAATCATGTGCTTTAATCAACAGCCGATGTGATGAGTTGGATCACAAAAACCACGTATTGAGGTCCTATTCAGGGAAAAATGAACTCCTAGTTATTGCCTCCCTTTCTCTGGCAGGAGGTTCTGAGCTTAACATGGAGATCCAAGGGCAGGAATCAACCCTTCAGGTAGAAGGCCCATGGGAATTAGAGCTCTAGGACCCGTAGAAATGGGAAAGGGAAGAGGAAAAGAAGTGGGTTGGTCAGAGGGAGTCTGGAAAGAAAGGAAGGAAAACCCACAAACAATCCAAACAATGAGAAGTGAGAGAGAGCCTCCCACAATTGATCCCTCCCGGGTTCTTGCTCGCTCCAGTTTTGGAAGCTTTCCAGGTAGACTCTAGTGCGGTGCACCTGCCCCTTGAGGCTGGGCCGGGACAGCTATTAGCTGGGGAGGGCTGGGAATGCCTTTCGGCGAGAGCCACCGCCCTGGCGGGGTGGTGAGGAGATCGCAGGGAGGAGTCACCGGGCGTGAAACGGAAAGACTACATCTCCCAGGCCGCCACGCTTTCCAGCTGGAGTCTAGGGCGCTGACTGCTCCCCAGTTTCCGTAGGGAAGCGTCGGGCTACTGCAGCTATTGTGCGTCGCGCTGTTGCCCTCCTCTTCCCGCTTGGGCGTCTTTGGAGGAAGGCTACGTTTCATTGCCGCCCCGTCTTAACCCTTCCGGAGCTTAACAGGACAGCAGGCCGGCTCCCTTGGCCCAGGAAGAATTTTGGGAGACGGAGGACTCTGGTAACGAGACCCTAGGGTGCAAGTAAGATACAGCTGAAGGAACCCAAGTCCCCAGGCTCGGTACGAGGGCTTCACCGGGGCAGGGCGGAGGCGCTGGCTTTAAGAAGGGGGAGGGGACAGTGCAATTAGGGTTGCCCGCGGAGTTCGGCAAAGGAAATCTTCAGCTGGCTCCGCCGCTGGGAGCAAGGAGAGGCACCTCCCACCCCCGGCGCTCACCCCCGCCCACACCCTGGGCGGGCTGAAGTGTCACGTTTACAATTGCTCAGGAAGGATCCGGCCGGTCTCCGGAGGAGAGCTGAGCTGCAGTTTCTGTCGCCTGTCAGGGGGGCGATGACTAGGGGTCCAGCTGCTTGCTAGGGAGCACCCCGCCGGGATCCGACTGCGTTAGTTAGCTCTCCCAGTCACCTGAAGCAATCGCCAGGCCGCCCGTTTCCGGTACAGACAAGCCAGCTGTCCCCAGGAATCTCATCTGAACAGGTACCTGTCCTCCAAAGGGAGGGAGGCTACAGCTTCCTGAGCGGGTCCTGCACTCTGCGCACCTCATCTTCTCCCTGTACTGTGCCACTGATGCTCTTGGTCTTTGTGTCTTTCCTCTCTCCTTCCAATCCCCGCCATCAGAACCATGGGGCACCCCCCGCTGGAGTTCAGCGACTGCTACCTGGACAGCCCTGATTTCCGCGAGAGGCTCAAGTGTTATGAGCAGGAACTGGAGAGGACCAATAAATTCATCAAAGACGTGATCAAAGACGGCAACGCGCTTATCAGCGCAATGAGAAGTAAGTGGAAGGCTTCGATGAGCAGTTTCCTCGAGCCAGTGGCTCTGGCCTTTGAGCTCTTCCACACCACGGGGAAAGTGGGGATTTAGGGTGATTCTCAGCCCAGGTGTCTGAGGCGAATGGGTTTCCGGACACTTTGGAGTGGGGTCAGTAGAAGTGGAAGGTGGTGGCTGCAACTAGAATTGGGGCTTTTCCCTTTAGTGTCCTTGGCTTTATAAGACAGGATCTGTAGCTGTCCCAGGGACCGTCTTGTTCTGCAACTATCCTTTCTTGTCAGACTGTTGTTCCGAAGGGACAGTCTGCTTGTTCTGTCGGACATGTTTCTACCCATGTATGAGGCAAAGGGACATCCAAGCTGACTGAGGAACTGCCCTAGGACCTCCTAGAGAATTGGGAATTCAGGCCAGCAGCTTGAGTCAGGGTTTTGTTCCTGCCTGGCCTCTGGTTGCTATAGGTAAGTATGGGGGCAGTAATAAAAAAATTTCAGATGGCAAGTTATTTTCTAAGGAAAGCACCTTTGCCCCAGTGATTTCTTTCTTTAAGTTACTGAGTTATGGTTTTGGTCAAGGTCTGTGTAAGTTCAGAATTATTAAATGACCTCACATGCCACTGAATTCTCCTCGAGGGTGGAACAAAGACCTGCCTAGTCCCTGGCAGGAGGAACCCGGCCCCCTGGGAGCATAGTAGAGAGCTCAGGTTGGGAGTTATCTGGCTGAAGGAACCTCACCTAGCTTGGCTTTCCCAGTGGTCACGGTTAACAGCTGTGGGACCCTCCCCTGCTTCCCCACTGTGTATGGAGTTTTTATTTCTGCTAGTTGGCAGAAGGCTTGGAGTAGGAGAAAGAATAATAAACATCCCCAACAAGAGTGCAGGCAAACCAATCCATTGTGCCAAAGAATATACCCAGAAGAATGGAGGTTAGTGAATGGGTTTATGTAATTCATTTTTTCTCTTCTTGGTTGAAAGATGTTTATGAAAAATAAAGTCAAAGTCACTGGCAAATATATTCTGTATGCCTATAACTTTTTTCTGAGTGGATTTATCCCACAAATACTGTGTCTGGTCCAGCGTGGGGACCTTAAGGCAAATGCAGCCAACCAAGAGCAGGGAGAAAGGCTTGGGAGCCGCAGCGCAGGGGTATTTGTTGTGCAGCTCTCCTGATTTGCCCCTTGGAGTCTGTGCTTTCCCTGCATATGTTGTCTGCCCACTTTGGTCAGAATAGAAGTTTTCCAAGTTCCTGCTGGTTGTTTGACTGAATTCGATCATATAATGGTTTGTCCTATTGCAGTCTGAACAAGAGTTAACTCTTGGCAGCACCTTAAAGATGGGGTATTTGAAATGCTGATCCTTAGAAACTTTAGGCCAGGCTTTAGGGTGTGTTGCCACTTAATAGAGTTCATTGAGAGGTTAAAGATATGCAGGTTGTGCCACAAAAGTACTTAGAAAGGTAGGGGTTCCTGAAAGGAAAGGGGGAATGTTTGGATTTTCTTTTTATTTACTTGTTTCAGTAAACTGCTTGGTGCAGTATTCATAGTCAAATGAAGCTCATCTAAGCCCCTGGAAGGGACTGGCTTTGTGAAGTTTAGGGTAAGCTGAAAGTGTTTGTGCTAAAAAATGATCAGCTGAGGAGTATCAGAGAGATTAAAATTCTTAAGAGAAAATAAACAGTTCAGTAAAATGTTTGAGGAAGGGCAAAAGTTTTCTAAGTGAGGGGCAAGTTGCGGTTTTTATTCTTTCCTTTTCTGAGATTAAATGTGGTAAGAGTCAACAATTATGCAGGCTTAAACCTTTGCGTATGGGCAAAAGATCCAAGAGTTATTTTGGTTCAGGGGGCTTCTTGATATTTATGGTGGTTTTGCCTTTCTGAGTATATATAGAAAGCCCAAAATAGGACAGTTAGGAAATAAAACCCAGCAGCTAACCCACACTCCATTTCTTTCCTTTAAGTTGCATGATTCTAAAAATGTGATTAGCTAGAGGCAAAGGTGGGATGTTTCCCACTGTCTTGACCACAGTAATGTTTATACTCCCACTCTGTTTCCTCACACTGGGCTAGCTGGGCGACTTTTTGAGAGTGAGGTAGACGCAAAACAAAGGTATACTCTTGCTTTGTGTGGAGGAAAAAGGAAGAGAGAACACTGGAAGTGGATTTAGAAGACCTGGGCTACAATCTTGGCTTCACCATTTTGGGATAAGAAGGCACAAATCATTTACTTCATATATAAAATGGGGGTAATTATACGCACCTCACAGAGTTGCTTTGAGGCTCAAAGGAGTTAATGGATTATGAAAGTATTTTGTAAATGGAAACGGCTAAATATTGTAAGTTGTTGATAATACATCTTCAGGTTAATAATATATCTGCTGGTGAATGTGTACTTTTCGGTAGATTTCTAAAGGAAAATACATAAGCAGAAGTAATTGGAAACATATTTTTTGCTGTCATCTTGTTGGAAAATGTCATTCCCTACATTGGTGTGTCTCAGCAATTAATTTTGTATACATGTGTGTGGATTCATTTTGTCATTTGGACTCTGGCATTAAAAGTAAAGAATTATTGGCACCTTTTTATTTAACTTATTAAATTGACCGTCAAATCAACTGGCTAGTGTTTCTAGGAACCAGTGAAACCTAGTGCATCATGCCACAAAAACCAGCTGCAGTTTTTGTTAAAGTTGTTAAGCTAGTTGGAACTTGATTTCGTGCTTGTGTCTGATTTTGTACAGAGCTCTAGATAAGGTTTTAGTCACAACTGTGTATGATGATTAATTTATAAATATAGGTCCTGTTTGGATATTCACATTTTCTTAGATAGATTTGTGCTTGGAGGTAATTGATGTTATGAATGTTCAATATGTCTTCCTTGGGAAAGTGATTCATTCCCTCCCCCCCTTAAATGTGATCTATTCATAATTGTTGGAGTACAAAATGGTGATTATAACTTAAGCCAGTGAAAAATAAAAACACTGGCACTCTTAAAGGTGAATATACTGCACACTTTTCTGTTTGTTCTTTGTTTTTATATAGGCAGCTTTGGTCCCTAGTGTTGTTTGAATATTTTCTACGCACTTAGGCTAGGTATTATTTAGAACAAGTGATATAGCCTCTGCTTAGAACACATATCATTCATTCCGTAAATACTCGTGCACATACTAAATTCAAGCCATTGTTCTCAGGGCTGTCACAGATGTGACAGAGTAAGTCACAGATGGGATCCTGCCCTCAAGGAGGTCCCAGACTAGTAGGGGAGGTAAGATATATGTAGAGATCACCATCATATAAGGGAGTAGATATGGATCAGAGCCATAGAGTGAGACAGGTGGACCCCATGGTATGCGACATTAGAGGGAGAGGTCATTTCCCTGTGGAAGGACAAGGAAAAGCAAAGGAGGAAGTAGCATTGTAATTGGACAGAATTAATAACACTTGTCACTTGTTTAGTTGTTCCTATATGCCAGGAATTAAAATCTTGTAAGAGCCTTATGAGGCAAGGATTATTATTCCCACTTTATATATGAAAAAACTGAAGTTCAGAGGCATTAAGTAACTTTCTCAACTGATAAGGGCAAGAGTGAATTAGAGCTCAGACCTTACTCTAAAAGCCCTGCTTATTTTACTGCATTGCACTGTATTCAGGA